>NC_086377.1:92900-424393 GCF_036588685.1 Mytilus trossulus | reverse complement strand
AGGTAGATACAAACGTGACTAAAAGGACTTTGGGTACACTTCCTGTCTTCTATGTTTACGTAGCGCCCAAAGTGCCAGTTGGATATTCAAAATATATAGCGAAAACCTACCCGAGACCGCTTAAATGAGGTTGAGACCCCCCTGGTCTTTCAATGTCCATAAAATTCAACCAAATCATTGACTCTGTATATATAAAGATTGTATTAGATGGAGTTTCCAGAAAAACGTCATCTTCAATATCTACGGAGGGCTAAGATTGTCACTTTTCAGTCAAAAAATGTCCAAATTTTAGGACAAAGGGCACAGGGTGATGGTGAGAGACCCCTGATCTCTCAATCTTTCTAATATTTAACAGACATTTAGTCAATAGGTAGATACAAACGTGACTAAAAGGACTTTGGGTACACTTCCTGTCTTCTATGTTTACGTAGCGCCCAAAGTGCCAGTTGGATATTCAAAATATATAGCGAAAACCTACCCGAGACCGCTTAAATGAGGTTGAGACCCCCCTGGTCTTTCAATGTCCATAAAATTCAACCAAATCATTGACTCTGTATATATAAAGATTGTATTAGATGGAGTTTCCAGAAAAACGTCATCTTCAATATCTACGGAGGGCTAAGATTGTCACTTTTCAGTCAAAAAATGTCCAAATTTTAGGACAAAGGGCACAGGGTGATGGTGAGAGACCCCTGATCTCTCAATCTTTCTAATATTTAACAGACATTTAGTCAATAGGTAGATACAAACGTGACTAAAAGGACTTTGGGTACACTTCCTGTCTTCTATGTTTACGGAGCGCCCAAAGTGCCAGTTGGATATTCAAAATATATAGCGAAAACCTACCCGAGACCGCTTAAATGAGGTTGAGACCCCCCTGGTCTTTCAATGTCCATAAAATTCAACCAAATCATTGACTCTGTATATATAAAGATTGTATTAGATGGAGTTTCCAGAAAAACGTCATCTTCAATATCTACGGAGGGCTAAGATTGTCACTTTTCAGTCAAAAAATGTCCAAATTTTAGGACAAAGGGCACAGGGTGATGGTGAGAGACCCCTGATCTCTCAATCTTTCTAATATTTAACAGACATTTAGTCAATAGGTAGATACAAACGTGACTAAAAGGACTTTGGGTACACTTCCTGTCTTCTATGTTTACGGAGCGCCCAAAGTGCCAGTTGGATATTCAAAATATATAGCGAAAACCTACCCGAGACCGCTTAAATGAGGTTGAGACCCCCCTGGTCTTTCAATGTCCATAAAATTCAACCAAATCATTGACTCTGTATATATAAAGATTGTATTAGATGGAGTTTCCAGAAAAACGTCATCTTCAATATCTACGGAGGGCTAAGATTGTCACTTTTCAGTCAAAAAATGTCCAAATTTTAGGACAAAGGGCACAGGGTGATGGTGAGAGACCCTGATCTCTCAATCTTTCTAATATTTAACAGACATTTAGTCAATAGGTAGATACAAACGTGACTAAAAGGACTTTGGGTACACTTCCTGTCTTCTATGTTTACGGAGCGCCCAAAGTGCCAGTTGGATATTCAAAATATATAGCGAAAACCTACCCGAGACCGCTTAAATGAGGTTGAGACCCCCCTGGTCTTTCAATGTCCATAAAATTCAACCAAATCATTGACTCTGTATATATAAAGATTGTATTAGATGGAGTTTCCAGAAAAACGTCATCTTCAATATCTACGGAGGGCTAAGATTGTCACTTTTCAGTCAAAAAATGTCCAAATTTTAGGACAAAGGGCACAGGGTGATGGTGAGAGACCCCTGATCTCTCAATCTTTCTAATATTTAACAGACATTTAGTCAATAGGTAGATACAAACGTGACTAAAAGGACTTTGGGTACACTTCCTGTCTTCTATGTTTACGTAGCGCCCAAAGTGCCAGTTGGATATTCAAAATATATAGCGAAAACCTACCCGAGACCGCTTAAATGAGGTTGAGACCCCCCTGGTCTTTCAATGTCCATAAAATTCAACCAAATCATTGACTCTGTATATATAAAGATTGTATTAGATGGAGTTTCCAGAAAAACGTCATCTTCAATATCTACGGAGGGCTAAGATTGTCACTTTTCAGTCAAAAAATGTCCAAATTTTAGGACAAAGGGCACAGGGTGATGGTGAGAGACCCCTGATCTCTCAATCTTTCTAATATTTAACAGACATTTAGTCAATAGGTAGATACAAACGTGACTAAAAGGACTTTGGGTACACTTCCTGTCTTCTATGTTTACGTAGCGCCCAAAGTGCCAGTTGGATATTCAAAATATATAGCGAAAACCTACCGAGACCGCTTAAATGAGGTTGAGACCCCCCTGGTCTTTCAATGTCCATAAAATTCAACCAAATCATTGACTCTGTATATATAAAGATTGTATTAGATGGAGTTTCCAGAAAAACGTCATCTTCAATATCTACGGAGGGCTAAGATTGTCACTTTTCAGTCAAAAAATGTCCAAATTTTAGGACAAAGGGCACAGGGTGATGGTGAGAGACCCCTGATCTCTCAATCTTTCTAATATTTAACAGACATTTAGTCAATAGGTAGATACAAACGTGACTAAAAGGACTTTGGGTACACTTCCTGTCTTCTATGTTTACGGAGCGCCCAAAGTGCCAGTTGGATATTCAAAATATATAGCGAAAACCTACCCGAGACCGCTTAAATGAGGTTGAGACCCCCCTGGTCTTTCAATGTCCATAAAATTCAACCAAATCATTGACTCTGTATATATAAAGATTGTATTAGATGGAGTTTCCAGAAAAACGTCATCTTCAATATCTACGGAGGGCTAAGATTGTCACTTTTCAGTCAAAAAATGTCCAAATTTTAGGACAAAGGGCACAGGGTGATGGTGAGAGACCCCTGATCTCTCAATCTTTCTAATATTTAACAGACATTTAGTCAATAGGTAGATACAAACGTGACTAAAAGGACTTTGGGTACACTTCCTGTCTTCTATGTTTACGTAGCGCCCAAAGTGCCAGTTGGATATTCAAAATATATAGCGAAAACCTACCCGAGACCGCTTAAATGAGGTTGAGACCCCCCTGGTCTTTCAATGTCCATAAAATTCAACCAAATCATTGACTCTGTATATATAAAGATTGTATTAGATGGAGTTTCCAGAAAAACGTCATCTTCAATATCTACGGAGGGCTAAGATTGTCACTTTTCAGTCAAAAAATGTCCAAATTTTAGGACAAAGGGCACAGGGTGATGGTGAGAGACCCCTGATCTCTCAATCTTTCTAATATTTAACAGACATTTAGTCAATAGGTAGATACAAACGTGACTAAAAGGACTTTGGGTACACTTCCTGTCTTCTATGTTTACGTAGCGCCCAAAGTGCCAGTTGGATATTCAAAATATATAGCGAAAACCTACCCGAGACCGCTTAAATGAGGTTGAGACCCCCCTGGTCTTTCAATGTCCATAAAATTCAACCAAATCATTGACTCTGTATATATAAAGATTGTATTAGATGGAGTTTCCAGAAAAACGTCATCTTCAATATCTACGGAGGGCTAAGATTGTCACTTTTCAGTCAAAAAATGTCCAAATTTTAGGACAAAGGGCACAGGGTGATGGTGAGAGACCCCTGATCTCTCAATCTTTCTAATATTTAACAGACATTTAGTCAATAGGTAGATACAAACGTGACTAAAAGGACTTTGGGTACACTTCCTGTCTTCTATGTTTACGTAGCGCCCAAAGTGCCAGTTGGATATTCAAAATATATAGCGAAAACCTACCCGAGACCGCTTAAATGAGGTTGAGACCCCCCTGGTCTTTCAATGTCCATAAAATTCAACCAAATCATTGACTCTGTATATATAAAGATTGTATTAGATGGAGTTTCCAGAAAAACGTCATCTTCAATATCTACGGAGGGCTAAGATTGTCACTTTTCAGTCAAAAAATGTCCAAATTTTAGGACAAAGGGCACAGGGTGATGGTGAGAGACCCCTGATCTCTCAATCTTTCTAATATTTAACAGACATTTAGTCAATAGGTAGATACAAACGTGACTAAAAGGACTTTGGGTACACTTCCTGTCTTCTATGTTTACGGAGCGCCCAAAGTGCCAGTTGGATATTCAAAATATATAGCGAAAACCTACCCGAGACCGCTTAAATGAGGTTGAGACCCCCCTGGTCTTTCAATGTCCATAAAATTCAACCAAATCATTGACTCTGTATATATAAAGATTGTATTAGATGGAGTTTCCAGAAAAACGTCATCTTCAATATCTACGGAGGGCTAAGATTGTCACTTTTCAGTCAAAAAATGTCCAAATTTTAGGACAAAGGGCACAGGGTGATGGTGAGAGACCCCTGATCTCTCAATCTTTCTAATATTTAACAGACATTTAGTCAATAGGTAGATACAAACGTGACTAAAAGGACTTTGGGTACACTTCCTGTCTTCTATGTTTACGGAGCGCCCAAAGTGCCAGTTGGATATTCAAAATATATAGCGAAAACCTACCCGAGACCGCTTAAATGAGGTTGAGACCCCCCTGGTCTTTCAATGTCCATAAAATTCAACCAAATCATTGACTCTGTATATATAAAGATTGTATTAGATGGAGTTTCCAGAAAAACGTCATCTTCAATATCTACGGAGGGCTAAGATTGTCACTTTTCAGTCAAAAAATGTCCAAATTTTAGGACAAAGGGCACAGGGTGATGGTGAGAGACCCCTGATCTCTCAATCTTTCTAATATTTAACAGACATTTAGTCAATAGGTAGATACAAACGTGACTAAAAGGACTTTGGGTACACTTCCTGTCTTCTATGTTTACGTAGCGCCCAAAGTGCCAGTTGGATATTCAAAATATATAGCGAAAACCTACCCGAGACCGCTTAAATGAGGTTGAGACCCCCCTGGTCTTTCAATGTCCATAAAATTCAACCAAATCATTGACTCTGTATATATAAAGATTGTATTAGATGGAGTTTCCAGAAAAACGTCATCTTCAATATCTACGGAGGGCTAAGATTGTCACTTTTCAGTCAAAAAATGTCCAAATTTTAGGACAAAGGGCACAGGGTGATGGTGAGAGACCCCTGATCTCTCAATCTTTCTAATATTTAACAGACATTTAGTCAATAGGTAGATACAAACGTGACTAAAAGGACTTTGGGTACACTTCCTGTCTTCTATGTTTACGTAGCGCCCAAAGTGCCAGTTGGATATTCAAAATATATAGCGAAAACCTACCCGAGACCGCTTAAATGAGGTTGAGACCCCCCTGGTCTTTCAATGTCCATAAAATTCAACCAAATCATTGACTCTGTATATATAAAGATTGTATTAGATGGAGTTTCCAGAAAAACGTCATCTTCAATATCTACGGAGGGCTAAGATTGTCACTTTTCAGTCAAAAAATGTCCAAATTTTAGGACAAAGGGCACAGGGTGATGGTGAGAGACCCCTGATCTCTCAATCTTTCTAATATTTAACAGACATTTAGTCAATAGGTAGATACAAACGTGACTAAAAGGACTTTGGGTACACTTCCTGTCTTCTATGTTTACGTAGCGCCCAAAGTGCCAGTTGGATATTCAAAATATATAGCGAAAACCTACCCGAGACCGCTTAAATGAGGTTGAGACCCCCCTGGTCTTTCAATGTCCATAAAATTCAACCAAATCATTGACTCTGTATATATAAAGATTGTATTAGATGGAGTTTCCAGAAAAACGTCATCTTCAATATCTACGGAGGGCTAAGATTGTCACTTTTCAGTCAAAAAATGTCCAAATTTTAGGACAAAGGGCACAGGGTGATGGTGAGAGACCCCTGATCTCTCAATCTTTCTAATATTTAACAGACATTTAGTCAATAGGTAGATACAAACGTGACTAAAAGGACTTTGGGTACACTTCCTGTCTTCTATGTTTACGGAGCGCCCAAAGTGCCAGTTGGATATTCAAAATATATAGCGAAAACCTACCCGAGACCGCTTAAATGAGGTTGAGACCCCCCTGGTCTTTCAATGTCCATAAAATTCAACCAAATCATTGACTCTGTATATATAAAGATTGTATTAGATGGAGTTTCCAGAAAAACGTCATCTTCAATATCTACGGAGGGCTAAGATTGTCACTTTTCAGTCAAAAAATGTCCAAATTTTAGGACAAAGGGCACAGGGTGATGGTGAGAGACCCCTGATCTCTCAATCTTTCTAATATTTAACAGACATTTAGTCAATAGGTAGATACAAACGTGACTAAAAGGACTTTGGGTACACTTCCTGTCTTCTATGTTTACGGAGCGCCCAAAGTGCCAGTTGGATATTCAAAATATATAGCGAAAACCTACCCGAGACCGCTTAAATGAGGTTGAGACCCCCCTGGTCTTTCAATGTCCATAAAATTCAACCAAATCATTGACTCTGTATATATAAAGATTGTATTAGATGGAGTTTCCAGAAAAACGTCATCTTCAATATCTACGGAGGGCTAAGATTGTCACTTTTCAGTCAAAAAATGTCCAAATTTTAGGACAAAGGGCACAGGGTGATGGTGAGAGACCCCTGATCTCTCAATCTTTCTAATATTTAACAGACATTTAGTCAATAGGTAGATACAAACGTGACTAAAAGGACTTTGGGTACACTTCCTGTCTTCTATGTTTACGTAGCGCCCAAAGTGCCAGTTGGATATTCAAAATATATAGCGAAAACCTACCCGAGACCGCTTAAATGAGGTTGAGACCCCCCTGGTCTTTCAATGTCCATAAAATTCAACCAAATCATTGACTCTGTATATATAAAGATTGTATTAGATGGAGTTTCCAGAAAAACGTCATCTTCAATATCTACGGAGGGCTAAGATTGTCACTTTTCAGTCAAAAAATGTCCAAATTTTAGGACAAAGGGCACAGGGTGATGGTGAGAGACCCCTGATCTCTCAATCTTTCTAATATTTAACAGACATTTAGTCAATAGGTAGATACAAACGTGACTAAAAGGACTTTGGGTACACTTCCTGTCTTCTATGTTTACGTAGCGCCCAAAGTGCCAGTTGGATATTCAAAATATATAGCGAAAACCTACCCGAGACCGCTTAAATGAGGTTGAGACCCCCCTGGTCTTTCAATGTCCATAAAATTCAACCAAATCATTGACTCTGTATATATAAAGATTGTATTAGATGGAGTTTCCAGAAAAACGTCATCTTCAATATCTACGGAGGGCTAAGATTGTCACTTTTCAGTCAAAAAATGTCCAAATTTTAGGACAAAGGGCACAGGGTGATGGTGAGAGACCCCTGATCTCTCAATCTTTCTAATATTTAACAGACATTTAGTCAATAGGTAGATACAAACGTGACTAAAAGGACTTTGGGTACACTTCCTGTCTTCTATGTTTACGGAGCGCCCAAAGTGCCAGTTGGATATTCAAAATATATAGCGAAAACCTACCCGAGACCGCTTAAATGAGGTTGAGACCCCCCTGGTCTTTCAATGTCCATAAAATTCAACCAAATCATTGACTCTGTATATATAAAGATTGTATTAGATGGAGTTTCCAGAAAAACGTCATCTTCAATATCTACGGAGGGCTAAGATTGTCACTTTTCAGTCAAAAAATGTCCAAATTTTAGGACAAAGGGCACAGGGTGATGGTGAGAGACCCCTGATCTCTCAATCTTTCTAATATTTAACAGACATTTAGTCAATAGGTAGATACAAACGTGACTAAAAGGACTTTGGGTACACTTCCTGTCTTCTATGTTTACGGAGCGCCCAAAGTGCCAGTTGGATATTCAAAATATATAGCGAAAACCTACCCGAGACCGCTTAAATGAGGTTGAGACCCCCCTGGTCTTTCAATGTCCATAAAATTCAACCAAATCATTGACTCTGTATATATAAAGATTGTATTAGATGGAGTTTCCAGAAAAACGTCATCTTCAATATCTACGGAGGGCTAAGATTGTCACTTTTCAGTCAAAAAATGTCCAAATTTTAGGACAAAGGGCACAGGGTGATGGTGAGAGACCCCTGATCTCTCAATCTTTCTAATATTTAACAGACATTTAGTCAATAGGTAGATACAAACGTGACTAAAAGGACTTTGGGTACACTTCCTGTCTTCTATGTTTACGTAGCGCCCAAAGTGCCAGTTGGATATTCAAAATATATAGCGAAAACCTACCCGAGACCGCTTAAATGAGGTTGAGACCCCCCTGGTCTTTCAATGTCCATAAAATTCAACCAAATCATTGACTCTGTATATATAAAGATTGTATTAGATGGAGTTTCCAGAAAAACGTCATCTTCAATATCTACGGAGGGCTAAGATTGTCACTTTTCAGTCAAAAAATGTCCAAATTTTAGGACAAAGGGCACAGGGTGATGGTGAGAGACCCCTGATCTCTCAATCTTTCTAATATTTAACAGACATTTAGTCAATAGGTAGATACAAACGTGACTAAAAGGACTTTGGGTACACTTCCTGTCTTCTATGTTTACGTAGCGCCCAAAGTGCCAGTTGGATATTCAAAATATATAGCGAAAACCTACCCGAGACCGCTTAAATGAGGTTGAGACCCCCCTGGTCTTTCAATGTCCATAAAATTCAACCAAATCATTGACTCTGTATATATAAAGATTGTATTAGATGGAGTTTCCAGAAAAACGTCATCTTCAATATCTACGGAGGGCTAAGATTGTCACTTTTCAGTCAAAAAATGTCCAAATTTTAGGACAAAGGGCACAGGGTGATGGTGAGAGACCCCTGATCTCTCAATCTTTCTAATATTTAACAGACATTTAGTCAATAGGTAGATACAAACGTGACTAAAAGGACTTTGGGTACACTTCCTGTCTTCTATGTTTACGGAGCGCCCAAAGTGCCAGTTGGATATTCAAAATATATAGCGAAAACCTACCCGAGACCGCTTAAATGAGGTTGAGACCCCCCTGGTCTTTCAATGTCCATAAAATTCAACCAAATCATTGACTCTGTATATATAAAGATTGTATTAGATGGAGTTTCCAGAAAAACGTCATCTTCAATATCTACGGAGGGCTAAGATTGTCACTTTTCAGTCAAAAAATGTCCAAATTTTAGGACAAAGGGCACAGGGTGATGGTGAGAGACCCCTGATCTCTCAATCTTTCTAATATTTAACAGACATTTAGTCAATAGGTAGATACAAACGTGACTAAAAGGACTTTGGGTACACTTCCTGTCTTCTATGTTTACGGAGCGCCCAAAGTGCCAGTTGGATATTCAAAATATATAGCGAAAACCTACCCGAGACCGCTTAAATGAGGTTGAGACCCCCCTGGTCTTTCAATGTCCATAAAATTCAACCAAATCATTGACTCTGTATATATAAAGATTGTATTAGATGGAGTTTCCAGAAAAACGTCATCTTCAATATCTACGGAGGGCTAAGATTGTCACTTTTCAGTCAAAAAATGTCCAAATTTTAGGACAAAGGGCACAGGGTGATGGTGAGAGACCCCTGATCTCTCAATCTTTCTAATATTTAACAGACATTTAGTCAATAGGTAGATACAAACGTGACTAAAAGGACTTTGGGTACACTTCCTGTCTTCTATGTTTACGTAGCGCCCAAAGTGCCAGTTGGATATTCAAAATATATAGCGAAAACCTACCCGAGACCGCTTAAATGAGGTTGAGACCCCCCTGGTCTTTCAATGTCCATAAAATTCAACCAAATCATTGACTCTGTATATATAAAGATTGTATTAGATGGAGTTTCCAGAAAAACGTCATCTTCAATATCTACGGAGGGCTAAGATTGTCACTTTTCAGTCAAAAAATGTCCAAATTTTAGGACAAAGGGCACAGGGTGATGGTGAGAGACCCCTGATCTCTCAATCTTTCTAATATTTAACAGACATTTAGTCAATAGGTAGATACAAACGTGACTAAAAGGACTTTGGGTACACTTCCTGTCTTCTATGTTTACGGAGCGCCCAAAGTGCCAGTTGGATATTCAAAATATATAGCGAAAACCTATCCGAGACCGCTTAAATGAGGTTGAGACCCCCCTGGTCTTTCAATGTCCATAAAATTCAACCAAATCATTGACTCTGTATATATAAAGATTGTATTAGATGGAGTTTCCAGAAAAACGTCATCTTCAATATCTACGGAGGGCTAAGATTGTCACTTTTCAGTCAAAAAATGTCCAAATTTTAGGACAAAGGGCACAGGGTGATGGTGAGAGACCCCTGATCTCTCAATCTTTCTAATATTTAACAGACATTTAGTCAATAGGTAGATACAAACGTGACTAAAAGGACTTTGGGTACACTTCCTGTCTTCTATGTTTACGTAGCGCCCAAAGTGTCAGTTGGATATTCAAAATATATAGCGAAAACCTACCCGAGACCGCTTAAATGAGGTTGAGACCCCCCTGGTCTTTCAATGTCCATAAAATTCAACCAAATCATTGACTCTGTATATATAAAGATTGTATTAGATGGAGTTTCCAGAAAAACGTCATCTTCAATATCTACGGAGGGCTAAGATTGTCACTTTTCAGTCAAAAAATGTCCAAATTTTAGGACAAAGGGCACAGGGTGATGGTGAGAGACCCCTGATCTCTCAATCTTTCTAATATTTAACAGACATTTAGTCAATAGGTAGATACAAACGTGACTAAAAGGACTTTGGGTACACTTCCTGTCTTCTATGTTTACGTAGCGCCCAAAGTGCCAGTTGGATATTCAAAATATATAGCGAAAACCTACCCGAGACCGCTTAAATGAGGTTGAGACCCCCCTGGTCTTTCAATGTCCATAAAATTCAACCAAATCATTGACTCTGTATATATAAAGATTGTATTAGATGGAGTTTCCAGAAAAACGTCATCTTCAATATCTACGGAGGGCTAAGATTGTCACTTTTCAGTCAAAAAATGTCCAAATTTTAGGACAAAGGGCACAGGGTGATGGTGAGAGACCCCTGATCTCTCAATCTTTCTAATATTTAACAGACATTTAGTCAATAGGTAGATACAAACGTGACTAAAAGGACTTTGGGTACACTTCCTGTCTTCTATGTTTACGTAGCGCCCAAAGTGCCAGTTGGATATTCAAAATATATAGCGAAAACCTACCCGAGACCGCTTAAATGAGGTTGAGACCCCCCTGGTCTTTCAATGTCCATAAAATTCAACCAAATCATTGACTCTGTATATATAAAGATTGTATTAGATGGAGTTTCCAGAAAAACGTCATCTTCAATATCTACGGAGGGCTAAGATTGTCACTTTTCAGTCAAAAAATGTCCAAATTTTAGGACAAAGGGCACAGGGTGATGGTGAGAGACCCCTGATCTCTCAATCTTTCTAATATTTAACAGACATTTAGTCAATAGGTAGATACAAACGTGACTAAAAGGACTTTGGGTACACTTCCTGTCTTCTATGTTTACGGAGCGCCCAAAGTGCCAGTTGGATATTCAAAATATATAGCGAAAACCTACCCGAGACCGCTTAAATGAGGTTGAGACCCCCCTGGTCTTTCAATGTCCATAAAATTCAACCAAATCATTGACTCTGTATATATAAAGATTGTATTAGATGGAGTTTCCAGAAAAACGTCATCTTCAATATCTACGGAGGGCTAAGATTGTCACTTTTCAGTCAAAAAATGTCCAAATTTTAGGACAAAGGGCACAGGGTGATGGTGAGAGACCCCTGATCTCTCAATCTTTCTAATATTTAACAGACATTTAGTCAATAGGTAGATACAAACGTGACTAAAAGGACTTTGGGTACACTTCCTGTCTTCTATGTTTACGGAGCGCCCAAAGTGCCAGTTGGATATTCAAAATATATAGCGAAAACCTACCCGAGACCGCTTAAATGAGGTTGAGACCCCCCTGGTCTTTCAATGTCCATAAAATTCAACCAAATCATTGACTCTGTATATATAAAGATTGTATTAGATGGAGTTTCCAGAAAAACGTCATCTTCAATATCTACGGAGGGCTAAGATTGTCACTTTTCAGTCAAAAAATGTCCAAATTTTAGGACAAAGGGCACAGGGTGATGGTGAGAGACCCCTGATCTCTCAATCTTTCTAATATTTAACAGACATTTAGTCAATAGGTAGATACAAACGTGACTAAAAGGACTTTGGGTACACTTCCTGTCTTCTATGTTTACGGAGCGCCCAAAGTGCCAGTTGGATATTCAAAATATATAGCGAAAACCTACCCGAGACCGCTTAAATGAGGTTGAGACCCCCCTGGTCTTTCAATGTCCATAAAATTCAACCAAATCATTGACTCTGTATATATAAAGATTGTATTAGATGGAGTTTCCAGAAAAACGTCATCTTCAATATCTACGGAGGGCTAAGATTGTCACTTTTCAGTCAAAAAATGTCCAAATTTTAGGACAAAGGGCACAGGGTGATGGTGAGAGACCCCTGATCTCTCAATCTTTCTAATATTTAACAGACATTTAGTCAATAGGTAGATACAAACGTGACTAAAAGGACTTTGGGTACACTTCCTGTCTTCTATGTTTACGTAGCGCCCAAAGTGCCAGTTGGATATTCAAAATATATAGCGAAAACCTACCCGAGACCGCTTAAATGAGGTTGAGACCCCCCTGGTCTTTCAATGTCCATAAAATTCAACCAAATCATTGACTCTGTATATATAAAGATTGTATTAGATGGAGTTTCCAGAAAAACGTCATCTTCAATATCTACGGAGGGCTAAGATTGTCACTTTTCAGTCAAAAAATGTCCAAATTTTAGGACAAAGGGCACAGGGTGATGGTGAGAGACCCCTGATCTCTCAATCTTTCTAATATTTAACAGACATTTAGTCAATAGGTAGATACAAACGTGACTAAAAGGACTTTGGGTACACTTCCTGTCTTCTATGTTTACGTAGCGCCCAAAGTGCCAGTTGGATATTCAAAATATATAGCGAAAACCTACCCGAGACCGCTTAAATGAGGTTGAGACCCCCCTGGTCTTTCAATGTCCATAAAATTCAACCAAATCATTGACTCTGTATATATAAAGATTGTATTAGATGGAGTTTCCAGAAAAACGTCATCTTCAATATCTACGGAGGGCTAAGATTGTCACTTTTCAGTCAAAAAATGTCCAAATTTTAGGACAAAGGGCACAGGGTGATGGTGAGAGACCCCTGATCTCTCAATCTTTCTAATATTTAACAGACATTTAGTCAATAGGTAGATACAAACGTGACTAAAAGGACTTTGGGTACACTTCCTGTCTTCTATGTTTACGGAGCGCCCAAAGTGCCAGTTGGATATTCAAAATATATAGCGAAAACCTACCCGAGACCGCTTAAATGAGGTTGAGACCCCCCTGGTCTTTCAATGTCCATAAAATTCAACCAAATCATTGACTCTGTATATATAAAGATTGTATTAGATGGAGTTTCCAGAAAAACGTCATCTTCAATATCTACGGAGGGCTAAGATTGTCACTTTTCAGTCAAAAAATGTCCAAATTTTAGGACAAAGGGCACAGGGTGATGGTGAGAGACCCCTGATCTCTCAATCTTTCTAATATTTAACAGACATTTAGTCAATAGGTAGATACAAACGTGACTAAAAGGACTTTGGGTACACTTCCTGTCTTCTATGTTTACGTAGCGCCCAAAGTGTCAGTTGGATATTCAAAATATATAGCGAAAACCTACCCGAGACCGCTTAAATGAGGTTGAGACCCCCCTGGTCTTTCAATGTCCATAAAATTCAACCAAATCATTGACTCTGTATATATAAAGATTGTATTAGATGGAGTTTCCAGAAAAACGTCATCTTCAATATCTACGGAGGGCTAAGATTGTCACTTTTCAGTCAAAAAATGTCCAAATTTTAGGACAAAGGGCACAGGGTGATGGTGAGAGACCCCTGATCTCTCAATCTTTCTAATATTTAACAGACATTTAGTCAATAGGTAGATACAAACGTGACTAAAAGGACTTTGGGTACACTTCCTGTCTTCTATGTTTACGTAGCGCCCAAAGTGCCAGTTGGATATTCAAAATATATAGCGAAAACCTACCCGAGACCGCTTAAATGAGGTTGAGACCCCCCTGGTCTTTCAATGTCCATAAAATTCAACCAAATCATTGACTCTGTATATATAAAGATTGTATTAGATGGAGTTTCCAGAAAAACGTCATCTTCAATATCTACGGAGGGCTAAGATTGTCACTTTTCAGTCAAAAAATGTCCAAATTTTAGGACAAAGGGCACAGGGTGATGGTGAGAGACCCCTGATCTCTCAATCTTTCTAATATTTAACAGACATTTAGTCAATAGGTAGATACAAACGTGACTAAAAGGACTTTGGGTACACTTCCTGTCTTCTATGTTTACGGAGCGCCCAAAGTGCCAGTTGGATATTCAAAATATATAGCGAAAACCTACCCGAGACCGCTTAAATGAGGTTGAGACCCCCCTGGTCTTTCAATGTCCATAAAATTCAACCAAATCATTGACTCTGTATATATAAAGATTGTATTAGATGGAGTTTCCAGAAAAACGTCATCTTCAATATCTACGGAGGGCTAAGATTGTCACTTTTCAGTCAAAAAATGTCCAAATTTTAGGACAAAGGGCACAGGGTGATGGTGAGAGACACCTGATCTCTCAATCTTTCTAATATTTAACAGACATTTAGTCAATAGGTAGATACAAACGTGACTAAAAGGACTTTGGGTACACTTCCTGTCTTCTATGTTTACGTAGCGCCCAAAGTGCCAGTTGGATATTCAAAATATATAGCGAAAACCTACCCGAGACCGCTTAAATGAGGTTGAGACCCCCCTGGTCTTTCAATGTCCATAAAATTCAACCAAATCATTGACTCTGTATATATAAAGATTGTATTAGATGGAGTTTCCAGAAAAACGTCATCTTCAATATCTACGGAGGGCTAAGATTGTCACTTTTCAGTCAAAAAATGTCCAAATTTTAGGACAAAGGGCACAGGGTGATGGTGAGAGACCCCTGATCTCTCAATCTTTCTAATATTTAACAGACATTTAGTCAATAGGTAGATACAAACGTGACTAAAAGGACTTTGGGTACACTTCCTGTCTTCTATGTTTACGTAGCGCCCAAAGTGCCAGTTGGATATTCAAAATATATAGCGAAAACCTACCCGAGACCGCTTAAATGAGGTTGAGACCCCCCTGGTCTTTCAATGTCCATAAAATTCAACCAAATCATTGACTCTGTATATATAAAGATTGTATTAGATGGAGTTTCCAGAAAAACGTCATCTTCAATATCTACGGAGGGCTAAGATTGTCACTTTTCAGTCAAAAAATGTCCAAATTTTAGGACAAAGGGCACAGGGTGATGGTGAGAGACCCCTGATCTCTCAATCTTTCTAATATTTAACAGACATTTAGTCAATAGGTAGATACAAACGTGACTAAAAGGACTTTGGGTACACTTCCTGTCTTCTATGTTTACGGAGCGCCCAAAGTGCCAGTTGGATATTCAAAATATATAGCGAAAACCTACCCGAGACCGCTTAAATGAGGTTGAGACCCCCCTGGTCTTTCAATGTCCATAAAATTCAACCAAATCATTGACTCTGTATATATAAAGATTGTATTAGATGGAGTTTCCAGAAAAACGTCATCTTCAATATCTACGGAGGGCTAAGATTGTCACTTTTCAGTCAAAAAATGTCCAAATTTTAGGACAAAGGGCACAGGGTGATGGTGAGAGACCCCTGATCTCTCAATCTTTCTAATATTTAACAGACATTTAGTCAATAGGTAGATACAAACGTGACTAAAAGGACTTTGGGTACACTTCCTGTCTTCTATGTTTACGGAGCGCCCAAAGTGCCAGTTGGATATTCAAAATATATAGCGAAAACCTACCCGAGACCGCTTAAATGAGGTTGAGACCCCCCTGGTCTTTCAATGTCCATAAAATTCAACCAAATCATTGACTCTGTATATATAAAGATTGTATTAGATGGAGTTTCCAGAAAAACGTCATCTTCAATATCTACGGAGGGCTAAGATTGTCACTTTTCAGTCAAAAAATGTCCAAATTTTAGGACAAAGGGCACAGGGTGATGGTGAGAGACCCCTGATCTCTCAATCTTTCTAATATTTAACAGACATTTAGTCAATAGGTAGATACAAACGTGACTAAAAGGACTTTGGGTACACTTCCTGTCTTCTATGTTTACGTAGCGCCCAAAGTGCCAGTTGGATATTCAAAATATATAGCGAAAACCTACCCGAGACCGCTTAAATGAGGTTGAGACCCCCCTGGTCTTTCAATGTCCATAAAATTCAACCAAATCATTGACTCTGTATATATAAAGATTGTATTAGATGGAGTTTCCAGAAAAACGTCATCTTCAATATCTACGGAGGGCTAAGATTGTCACTTTTCAGTCAAAAAATGTCCAAATTTTAGGACAAAGGGCACAGGGTGATGGTGAGAGACCCCTGATCTCTCAATCTTTCTAATATTTAACAGACATTTAGTCAATAGGTAGATACAAACGTGACTAAAAGGACTTTGGGTACACTTCCTGTCTTCTATGTTTACGGAGCGCCCAAAGTGCCAGTTGGATATTCAAAATATATAGCGAAAACCTACCCGAGACCGCTTAAATGAGGTTGAGACCCCCCTGGTCTTTCAATGTCCATAAAATTCAACCAAATCATTGACTCTGTATATATAAAGATTGTATTAGATGGAGTTTCCAGAAAAACGTCATCTTCAATATCTACGGAGGGCTAAGATTGTCACTTTTCAGTCAAAAAATGTCCAAATTTTAGGACAAAGGGCACAGGGTGATGGTGAGAGACCCCTGATCTCTCAATCTTTCTAATATTTAACAGACATTTAGTCAATAGGTAGATACAAACGTGACTAAAAGGACTTTGGGTACACTTCCTGTCTTCTATGTTTACGGAGCGCCCAAAGTGCCAGTTGGATATTCAAAATATATAGCGAAAACCTACCCGAGACCGCTTAAATGAGGTTGAGACCCCCCTGGTCTTTCAATGTCCATAAAATTCAACCAAATCATTGACTCTGTATATATAAAGATTGTATTAGATGGAGTTTCCAGAAAAACGTCATCTTCAATATCTACGGAGGGCTAAGATTGTCACTTTTCAGTCAAAAAATGTCCAAATTTTAGGACAAAGGGCACAGGGTGATGGTGAGAGACCCCTGATCTCTCAATCTTTCTAATATTTAACAGACATTTAGTCAATAGGTAGATACAAACGTGACTAAAAGGACTTTGGGTACACTTCCTGTCTTCTATGTTTACGGAGCGCCCAAAGTGCCAGTTGGATATTCAAAATATATAGCGAAAACCTACCCGAGACCGCTTAAATGAGGTTGAGACCCCCCTGGTCTTTCAATGTCCATAAAATTCAACCAAATCATTGACTCTGTATATATAAAGATTGTATTAGATGGAGTTTCCAGAAAAACGTCATCTTCAATATCTACGGAGGGCTAAGATTGTCACTTTTCAGTCAAAAAATGTCCAAATTTTAGGACAAAGGGCACAGGGTGATGGTGAGAGACCCCTGATCTCTCAATCTTTCTAATATTTAACAGACATTTAGTCAATAGGTAGATACAAACGTGACTAAAAGGACTTTGGGTACACTTCCTGTCTTCTATGTTTACGGAGCGCCCAAAGTGCCAGTTGGATATTCAAAATATATAGCGAAAACCTACCCGAGACCGCTTAAATGAGGTTGAGACCCCCCTGGTCTTTCAATGTCCATAAAATTCAACCAAATCATTGACTCTGTATATATAAAGATTGTATTAGATGGAGTTTCCAGAAAAACGTCATCTTCAATATCTACGGAGGGCTAAGATTGTCACTTTTCAGTCAAAAAATGTCCAAATTTTAGGACAAAGGGCACAGGGTGATGGTGAGAGACCCCTGATCTCTCAATCTTTCTAATATTTAACAGACATTTAGTCAATAGGTAGATACAAACGTGACTAAAAGGACTTTGGGTACACTTCCTGTCTTCTATGTTTACGGAGCGCCCAAAGTGCCAGTTGGATATTCAAAATATATAGCGAAAACCTACCCGAGACCGCTTAAATGAGGTTGAGACCCCCCTGGTCTTTCAATGTCCATAAAATTCAACCAAATCATTGACTCTGTATATATAAAGATTGTATTAGATGGAGTTTCCAGAAAAACGTCATCTTCAATATCTACGGAGGGCTAAGATTGTCACTTTTCAGTCAAAAAATGTCCAAATTTTAGGACAAAGGGCACAGGGTGATGGTGAGAGACCCCTGATCTCTCAATCTTTCTAATATTTAACAGACATTTAGTCAATAGGTGGATACAAACGTGACTAAAAGGACTTTGGGTACACTTCCTGTCTTCTATGTTTACGGAGCGCCCAAAGTGCCAGTTGGATATTCAAAATATATAGCGAAAACCTACCCGAGACCGCTTAAATGAGGTTGAGACCCCCCTGGTCTTTCAATGTCCATAAAATTCAACCAAATCATTGACTCTGTATATATAAAGATTGTATTAAAAGGAGTTTCCAGAAAAACGTCATCTTCAATATCTACGGAGGGCTAAGATTGTCACTTTTCAGTCAAAAAATGTCCAAATTTTAGGACAAAGGGCACAGGGTGATGGTGAGAGACCCCTGATCTCTCAATCTTTCTAATATTTAACAGACATTTAGTCAATAGGTAGATACAAACGTGACTAAAAGGACTTTGGGTACACTTCCTGTCTTCTATGTTTACGGAGCGCCCAAAGTGCCAGTTGGATATTCAAAATATATAGCGAAAACCTACCCGAGACCGCTTAAATGAGGTTGAGACCCCCCTGGTCTTTCAATGTCCATAAAATTCAACCAAATCATTGACTCTGTATATATAAAGATTGTATTAGATGGAGTTTCCAGAAAAACGTCATCTTCAATATCTACGGAGGGCTAAGATTGTCACTTTTCAGTCAAAAAATGTCCAAATTTTAGGACAAAGGGCACAGGGTGATGGTGAGAGACCCCTGATCTCTCAATCTTTCTAATATTTAACAGACATTTAGTCAATAGGTAGATACAAACGTGACTAAAAGGACTTTGGGTACACTTCCTGTCTTCTATGTTTACGGAGCGCCCAAAGTGCCAGTTGGATATTCAAAATATATAGCGAAAACCTACCCGAGACCGCTTAAATGAGGTTGAGACCCCCCTGGTCTTTCAATGTCCATAAAATTCAACCAAATCATTGACTCTGTATATATAAAGATTGTATTAGATGGAGTTTCCAGAAAAACGTCATCTTCAATATCTACGGAGGGCTAAGATTGTCACTTTTCAGTCAAAAAATGTCCAAATTTTAGGACAAAGGGCACAGGGTGATGGTGAGAGACCCCTGATCTCTCAATCTTTCTAATATTTAACAGACATTTAGTCAATAGGTAGATACAAACGTGACTAAAAGGACTTTGGGTACACTTCCTGTCTTCTATGTTTACGGAGCGCCCAAAGTGCCAGTTGGATATTCAAAATATATAGCGAAAACCTACCCGAGACCGCTTAAATGAGGTTGAGACCCCCCTGGTCTTTCAATGTCCATAAAATTCAACCAAATCATTGACTCTGTATATATAAAGATTGTATTAGATGGAGTTTCCAGAAAAACGTCATCTTCAATATCTACGGAGGGCTAAGATTGTCACTTTTCAGTCAAAAAATGTCCAAATTTTAGGACAAAGGGCACAGGGTGATGGTGAGAGACCCCTGATCTCTCAATCTTTCTAATATTTAACAGACATTTAGTCAATAGGTAGATACAAACGTGACTAAAAGGACTTTGGGTACACTTCCTGTCTTCTATGTTTACGGAGCGCCCAAAGTGCCAGTTGGATATTCAAAATATATAGCGAAAACCTACCCGAGACCGCTTAAATGAGGTTGAGACCCCCCTGGTCTTTCAATGTCCATAAAATTCAACCAAATCATTGACTCTGTATATATAAAGATTGTATTAGATGGAGTTTCCAGAAAAACGTCATCTTCAATATCTACGGAGGGCTAAGATTGTCACTTTTCAGTCAAAAAATGTCCAAATTTTAGGACAAAGGGCACAGGGTGATGGTGAGAGACCCCTGATCTCTCAATCTTTCTAATATTTAACAGACATTTAGTCAATAGGTAGATACAAACGTGACTAAAAGGACTTTGGGTACACTTCCTGTCTTCTATGTTTACGGAGCGCCCAAAGTGCCAGTTGGATATTCAAAATATATAGCGAAAACCTACCCGAGACCGCTTAAATGAGGTTGAGACCCCCCTGGTCTTTCAATGTCCATAAAATTCAACCAAATCATTGACTCTGTATATATAAAGATTGTATTAGATGGAGTTTCCAGAAAAACGTCATCTTCAATATCTACGGAGGGCTAAGATTGTCACTTTTCAGTCAAAAAATGTCCAAATTTTAGGACAAAGGGCACAGGGTGATGGTGAGAGACCCCTGATCTCTCAATCTTTCTAATATTTAACAGACATTTAGTCAATAGGTAGATACAAACGTGACTAAAAGGACTTTGGGTACACTTCCTGTCTTCTATGTTTACGTAGCGCCCAAAGTGCCAGTTGGATATTCAAAATATATAGCGAAAACCTACCCGAGACCGCTTAAATGAGGTTGAGACCCCCCTGGTCTTTCAATGTCCATAAAATTCAACCAAATCATTGACTCTGTATATATAAAGATTGTATTAGATGGAGTTTCCAGAAAAACGTCATCTTCAATATCTACGGAGGGCTAAGATTGTCACTTTTCAGTCAAAAAATGTCCAAATTTTAGGACAAAGGGCACAGGGTGATGGTGAGAGACCCCTGATCTCTCAATCTTTCTAATATTTAACAGACATTTAGTCAATAGGTAGATACAAACGTGACTAAAAGGACTTTGGGTACACTTCCTGTCTTCTATGTTTACGTAGCGCCCAAAGTGCCAGTTGGATATTCAAAATATATAGCGAAAACCTACCCGAGACCGCTTAAATGAGGTTGAGACCCCCCTGGTCTTTCAATGTCCATAAAATTCAACCAAATCATTGACTCTGTATATATAAAGATTGTATTAGATGGAGTTTCCAGAAAAACGTCATCTTCAATATCTACGGAGGGCTAAGATTGTCACTTTTCAGTCAAAAAATGTCCAAATTTTAGGACAAAGGGCACAGGGTGATGGTGAGAGACCCCTGATCTCTCAATCTTTCTAATATTTAACAGACATTTAGTCAATAGGTAGATACAAACGTGACTAAAAGGACTTTGGGTACACTTCCTGTCTTCTATGTTTACGGAGCGCCCAAAGTGCCAGTTGGATATTCAAAATATATAGCGAAAACCTACCCGAGACCGCTTAAATGAGGTTGAGACCCCCCTGGTCTTTCAATGTCCATAAAATTCAACCAAATCATTGACTCTGTATATATAAAGATTGTATTAGATGGAGTTTCCAGAAAAACGTCATCTTCAATATCTACGGAGGGCTAAGATTGTCACTTTTCAGTCAAAAAATGTCCAAATTTTAGGACAAAGGGCACAGGGTGATGGTGAGAGACCCCTGATCTCTCAATCTTTCTAATATTTAACAGACATTTAGTCAATAGGTAGATACAAACGTGACTAAAAGGACTTTGGGTACACTTCCTGTCTTCTATGTTTACGGAGCGCCCAAAGTGCCAGTTGGATATTCAAAATATATAGCGAAAACCTACCCGAGACCGCTTAAATGAGGTTGAGACCCCCCTGGTCTTTCAATGTCCATAAAATTCAACCAAATCATTGACTCTGTATATATAAAGATTGTATTAGATGGAGTTTCCAGAAAAACGTCATCTTCAATATCTACGGAGGGCTAAGATTGTCACTTTTCAGTCAAAAAATGTCCAAATTTTAGGACAAAGGGCACAGGGTGATGGTGAGAGACCCCTGATCTCTCAATCTTTCTAATATTTAACAGACATTTAGTCAATAGGTAGATACAAACGTGACTAAAAGGACTTTGGGTACACTTCCTGTCTTCTATGTTTACGGAGCGCCCAAAGTGCCAGTTGGATATTCAAAATATATAGCGAAAACCTACCCGAGACCGCTTAAATGAGGTTGAGACCCCCCTGGTCTTTCAATGTCCATAAAATTCAACCAAATCATTGACTCTGTATATATAAAGATTGTATTAGATGGAGTTTCCAGAAAAACGTCATCTTCAATATCTACGGAGGGCTAAGATTGTCACTTTTCAGTCAAAAAATGTCCAAATTTTAGGACAAAGGGCACAGGGTGATGGTGAGAGACCCCTGATCTCTCAATCTTTCTAATATTTAACAGACATTTAGTCAATAGGTAGATACAAACGTGACTAAAAGGACTTTGGGTACACTTCCTGTCTTCTATGTTTACGGAGCGCCCAAAGTGCCAGTTGGATATTCAAAATATATAGCGAAAACCTACCCGAGACCGCTTAAATGAGGTTGAGACCCCCCTGGTCTTTCAATGTCCATAAAATTCAACCAAATCATTGACTCTGTATATATAAAGATTGTATTAGATGGAGTTTCCAGAAAAACGTCATCTTCAATATCTACGGAGGGCTAAGATTGTCACTTTTCAGTCAAAAAATGTCCAAATTTTAGGACAAAGGGCACAGGGTGATGGTGAGAGACCCCTGATCTCTCAATCTTTCTAATATTTAACAGACATTTAGTCAATAGGTAGATACAAACGTGACTAAAAGGACTTTGGGTACACTTCCTGTCTTCTATGTTTACGGAGCGCCCAAAGTGCCAGTTGGATATTCAAAATATATAGCGAAAACCTACCCGAGACCGCTTAAATGAGGTTGAGACCCCCCTGGTCTTTCAATGTCCATAAAATTCAACCAAATCATTGACTCTGTATATATAAAGATTGTATTAGATGGAGTTTCCAGAAAAACGTCATCTTCAATATCTACGGAGGGCTAAGATTGTCACTTTTCAGTCAAAAAATGTCAAAATTTTAGGACAAAGGGCACAGGGTGATGGTGAGAGACCCCTGATCTCTCAATCTTTCTAATATTTAACAGACATTTAGTCAATAGGTGGATACAAACGTGACTAAAAGGACTTTGGGTACACTTCCTGTCTTCTATGTTTACGGAGCGCCCAAAGTGCCAGTTGGATATTCAAAATATATAGCGAAAACCTACCCGAGACCGCTTAAATGAGGTTGAGACCCCCCTGGTCTTTCAATGTCCATAAAATTCAACCAAATCATTGACTCTGTATATATAAAGATTGTATTAAAAGGAGTTTCCAGAAAAACGTCATCTTCAATATCTACGGAGGGCTAAGATTGTCACTTTTCAGTCAAAAAATGTCCAAATTTTAGGACAAAGGGCACAGGGTGATGGTGAGAGACCCCTGATCTCTCAATCTTTCTAATATTTAACAGACATTTAGTCAATAGGTAGATACAAACGTGACTAAAAGGACTTTGGGTACACTTCCTGTCTTCTATGTTTACGGAGCGCCCAAAGTGCCAGTTGGATATTCAAAATATATAGCGAAAACCTACCCGAGACCGCTTAAATGAGGTTGAGACCCCCCTGGTCTTTCAATGTCCATAAAATTCAACCAAATCATTGACTCTGTATATATAAAGATTGTATTAGATGGAGTTTCCAGAAAAACGTCATCTTCAATATCTACGGAGGGCTAAGATTGTCACTTTTCAGTCAAAAAATGTCCAAATTTTAGGACAAAGGGCACAGGGTGATGGTGAGAGACCCCTGATCTCTCAATCTTTCTAATATTTAACAGACATTTAGTCAATAGGTAGATACAAACTTGACTAAAAGGACTTTGGGTACACTTCCTGTCTTCTATGTTTACGGAGCGCCCAAAGTGCCAGTTGGATATTCAAAATATATAGCGAAAACCTACCCGAGACCGCTTAAATGAGGTTGAGACCCCCCTGGTCTTTCAATGTCCATAAAATTCAACCAAATCATTGACTCTGTATATATAAAGATTGTATTAGATGGAGTTTCCAGAAAAACGTCATCTTCAATATCTACGGAGGGCTAAGATTGTCACTTTTCAGTCAAAAAATGTCCAAATTTTAGGACAAAGGGCACAGGGTGATGGTGAGAGACCCCTGATCTCTCAATCTTTCTAATATTTAACAGACATTTAGTCAATAGGTAGATACAAACGTGACTAAAAGGACTTTGGGTACACTTCCTGTCTTCTATGTTTACGGAGCGCCCAAAGTGCCAGTTGGATATTCAAAATATATAGCGAAAACCTACCCGAGACCGCTTAAATGAGGTTGAGACCCCCCTGGTCTTTCAATGTCCATAAAATTCAACCAAATCATTGACTCTGTATATATAAAGATTGTATTAGATGGAGTTTCCAGAAAAACGTCATCTTCAATATCTACGGAGGGCTAAGATTGTCACTTTTCAGTCAAAAAATGTCCAAATTTTAGGACAAAGGGCACAGGGTGATGGTGAGAGACCCCTGATCTCTCAATCTTTCTAATATTTAACAGACATTTAGTCAATAGGTAGATACAAACGTGACTAAAAGGACTTTGGGTACACTTCCTGTCTTCTATGTTTACGGAGCGCCCAAAGTGCCAGTTGGATATTCAAAATATATAGCGAAAACCTACCCGAGACCGCTTAAATGAGGTTGAGACCCCCCTGGTCTTTCAATGTCCATAAAATTCAACCAAATCATTGACTCTGTATATATAAAGATTGTATTAGATGGAGTTTCCAGAAAAACGTCATCTTCAATATCTACGGAGGGCTAAGATTGTCACTTTTCAGTCAAAAAATGTCCAAATTTTAGGACAAAGGGCACAGGGTGATGGTGAGAGACCCCTGATCTCTCAATCTTTCTAATATTTAACAGACATTTAGTCAATAGGTAGATACAAACGTGACTAAAAGGACTTTGGGTACACTTCCTGTCTTCTATGTTTACGGAGCGCCCAAAGTGCCAGTTGGATATTCAAAATATATAGCGAAAACCTACCCGAGACCGCTTAAATGAGGTTGAGACCCCCCTGGTCTTTCAATGTCCATAAAATTCAACCAAATCATTGACTCTGTATATATAAAGATTGTATTAGATGGAGTTTCCAGAAAAACGTCATCTTCAATATCTACGGAGGGCTAAGATTGTCACTTTTCAGTCAAAAAATGTCCAAATTTTAGGACAAAGGGCACAGGGCAATGGTGATAGCCCTCTAATCTCTCAATCTTTGTATTACCGTATAGCGGGTTATTTTCGCGGGTGTAAAATTTCGCGATTTTCATTGAATAAGGTATACGAAAAATTTTGGCGGTTATTATTTTGGCGGATTCAACATTTTTAACATTACCTTTGAATGTACACTTTTATATTGGCGGAATTTATTTTGGCGATTTTGTTCTATCCGCGAAAATAAGCGAAAATTTACACCCCGCGAAAATAACCCGCTATACGGTACTAAGCAGACATTTAGTTAACAGGTAGGCAGAAATTATAACCTTATGTTGGAAAGGGGCAACCATATCCCCACTTGGGGTTGTGAGAGATTAAACAAGCAGCTGACCACCGTCTTGACAAAGAGAGAGACCGATTGAGCTCGGCAAATTGTGAGCTATGGGATGAATAAAAAGAAACAGGCGCACCGGGTGTGATTACCACGAATTTTATATATTTTGATATGGACGATAGGATCGAAAGATCAAAAGCTGGGTCTTAAAACCATTTAATCGTGGATATTGGTTTTGGGTGAAACAAATTGATTTTATTTTGGATTGTTTTAAAGATTAAGACATCGATCCAATAGCTATTAATAGCTGGAATTAGTTGTTGAAAACGTCAAAGCCCTGAGTGGTATTGCCAAAATGAACCACCGCCGATGGTACTCCCCGATGAGGAAGGATCAGTTGGATCAGTTGATCGGAACGAAGACCAAAATTTGTCTAGCGTTGTTCCAACCCTATACTAGGAAGGATATTATCACCCAAGCCAAACAGCATGAGTTGATAGAGGTTAGCAGAATGTCGAAAGATCGACTACTGGATAAGTTACAGGAACAGATCAGAGAAGATAGGAAATCATTGGGGATAAAATTGAGGTACATCCACTGAAGAAAGCCTTTAAAGATGTATTTACTACCTGAAAGATGACCACTATTATTGACATGGATGTGCAGACCTTCCTTGAGGTCTCTCAGATGTCAAGAGTTGAACTTATAGACGATTGGGCATTGAAAGGATAACAAGTCAATGTGATGCTGCACTGTGAAGATTAACCCAACAGGTAAGATGGATGATGAGAACGTGGGATACTTTCACTCGGGAAACCAGATTTTCCCCTCAACCACGGACTTGCTTGAAACCCTTGAGAAGATGGATGAAAAGATCGGAGAGAATATTGCACAGTGGACCTCTGAAAAAAGGGACTGGACATCGAAAGCAATTGTAAAATTTCAAGTCAATATTACCAACGACCGCTGCGTAGGTCACAGTACATTGATTAGCCGGCGTGGATGAAATACAAGAAGGCTGTAATCAATGTGAAAAAAACGACGAGGAGTGTTTCAAGTGGGCCATTCTTTCGGCCTTCGGTAGACCCAAAACAAACGGACAGGGTTACACAGAGCTCAATCTGGGAAGCCTCAAGGATATTAATTAATTTGAGAAGGCCAATTCCACCCTGGCGGATAATGTATTTAGAATAGATGATAGTGAAGTATACCCGCTGCACATTTCAAACATTGGTGAACAGCAGGAGAGAGAACTCAACTTACTGCTGATCCAAGGCTACATGTGCTTGAACCACGTTCATAGCAAGGAAGTTCTGGAAACCAACAAAGAGTGTTGCGTCAACCACAAGGCAGCCAAGATCAGAGCTGCCCAATGAAGGGACATACCAGCTGACTTTTGTCAACAACACCCACCCGATGAGAGTCCCTTTCGTAGTGTACGCGGACTTTGAGTGCTTTGATTTACCGATAAGGTTGAAATCAAAAACGATAAGGTTCTGTAGCAATACACAGTTTAATAGAAGTTTAGTATCGCATTATGGCCATGGTGATTTTTTTAAATATGAAAGTTTTTGTACAATGAAATAGATTTTTAGATAATTGAAGAATAATATAGCTTCCTTAGTGGGGTTATATGAACATTTAGATTGTTTTTAGCATGTTTTATATGGTATGTATCTGTTTGACAGTCCGTATTTTGCTATCCGTACCACCCATAGGTCCATAAATTATTGAAGTGTTTATCAACAAATATTTATAGCTCGACCTTTTCAATTCAAATTATGGAAAAACGAGCAAAAATGCATGTGTGTTTTTTTTAACCTTTCGATAGATATATGCCTATAGTTTCAGGAAAGGTACAACTGTTCAAACCAACGCTTAGGGGCGTACAAACAAACGCTTACAGGTATTCAAACCTTCACTTAGGAAGGTTCACGTCAACGCTTTAAATAAATGAACGTTTATAAAGATTACAGACCCTAAACAGTGTGAGGCGCTCGCCAGGGAGTTGCAAGAGATCAAGCGGAAGATTCAAGCCAGTAACATGCAGCATCGCCTCGAGAAGATTGGACTCAACCCTGACCTTTCCAAGGTGTTAAGCCTGTGGTTGAGGCTCAGCGATAGGCAGCTTCACCGATCACCTAAACGATCGTTTAACTTCCTGCAGCAGTGAAAGCTCTCCAGCCTCCACCGCCCAAGTTTGACTACCCACTACCCATTGCACCACCTATATACACCATCCTCGGACTTCGAGCACAGCAGTATTTGCAGATCAGTAACGATCCTTCGCCGACCACACCTTTGGATCTTGATCTCTTCATCGGAAGCTAACCAGTTACTTCTGACGGCGATGATATTTTCGTGGATGGTGTGAGGTACAATGGAACCCTTAACCTCTGGGAACTCATGGTGAAAAAGAAATCAGAATCTTTCGAGTCCGAAGTTTTTAAGACCTTGTCGACTATGCAGAGATCCTGAACAGTTACGGTGCCATGTATTAAGGCAATTAACCCTCTCGGGAACACTAAGGCGATAAAGATTTAAGTGGACGAAGATTGTGTCTCACATCTAAAGCAAGATAAGCATTGTAGCGGACTTCAAACCGTGTTTCTACCCTCCGACTTTGACCAGCTCCTTTATTGCTTGGATCTGTGCAACACTGCATACCGTGCTGGAAACAATGGTGTGCGCAACGCGATTATGGCGATCATCGATGCAATAAAGAAAGGTGAACACATCAGCATCAAGGAATATAAGCAACTCCATCGTAATATCCTCAATTAAGAAAGGTTTTGTTTGAAAGTATACATACGGTGGTAGACGTTTTTTTTGACACTATCGCCAGTATCGCTGGTCGCATGTTCACCTCCTCTGCTGCCAAGACATTGAAAAGTAGGCCTATGAGCACTGCCACCAATGCAGCCATGATAGGAGTGGTAGGTGGTAGTCGTCAACCATTTCGTTGACAAAGTGACCCGCACTCGAAAACCCATTGACTAACGCAGCAAGCCCAATCAACAGCTCAGTGTTAAACGCAGAAATCCCAACAACCAAACCCAGTTAAACAATTTCATCTCTGGTCGTGGCATCAGTACCATCCCAACTTCCTCCAATGTTATAAATAAATACATAATGTCTGACATCCTTACAATCACAGAAGGGTTGACCTTCGATGAAAGTCTTCAAAAATATTAATACTTGGTTCACGAATTCGAACCTTAAGCCGGCGCCCAATTTACCAACTCTGGAGCGTCACTCCTGCAGACGAAAACAAGATGCAACTGTACAAAACCATCCAGAAAAAAATCCATGGTCCTCTGTGGATTTCGCATGAGACAGTGTGATTTCATAGTCGTTCCCCAATCCTCACAGTTTAACTGCCGCCTAGCTGCCAATAGTGGTCGCGAAAGCCAAGATATATTATCGTTGCCTTTCAAACCGACAGAGATAATGACAAAACTCATAATGCTTCCGTGTTCAATCGCTGTCGATTGCAAAATATCCATGTCACCCTCAAAGCTGAACGCTACTCAGCCGTTGACTTCAATGCCGGTTTTTTTTCTTTCACAAAACAAGGTTGCCATAGTGTTCACAGAGGATGTAGACTTCAGAAAGAAATTCTACAACATTGACACCCTCCTTAGTAACGGTGATATCGACCCCTCTGATTTCTGAGCGAAATTAGAGCGGAATTCGAGCGTTATGTTCCCGCCAACACCGAAGCATTTGCACTTCCAATCTCCGTAGGAGTCCTAGGCCTCCAGTTCGAATCGGTCGGTCAGTAGTTGAACGTCGTGTTTTTATAAATAAATGGACACCACACTGTTGCAGCAAATCGTCCACAACACAGACCAAAAACAAGGGTTTTCCATCTTTGTCTCTAGAAACGACAGTCGCATTTTTACTCGGCTCAACCCCCTCCCCAAACTACAATTTAAGGAATCGAACACCACATTGGGATTTAAGCGACAGCTCTACACATTTGATCGGGCAACAAATGTTACAAAGAGGGTGAATACATTGTTAGCATCAGAAGCATCAACAGCATCCTGGTGAACAGTGGCATCATCAATAGCAGCTACATACACGGCTCCCAACAGTCCACTATCTGAAGCTTCCCCCCCCCCCCCCCGCAATCGATCCTGGGGTAAAGATCATTCAAACCCCAAAAAAATATGGTGTACTTACCCGTGATCTTGAGAACCATCAATCGCATGCAGACATACCTCACCAATCCAGACGGCGATCATCCACAATCTCCGCAGAGAACATCTCACCATCTGCTTCCATCTTCGCGAGGCATGAATAAATAGTCTATCGAAATACGGTTTGAACTTTATAAAAGGTCAATCTAAATATTACAGGGAGCAGACAAAAAAGGTTTCCCGGTCACCATTCGTTTATCCCTCACAAACCTGCATGGTGAACACAAGATGTTGCTTACCCCGCAACAGATTGAAAAGATCACCAAGCTTCTACAAAATGGTTCTAGTGGAAAAAAGCACTAACCAATTGAAAAAAAAAATTCAAAAAGAAAGTGGATTCCTATCCATGTTAGCGGAAAGGGCAATGCGAGCCTTTCCTATGTTGGCGAACACAATTCATGTCAGCATGAGGTGTTGGAGCCCTAAGTTGTCTGTGTGAAATAGCGATCAACAATGCATTTGGACCTGGATTTTACATCACAAGGGGTGGTTGTGTGAGCTGTGTGAAGGTGTGTGATAAAGGTCTGTATATTTTCCCTTCAACTTATAGTGACGGTTTGTATTTTAAACTAGGTCATCGATTCTACTAGGCCTAGGGTTCTGGTCTGATCTGATCTGCAGCAAACAGTCCTTTCAAGAACATTCCACTTTTGATACAATCTTTATATATATAAAATTTATGATTTGGTTGAATTTAATGGAAATAGAAAGACCAGGGGGGCGGGGGTCTCGCCCTCATTTAAGCGGTCTCAGGTAGCTTTTCACTAAATATTTTGAATATCCAACTGGCACTTTGGGCGCTCCGTAAACATAAAAAACAGGAAGTCTACCCAAGTTCCTTTTAGTAATGTGTGGATCTACCTATTGACTAAATGCCTGCATGATATTAGAAAGATTGAGCAATTAGGGGGCTCTCACCATTGCCCTGTGCCCTTTGTCCTAAAATTTTGATAATTTTTAGCTGAAAAGTGACAATACAAGCCCTCCATAGATATCGAATATGACATTATTCTGGGCAATCCTTCTGATACAACCTTTATATATACAGAGTCTATGATTTACTACAATTTTGTGGACATTGAAAAACCAGGGGGGTCTCACCCTCATTTAAGCGGTCTCAGATAGCTTTTCACTATCTATTTTGAATATCCAACTGGCACTTTGGGTGCTCCGTAAACATTAAAGACAGAAAGTCTACCCAAATTTCTTTTACTCACGTGTGTATATACCTATTGACTAAATGTCTGCATAATATGAGAAAGATTGAGCAATAAGGGGGCTCTCGCCACCGCCCTGTGCCTTTTGTCCTAAAATTTTGACAATTTTTAGCTGAAAAGTGACAATACAAGCCCTCCATAGATATCGAATATGACATTATTCTCGACAATACTTCTGATAAAACCTTTATATATACATAGTCTATGATTTACTTAAATTTTGTGGACATTGAAAGACCAGGGGGGTCTCACCCTCATTTAAGCGGTCTCAGGTAGCTTTTCACTATCTATTTTGAATATCCAACTGGCACTTTGGGCGCTCCGTAAACATTAAAGGCAGAAAGTCTACCCAAATTCCTTTAAGTCACGTGTGTATCGACCTATTGACTAAATGTCTGCATAATATTAGAAAGATTGAGCAATTAGGGGGCTCTCACCATTGCCCTGTGCCCTTTGTCCTAAAATTTTGATAATTTTTGCTGAAAAGTGACAATACAAGCCCTCCATAGATATCGAATATGACATTATCCTCGGCAATCCTTCTGATACAACCTTTATATATACAGAGTCTATGATTTACTTAAATTTTGTGGACATTGAAAGACCAGGGGGGTCTCACCCTCATTTAAGCGGTATCAGGTAGCTTTTCACTATCTATTATGAATATCCAACTGGCACTTTGGGTGATCCGTAAACATTAAAGACAGGAAGTCTACCCAAATTCCTTTTAGTCACGTGTGTATCGACCTATTGACTAAATGTCTGCATAATATTAGAAAGATTGAGCAATTAGGGGGCTCTCACCATTGCCATGTGCCCTTTGTCCTAAAATTTTGATAATTTTTAGCTGAAAAGTGACAATACAAGCCCTCCATAGATATCGAATATGACATTATTCTGGGCAATCCTTCTGATACAACCTTTATATATACAGAGTCTATGATTTACTTAAATTTTATTGACATTGAAAGACCAGGGGGTCTCGCCCTCATTTAAGCGGTCTCAGGTAGCTTTTCACTATCTATTTTGAATATCCAACTGGCACTTTGGGCGCTCCGTAAACATTAAAGACAGGAAGTCTACCCAAATTTCTTTTAGTGACGTGTGTATCTACTTATTGACTAAATGTCTGCATAATATTAGAAAGATTGAGCAATTAGGGGGCTCTCACCATTGCCCTGTGCCCTTTGTCCTAAAGTTTTGATAATTTTTAGCTGAAAAGTGACAATACAAGCCCTCCATAGATATCGAATATGACATTATTCTCGGCAATCCTTCTGATACAACCTTTATATATACAGAGTCTATGATTTACTACAATTTTGTGGACATTGAAAAACCAGGGGGGTCTCACCCTCATTTAAGCGGTCTCAGATAGCTTTTCACTATCTATTTTGAATATCCAACTGGCACTTTGGGTGCTCCGTAAACATTAAAGACAGAAAGTCTACCCAAATTTCTTTTACTCACGTGTGTATCTACCTATTGACTAAATGTCTGCATAATATTAGAAAGATTGAGCAATAAGGGGGCTCTCACCACCGCCCTGTGCCTTTTGTCCTAAAATTTTGACAATTTTTAGCTGAAAAGTGACAATACAAGCCCTCCATAGATATCGAATATGACATTATTCTCGACAATACTTCTGATAAAACCTTTATATATACATAGTCTATGATTTACTTAAATTTTGTGGACATTGAAAGACCAGGGGGGTCTCACCCTCATTTAAGCGGTCTCAGGTAGCTTTTCACTATCTATTTTGAATATCCAACTGGCACTTTGGGCGCTCCGTAAACATTAAAGACAGAAAGTCTACCCAAATTCCTTTAAGTCACGTGTGTATCGACCTATTGACTAAATGTCTGCATAATATTAGAAAGATTGAGCAATTAGGGGGCTCTCACCATTGCCCTGTGCCCTTTGTCCTAAAATTTTGATAATTTTTGCTGAAAAGTGACAATACAAGCCCTCCATAGATATCGAATATGACATTATCCTCGGCAATCCTTCTGATACAACCTTTATATATACAGAGTGTATGATTTACTTAAATTTTGTGGACATTGAAAGACCAGGGGGGTCTCACCCTCATTTAAGCGGTCTCAGGTAGCTTTTCACTATCTATTATGAATATCCAACTGGCACTTTGGGTGATCCGTAAACATTAAAGACAGGAAGTCTACCCAAATTCCTTTTAGTCACGTGTGTATCGACCTATTGACTAAATGTCTGCATAATATTAGAAAGATTGAGCAATTAGGGGGCTCTCACCATTGCCATGTGCCCTTTGTCCTAAAATTTTGATAATTTTTAGCTGAAAAGTGACAATACAAGCCCTCCATAGATATCGATATGAAATTATTCTGGGCAATCCTTCTGATACAACCTTTATATATACAGAGTCTATGATTTACTTAAATTTTATTGACATTGAAAGACCAGGGGGTCTCGCCCTCATTTAAGCAGTCTCAGGTAGCTTTTCACTATCTATTTTGAATATCCAACTGGCACTTTGGGCGCTCCGTAAACATTAAAGACAGGAAGTCTACCCAAATTTCTTTTAGTGACGTGTGTATCTACTTATTGACTAAATGTCTGCATAATATTAGAAAGATTGAGCAATTAGGGGGCTCTCACCATTGCCCTGTGCCCTTTGTCCTAAAGTTTTGATAATTTTTAGCTGAAAAGTGACAATACAAGCCCTCCATAGATATCGAATATGACATTATTCTGGGCAATCCTTCTGATACAACCTTTATATATACAGAGTCTATGATTTACTACAATTTTGTGGACATTGAAAAACCAGGGGGGTCTCACCCTCATTTAAGCGGTCTCAGATAGCTTTTCACTATCTATTTTGAATATCCAACTGGCACTTTGGGTGCTCCGTAAACATTAAAGACAGAAAGTCTACCCAAATTTCTTTTACTCACGTGTGTATCTACCTATTGACTAAATGTCTGCATAATATTAGAAAGATTGAGCAATAAGGGGGCTCTCACCACCGCCCTGTGCCTTTTGTCCTAAAATTTTGACAATTTTTAGCTGAAAAGTGACAATACAAGCCCTCCATAGATATCGAATATGACATTATTCTCGACAATACTTCTGATAAAACCTTTATATATACATAGTCTATGATTTACTTAAATTTTGTGGACATTGAAAGACCAGGGGGGTCTCACCCTCATTTAAGCGGTCTCAGGTAGCTTTTCACTATCTATTTTGAATATCCAACTGGCACTTTGGGCGCTCCGTAAACATTAAAGACAGAAAGTCTACCCAAATTCCTTTAAGTCACGTGTGTATCGACCTATTGAATAAATGTCTGCATAATATTAGAAAGATTGAGCAATTAGGGGGCTCTCACCATTGCCCTGTGCCCTTTGTCCTAAAATTTTGATAATTTTTGCTGAAAAGTGACAATACAAGCCCTCCATAGATATCGAATATGACATTATCCTCGGCAATCCTTCTGATACAACCTTTATATATACAGAGTCTATGATTTACTTAAATTTTGTGGACATTGAAAGACCAGGGGGGTCTCACCCTCATTTAAGCGGTCTCAGGTAGCTTTTCACTATCTATTATGAATATCCAACTGGCACTTTGGGTGATCCGTAAACATTAAAGACAGGAAGTCTACCCGAATTCCTTTTAGTCACGTGTGTATCGACCTATTGACTAAATGTCTGCATAATATTAGAAAGATTGAGCAATTAGGGGGCTCTCACCATTGCCATGTGCCCTTTGTCCTAAAATTTTGATAATTTTTAGCTGAAAAGTGACAATACAAGCCCTCCATAGATATCGAATATGACATTATTCTAGGCAATCCTTCTGATACAACCTTTATATATACAGAGTCTATGATTTACTTAAATTTTATTGACATTGAAAGACCAGGGGGTCTCGCCCTCATTTAAGCGGTCTCAGGTAGCTTTTCACTATCTATTTTGAATATCCAACTGGCACTTTGGGCGCTCCGTAAACATTAAAGACAGGAAGTCTATCCAAATTTCTTTTAGTGACGTGTGTATCTACTTATTGACTAAATGTCTGCATAATATTAGAAAGATTGAGCAATTAGGGGGCTCTCACCATTGCCCTGTGCCCTTTGTCCTAAAGTTTTGATAATTTTTAGTTGAAAAGTGACAATACAAGCCCTCCACAGATATCGAATATGACATTATTCTCGGCAATACTTCTGATACAACCTTTATATATACAGAGTCTATGATTTACTTACATTTTGTGGACATTGAAAGACCAGGGGGTTTCAGCCTCATTTAAGCGGTCTCAGGTAGCTTTTCACTATCTATTTTGAATATCCAAATGGCACTTTGGGTGCTCGGTAAACATTAAAGACAGGAAGTCTACCCTAAGTCCTTTTAGTCACGTGTGTATCGACCTATTGACTAAATTTCTGTATAATATTACAAAGATTGAGCAATTAGGGGGCTCTCACCATTGCCCTGTGCCCTTTGTCCTAAAATTTTGATAATGTTTAGCTTAAAAGTGACAATACAAGCCCTCCATAGATATCGAATATGACATTATTCTGGGTAATCCTTCTGATACAACCTTTATATATACAGAGTCTTTGATTTACTTAAATTTTGTGGACATTGAAAGACCAGGGAGGTCTCACCCTCATTTGAGCGGTCTCAGGTAGCTTTTCACTATTTATTTTGAATATCCAACTGGCACTTTGGGCGCTCCGTAAACATTAAAGACAGGAAGTCTATCCAAATTCATTTTAGTCACGTGTGTATCTACCTATTGACTAAATGTCTGCATAATATTAGAAATATTGAGCAATTATGGGGCTCTCACCATTGCCCTGTGCCCTTTGTCCTAAAATTTTGATAATTTTTAGCTGAAAAGTGACAATACAAGCCCTCCATAGTTATCAAATATGACAGTATTCTCGGCAATTCTTCTGTTACAACCTTTATATATACATAGTCTATGATTTACTTAAATTTTGTGGCCATTGAAAGACCAGGGGTGTCTCACCCTCATTTAAGCGGTCTCAGGTAGCTTTTCACTATCTATTTTGAATATCCAACTGGCACTTTGGGTGCTCCGTAAACATTAAAGACCGGAAGTCTACCCTACTTCCATTTAGTCACGTGTGTATCGACCTATTGACTAAATGTCTGCATAATATTAGAAAGATTGAGCAATTAGGGGGCTCCCACCATTGCCCTATGCCCTTTGTCCTAAAATTTTGATAATTTTTGCTGAAAAGTGACAATACAAGCCCTCCATAGATATCGAATATGACATTATTCTGGGCAATCCTTCTGATACAACCTTTATATATACAGAGTCTATGATTTACTTAAATTTTGTGGACATTGAAAGACCAGGGGGGTCTCACCCTCATTTAAGCGGTCTCAGGTAGCTTTTCACTATCTATTTTGAATATCCAACTGGCACTTTGGGCGCTCCGTAAACATTAAAGACAGAAAGTCTATCCAAATTCCTTTTAGTCACGTGTGTATCGACCTATTGACTAAATGTCTGCATAATATTAGAAAGATTGAGCAATTAGGGGGCTCTCACCATTGCCCTGTGCCCTTTGTCCTAAAATTTTGATAAATTTTAGCTGAAAAGTGAGAATACAAGCCCTACATAGATATCGAACATGACATTATTCTGGGCAATCCTTCTGATACAACCGTTATATATACAGAGTCTATGATTTACTTAAATTTTGTGGACATTGAAAGACCAGGGGGGTCTCACCCTCATTTAAGCGGTGTCAGGTCGCTTTTCACTATCAATTTTGAATATCCAACTGCCAATTTGGGCGCCCCGTAAACATTAAAGACAGGAAGTCTACCCAAATTCCTATTAGTCACGTGTGTATCTTCCTTTTGACTAAATTTCTGTATAATATTAGAAAGATTGAGCAATTAGGGGGCTCTCACCATTGCCCTGTGCCCTTTGTCCTAAAATTTTGATAATTTTTAGCTGAAAAGTGACAATACAAGCCCTCCATAGATATCGAATATGACATTATTCTGGGCAATCCTTCTGATACAACCTTTATATATACAGAGTCTATGATTTACTTAAATTTGGTGGACATTGAAAGACTAGGGGGTCTCACCCTCATTTAAGCGGTCTCAGGTAGCTTTTCACTATATATTTCTTTTATGGGCTTTCCATAAATATTTCTATTTATAATCCTAATTGTTTTCTAGAGTTATCGGTTTTTGTTTTTGTTTATAAGAAAAATCCTGTATAAATGTACTGTACTTCTTTGATTTTTTTTTATTGACAACAATCTTTATTACATTTAGACAAATATGCAAATTAGAAAAGGGTTTATATTCAAGAACAACGAGAATTTGCGACAGCTTGAAGAGGTCATGAAACTATCTCCTACGTATCTTATCAGTTCTTTTAACTATAAAAATCATGCTTTTAATGTTATTAAGTATTATTCTTTTTTTATTTTCAACTTAATTTTAAATATCCAACCGACTGCTAGCAGCTGGTTGGATATTGAATATCGAATATCGAATAACGAACCGGCTGCTAACTTCACACACATGTCCTTATTAGACCCAATATTGATAACTGATTCCATTCAATTTATTGACTCGAGTATTATACCTATCAATAGAGACATAAGTGATCATGAAGGTACTTATATAACAGTCAGAAGCGGATTCAGTAACTCGAAGAGTTTCAAACGTACAATATGGGACTATAAAAGGGGGGATTATAATTTAATGAAACAGATGGTTTCAGAGGTCGAATGGAATAAATTACTAGAGAACGATATTAGCATCCATGAATCTTGCAATATATTTACGGACGAATTTTTAAAAGTGACAGAATCTTGCATTCCGAAAAAAGAAGTAATTATTAGATCTAATGATAAAATTTGGTTTAATTCAAACCTCCGTAAAGAAATAAGAAAACGAGACAGGTTTCGTAAAATATTTATAAAAAATAAAAGCATGACAAACGAAAAGAAATTTAAAAACCAAAGAAATCGAGTGAATAATTTAAAGAAACAAATTAAACAAAACTTTTATGATAATATTAATGAAAACTTAAATGAACTAAAGCAAACGAATAGTAGAGTATATTGGAAAATAATAAACTCCTTATTAAAAGAAGACAGATCTTCAAATGATATTCCACCGATGCAAAACCCTAGTAATAATTATGAATTTTCTTATGATGCAAAAGAAAAAGTTGATATTCTAAATAAATATTTTTGTTCAATAGCTAGTCTAGATGAAGAAAACAAAAATTTGCCCGAATTCGATGATAGAGGTATTAACATTTTGTCTGAAATTACAGTAACTTTAGAAGACGTTAAAGATATTATTTCTACTTTAGATCCAAATAAAGCTGTTGGTCCAGACAAAATTAGTAATAGAATGCTTATAGCAGTAAAACATGAGATTGCACTTCCCTTATGTATTCTTTTTAATAAATCGCTCTCTCAAAATATATTTCCTAAAGATTGGAAATTGGCATATGTTATTCCTTTATTTAAAAATGGAGATAAGTCAATGCCGTGTAATTATAGACCAGTATCACTTCTTTCTTGCGTGAGCAAGGTACTAGAAAAAAATAATATATAAACATATATTCAATCATTTAGTTTCTAATAAACTTTTGTATAAATTTCAGTCTGGTTTCCTACCCGGCTGCTCTACTTTTCATCAACTAATTGAGATGTATCATTCTATCGTATATGCTTTAGACAATAAATTCTATACAAGTTTAACTTTTGCCGATGTAAGCAAGGCATTCGATCGAGTATGGATAAGGGGTCTACTTCTCAAGTTAGAAAGATATGGTATAAAAGGCAATCTGTTATTATGGATTGAAAGTTACTTAACAAATAGAACTCAGAGGGTAGTATTAAAAGATGCGACTTCAGAATTAGGTAATCTTAAAGCTGGTGTTCCACAGGGTTCGGTACTGGGTCCTCTTTTATTTCTAATATTTATTAATGACATTGCAGATGATATGATTGGATTAAGCAGAATGTTTGCAGACGATACATCTATTGGACATACTGCTCCAGATGTAACTACTCTCCAATCTATGATAAATATCGATCTACAAAATATTAATTCCTGGGCAAATGATTGGCTAGTTAAATTCAATCCAAATAAAACTAATATCATGTTATTTAGTAACAAAAGTTCAAAAAATAACTTGATTTTTAATTTTGGCGGAGTTCAGGTAGATACAGTTACTAGTCATAAACATTTAGGCATATTTTTTAGCAGTGATTGTAAGTGGACCAAGCATGTCGATTCTCTAATAGAAAAGGTATCAAAACAATTAAATGTTCTTAGACGTTTGAAATTCCGACTAAAAAGGGAATATTTAGAAAAAATATATTTAACTTTTATAAGGCCTGTTCTAGAATATTCTTCTGAAGTTTGGGATAATTGCGGACAGTTGAATTCTGAAAGATTAGAAAAATTACAACTGGAAGCAGCACGTATTGTCACTGGTCTAACAAGCTATGCTAGCACTCAATCACTTTATTTAGAGACGGGATGGGAAAAATTAAGGATTAGACGGGAAGTTAAGAAATTAACTTTATTTTACAAAATTATGAAAGAGGATGCCCCAGAATACTTATTAGATTTAATACCCCCTACAGTTGCAGAAACAAACAATTACAATCTACGAAGCAGTCAAAATATATACCAAACCTCTAGCAGACTGTCTCTTTATCAGGAATCATTTATTCCATCTAGTATCAAACTGTGGAATTCGCTTGATTTAAGTGTTAGAAATGAACTTTCTTTAAATATGTTTAAATTTAAAATTAAACAGAAATATTATAAAAACAAATCACCCCCTACATATTTCAATATTGGCGATAGATATTTAAATGTTTTACACGCAAGATTAAGAAACAAATGCAGTGCCCTGAACATGGATCTGTATCACGCTAATATTAAAACTAACGCAATGTGTCAATGTGGTTATTTATACGAAAATGCCCAACATTATTTCCTCTCGTGTAAAAATTATACAGTACAAAGGAATACCTTATTTTTTGAACTTAGAAAAGAAAATATACCTACCGACTTTGAAAATTTAATGTACGGCAATGCTTTGTTTACTTTTAACATAAACATGCTAATTTTTATAAAAGTGCAGAATTATATTAAAGAGACCAATCGCTTTTCATAGTTTATAGACATTATGGTTAAATATATACCAATAACAATGTTATTACTTTTTGTTGACTTCGAATGAAATTGTTCATTCTTTCCTAAGACATGGATCATCAATTTGATTTTAGTATATAATTCATCAGTTGACAACAACAATTTAACTTATTTGTTTAAAATACAGTAAAAACTTACCTTTTGAGGGAATATTTATTCCAAGATTAATACAACCTACCAGGTAGGTCTATCATAAAGATTTACGGTCAACTCGACTTTTAAAAATAGATGAGCCATGTCGTTTAAATTCTCGTTAGTTTCATGTCTTCATATTAATATTGTTTATGATGTTATTATTATGTATTTCATTTTTGTTCGGTTATTTATTATTTGTATGTAATGGAGAAGACGTTCTAAGTTGCAAAACTTGTGTCTAATCCTATTGTCAATGTTTTTTGGACAATAAAATATGTTTAAACTAATTGGTTCTTTATGTCAGTATGTTAAAAATAAACTATGTAAAAGTTATGTCACTTTTTGGAATAAACTGAAGTATCAAACAATTAACTCTGAAAAAAGGGAAGCTTGGTACTTATTTTTCCATAAAAAATTGTTTTAAAAAAGAAAAATATTTAGAATTGCAGGACTTCAAAAAAAGGCAGTCAATTTGTAAATTAAGAATAAGTGCTCACTCTTTAAAAATTGAGACAGACAGATATTCAAAAAAGCATATAGAAAGATCTGAGCGTCTTTGTACTAATTGCTCACTTGGTAAAGTTGAAGATGAGCTTCATTTTTTATTAGAATGCCCTCTTTATGATATTCAAAGGGACAATTTTTTTCAAGACATTTCTAACAATTGTTATAATTTTATAAACTTAAATAAATCTTCTAAATTTGTATGGTTCTTGACCCAAGAAAATGTCACTCTTATGGAAAAACTGGGTTGTTATATTTGTGATTGTTTTGAATTAAGGAGATCAGGCATGAACACTGACATTTAGTCAAGTAAATAATTTGAAAATAAATACATATATGCATGTGTTGAAGGCCGTACTTTAACCTATAATGGTTTAATTTTTAAATTGTTATTTGGATGGAGAGTTGTCTCATTGGCACTCACACCACATCTTCCTATATCTATGTATAATGTAATTTTATTATTCTTTTATCACAATATATATGTGGTTTTTAGCTTGATTCTGACCAATGCTTATATTCCAATTATATAGGTATATGCCTCTATTCTTGCTGTTGTTACTAATTATGTAAATCAATTGTTTCTGATTTTATGCCCTTTATGGGCCCTGTAATTTGGGAAATAAAAATATTCTATTGTATTCTATTCTATGCCCTACCAGGGGCGGATCCAGCCATTTAAAAAAAATGGGTGGTCCCAACCCAGAGTAAAAAGGGGGGGTTCCAACTATATGCTCCTATTCAAATGCATTGATCGTCCAAAAGAAAAGCACACCCCCCCCCCCCCCCCCTTGGATCCGCCAATGCCTACACAATCACGCAGTACTGTACAGCTCTGGAATATCCTTGCTATGGATTAAATTATGCTACATAATTCAAGTTAGATATTGAGAAACTAAAGCTCAAACTGCCCAATCAAGTCCCAAAGCCTATTTCTAAATTTTTATTTCAATTTATTTTTATTTCGTTTTTGTGTTCTATACTTTTATCTTATTTTGTGGTATTCTTATGTTGACAATGGGGAAATATTAAACCACGTGATTTACTTTCACTTTAGAACAGACGTAGGTTCAAAGTACACAAACACACACACTTCTAACTTGTATCATCAATCATGGATCTTGTACGCGTATTAGAAACATACAGAGGACATGACAGAATTATACGACTCAGTACCTATGTTTGTATGTTTGTAAGTGGGGACCGAAAGGGATTAGCTTTTGATCGGATCCGCGCTATTGCTACAGATCTAGGTGGTTGCCGAGTAATCCTAAGATTATTTGATGACTTGCCAATGCTATTCTACAATCTTTCTTACGGAACAGGGAGTAAGGTAAGAAATTATCAAAGGTCAAGAAATAGGACGTGTAAAATTATTACAAAGGTCAGAATGTAGGACACATTGTATTGATATCAACATTTAATTTTAATGATGTCTATTATTTTCACATTTTTAATTACATTGAGACATTGAGATAAACGACTTTGACATTTTTATTTAAATCAATTATAAAGCGTGTAAATATAAAAAAAAATATTTGAAAATAATTATCTAACTACGTTTACTTTTCTACATTGGCTAGAGGTATAGGGGAGGGGGAGGACAGGGGTAAGGGAGAAAGGGAGACAGGGAGAAAGGGGGTAGGAGAAAGGAGAAAGGAGAGGAAGGCTGGGAGAAAGGAGAAAAAGTTGGAGAAAAAATAAAATATGAAAAAATAAAATATCTCTCTTTTTTCCGGTAAATTAAAAAAAAATATATGGAGAAGAGGGGTGGGAGAAAGAAGAAGAGGGGTAGGAGAAAGGAGAAGAGGGGTGGGAGAAGGGAGAAGGGTACCCCCTGTCCTCCCCCTCATAGGGGGAGGGTTGAGATCTCATAAACATGTTAAACCCCGTCGCATTTTTGCGCCTGTCCCAAGCCCGGAGCCTCTGGTCTGTTAGTCTTGTATTATTTTAATTTTAGTTTCTTTTGTACAATTTGGAAATTTAATAGTATGGCGTTCGATCATTATCATTGAACTACTATATTATTTGTTTAGGGGCCCGCTGAAGGACGCATCCGGGTTCGGGAATTTCTCGTTATACATTGAAGACCTGTTGGTGACCTTCTGCTGTTGTTTTTTCTATGTTCGGGTTGTTGTCTCTTTGATACATTTCCCATTTCCATTCTCAATTTCTAGCCAAACAAAGTTGACGTAGTCCAAATAATCATGATGTATGGCAAGGCTATTTTATCATTTTGTGGCACGTTCCTTTTGACAGCAGTGCCTGAACGAATCATGTCACGCTTGTTGTTCCCTGCTTTGGAAGCAATGATGTGTATACGATTTTTGTATTAGTAGTATTTCCCATATATGCAGATCCAGGGGGTTGGGGCTGAGACTTCTGAAAAGAATGCCCCTTATAAAAAGTTCTGGATCCTTCACCATGGTCACTGTTTTTCTAGAGTACTTGTCGCCTACATTATTATGATTATTTGCATATATGCAGTGTATATAAAAAAAAGTATACAGGGACAGTCTATATTATTTATAGTATATTATAGACTGTTCCTGATATATACGGAATACATCAACTCAAAAAATCTGATGTACAGTAGTTGTCGTTTGTTTATGTAATATATACGTGTTTCTCGTTTCTCGTTTCTCGTTTTTTTTATATAGATAAGACCGTTGGTTTTCCCGTTTAAATGGTTTTACACTAGTAATTTTGGGGCCCTTTATAGCTTGTTGTTCGGTGTGAGCCAAGGCTCCGTGTTAAAGGCCGCACATTGACCTATAATGGTTTACTTTTTTTCAAATTGTTATTTGGATGGAGAGTTGTCTCATTTGGCACTCACACCACATCTTACTGTATCCATTGACAATTCAATGATGGCCTTAATTTTAACCATTTTGGTTTTCAATATGGAGCCTTGGTTCACACAACAGACCAAGCCATAAAGGGTTCCAGACATTACTAGTGCAAAACTATTCGAACGAAAAAACAACAACGACCAAATCTATATAAAATACGAGAAATCAGAAGCACATATGAACCACATAAACAAACGGCAACTACTGAACATAAGATTCCTGACTTAGGACAGGTGCAAACTTGTGTATGTTTATTAAAGTGTCTCCTATTTATAATAACAATTAAATCTTCTTGTTGATTGGTTAAATACGAGTTAATTTATCAAACAAACTGCATCCTATTTTGACACATAAACGTAAAAGTAATGTATGTACACACCATATCAATTATTTACATTGTTTACATATTTTGTTAATAGTTTTAATTTGTAAAAGTTCGCCGGTATGTCAGTAATGTATATTAAGATTAATATATATATGGTACTTGATGAAAAACACAATTTAAGTGTATAGTGTGTCATAAAAATTATTTTGAAACTTCATCTTACGGAACATTATAATTAAATTAACGGTACTAATTTTCTTACACCAGATGCGCATTTCGACAATACATGTCTCTTCAGTGATGCTCGTGGCTCGGGGCCAAAATATTTGAAATACAAAGCTTATATAAAAGATGAAGAGCTATAATCCAAAAGGTCCAAAAAGTATAGCCAAATCCGTGAAAGGAATCAGAGCTTTGCATGAGGGAGATACATTCCTTAATTTATAATTTTTAATATTTTATAACAGCAAATTTTAATAACACACATGATTGGTTGAAGAAACTTCATTTTCGTTCTCAAACAATCTTTATATTCGAGATTTAGGTCACAGTTTTTATTTTGTTAACTTGCCGGTGACAGTGGCTGCCTATTTCACTCATACCTTTTAAATATGAAAATGAAGATATGGTATGATTGCCAATGAGACAACTCTTTTCAATAGACCAAATGTAAAAAAAAAGATAACGTCTAAATGTCACCGTATTGCCTTCAACAAAGCATATTATTGTATAGCAATATAATATTTCACACAGAAAGTAACCAAAAGTTAGCGTGCAATAAATTCTAATATTGCACTAGTGCAATAAATCTTAAAAATTCATGACGTCATCAACATAAAAATCTTAGTTTAAACCAATTTTTACTTTCAAATATTATATTGCTATACAATAAAAGGGTTATTGCATGAATATTGGGGAATATTGTCCCTCGTAGAACATATATTGCACTCGCAAGCTCGTGCAATATAAAATTCTACTCGGGACAATATTCCCCAATATTCATGCAATAACCCTATAATACCGTATAGTCAGCTATAAATGACATCGGAATGACAAATTTTAAACAATTCAAACGAGAAAACTAAAGGCCTGGTAAGTCATGTTAAAAAAAAATGAGCGAATAACAAAAAAGTAGCACAGCAACAAACGCCAACCACTATATAAGAGTGTCCTGGCTTGGTACACGCACACATACAAAATTTGGTGGAGTTAAACATCACCGTTTCCTATTGTTAATTTTACTTTTTTAGTGGTTATGTCCATTTGACTCAATCTTACGGTGTTTATTTACCACAAGTCGTTCTATACGTTGTGACGTTTCAAATTTTATACTGAACGTATTATCTATGTACTGCTGGATTGTTTTACCAAAAATTAATGGAAACCTTAATTGGATTCTGTCAAATATATAAAGATTTGGTTTTGAAGTTTGCTTGTACCTGTAAAAACGTATTTTAAACGGAATCAGACATCCTCGTTTTAAAGGAGATGTTGTTAACCGTGCCTCCAAATTTAGAAACCATCCTGGTTAACTTATTGACCACCCCTTTTTTAATATATATATATAAGCTTCGCTCGTGTATGTAACACTGTTTTAGATTTTAACGAGAGAAATGTATGTATTACTGAGAAAAAAGTAAAATCACAAAAATACTGAACTCAGAGGAAAATCAATTTGGAAAGTCCATAATCACATGGCAAAATCAAAAAACAAAACGCAACAGAAACGAATGGACAAGAACTGTCATATTCCTGACTTGGTACAGGCATTTTCAAATGTAGAAAATGGTGGATTAAACCTGGTTCTATAGCGCTAACCCTCTCACTTTAATAACAGTCTCATCAAATTCCGCTACATTGACATGATGCGTTAAATAAACAGTCACAATTAATAAAATAGTCAAAATATGGGTACATCAGTCATCATCGTATAACAATTTTAAAAGGTACAATTTAACAGGACACAAAAACATTTACAAAAACATCTACAAAATCATTACAGCAGGGTTTTCGATATCATAAACTAGTCAAAACATTTACTAAATTTTATCATCGGTATAAGGACATCATTCGTAAATATAGCTCAACATGCAGACTTCTTATACGTTCAGGTAGTACACATCCAATTTGTTTATGGAAATATTCTTTATAAAGCACAAAGGTGTCAGTATTCACCTCAGAAACTAGCAAAACCTTTGAATAGACTTATTAAAAAGGGATATAGTTACGATACTGTTGTCAGGTCATTAAAGATTGCATATTTTGGCGTTAATATTGATATACATATAGGGTCTTTGCATCGGAACAAAATACATTTATTCAAAAAACAGTTGTTGGCATGACACGGGTTATGTTCTTCTCATATATGTTATAATGGTATGATTCTAAACCCCTAACGGGAAGGATTGTGCCTGATGTTCATATGATGAAATCATAATCTTTCAGTCAGTTAAATTGAAGTCTGGAGCTGGCATGTCATTTAACTGCTAGCAGTCTGTTGTTATTTATGTATTATTGTCATTTTGTTTATTTTCTTTGGTTACATCGTCTGACATCGGACTCGGACTTCTCTTGAACTGAATCTTAATGTGCGTATTACTATGCGTTTACTTTTCTTCATTGACTAGAGCTATTAGGGGGGGGGGGGGGGGGGGGTGAGATCTCATAAACCTGTTTAACCCCGCCGCATTTTTGCGCCTGTCCCAAGTCAGGAGCCTCTGGCCTTTGTTAGTCTTGTAATGTTTTAATTTAGTTTCCTGTGTGCAGTTTGGAAATTAGAATGGCTTTCATTATCACTGAACTAGTATATATTTGTTTAGGGGGCCAGCTGAAGGACGCCTCCGGGTGCAGGAATTTCTCGCTACATTGAAGACCTGTTGGTGACCTTCTGATGTTTGTTTTTTTCTATGGTCGGGTTGTTGTGTCTTTGACACATTCCCCATTTCTATTCTCAATTTTATTTATACATACACTTACTGATCGGAGAGAGTCAAAGCTCCGTTTTGAAGACCGTTCTTTCAATGATAATGGTTTTATTTTTACAAATTGTGACTTTGATGGAGAGTTGCTCTTTGGCACTCATACCACCTCTTCTTATATCTATACATAAAATTAAGAATGGAAATGGGGAATGTGTCAAAGAGATATACATTAATAAGACCGTTAGTTTTCTTGTTTTACAATTGTGATTTCGGGGCCTTCGGGGAATTCCCTATGGCGGTGTTGGCTTTGCATATTGTTAATGTCGTACGGTGACCTATGGCTGTTAATTTCTGTGTCATTCTGTGATCACGTCACATTTTATTGTTATAGTTTACAATACATTTCTGTATAATATATATATTAGAAAACGCCAAGCAAAAAAGATGAGTGTTTCCCGGATTTCCTATATTATTAGGGAACTTTATATATATATATTAGGGAATCCAGGAAACACTCATCTTTTTTGCTTGACCTTATGTGCAATCTAAACGTGTCTCTATTTTTATCAAGTTTATATGAATTTCTTCAGAGGGATATTTATCAATGAGAGATCACAATCACAAGGTTAAAATGTAGAACGTATAAATATTACATCAGATGACTCGTGAATAGAAAGAGTTCCTTAAAGGTGCATTACAAATGTATCAACTGACAATAAACTGACACCATGGGAAATAAACAGCTGCGCCATGAGCGCATGATACGCCCGACGTCTTATGTGGAAGTTATATGCAATAATCATAAATAGTTTCTGAGAAAGTTTCAAGCAATAACAATATATAGTTTTTGAGACACGGCGGGACCCCCCCCCCCCCCCCCCCCCCACACACACACCCTGTTTTTTTTTTTTTTACAAAAAACTAAATATCACTAAAAATAAAATTTTGAATCAAAACCAAAAAGTATACAGATCTTTAGATTAATATAACAAAGAAGTGTGTAAAGTTTTAAGCAAGAAGTGTGTAAAGTTTTAAGCAATAATTATAAATTGTTATAGAGATACGGCACAACATGTAAAAAACCCTCCCCCTTTTTTACAAAATACTCAATCACTCAAAAATGAAAGTTTGAATCATCATCTAAAAAGTATACAGATCTTAAGATTAATATAACAAAGACGTGTGTAAAGTTTGTAGCAATAATCATAAATTGATTTTGAGATATGGCGCGACATGTAAAAAAAAACTCCCCCTTTTTTACAAAATACTCAATAGCTCAAAAATGAAATTTTGAATCATCACCAAAAAGTATACATATATTAAGAATAATATAACTAAGAAGTGTTCAAAGTTTTAAGCCTTAATCAAGAATCGTTTTTGAGATACAGTGCGACATGTAAAAAAAACACACCCCTGTTTTAGTTACAAAGTGTCGTAAATCAAAAAGTTTAAATCTAATTTTCACCAAAAAGTAACAGATCATTTGACCATCATAAGAAACAACTATATTAAGTTTCATGAAATTTGAATAAGTCGTTCTCAAGTTACGGTGCGACATGTTTATGCCGGACAGACAGACAGACAGACGGACGGACAGACGGACGGACGGACGGACACCGGACATGTGTCTACCATAATACGTCCCGTCAAAATTTTGACGGGCGTATAAAAACAGTAATACGACTTAGGACAAACAGCAGTCTTTATAACACTACCTAAAACACTAAAAACTGAACAACAGTTACACAAACCACATCAAAGAACGGTGATGATCTGATGTGCTCTGGAAAGGTATTTAGATTCTACTCCGTGATGATCTCATGTGCTCTGAAAAGGTATTCAGATTCTACTCCATACATGACACCCGTCGTTTGAATTGCTCATAGTAAGAAGATATAAGAACGTGTGTTATAAGTGCTAATGAGACATTAAAAGTCAAAAGTTATAAAAGTAAACCATTAGGGAGCTACCATTTGATTTTTATGGAGGGAGCCTACGATGAAAAATGTTGTCCTGCATTTTTTTTTATCTGTAATCTCTGTCCTGCCTTTTTATTTTTCACTCTGTTTGGTCCTGCCTTTTGTTTTTTAGTTTATCCTGACTTTTTTTTACCTAAATTTTCGTCCTGACTTTTTTGTTTTGCAAGTGTCTCATCCTGCCTTTATTTTACTCAAACCTCCTTTCCTGCCTAATTTTTTTCAAATTTCATCCTAGCCCCCCCCTCTCCCCCCATAAAAATCAAATGGTAGCTCCCTTTAAATCAAAGTACGGTCTTCAAAGACGGAGCTTTGACTCACACCAAAAAGATAAAATACTAGTAAACAAATAAAACGTTTCGTCTACATAAGAATCATCAGTGACGCTCATATCTAAATATTCAAAAAACCAAACAAGTACAAAGTTGAAGAGCATTGAGGATCCAAAATTCCAAAAAGTTGTGCCAAATACGGCTTAGGTAATCTATGCCTGGGATAGGAAAATCCTTAGTTTTTCGAAAAATTAAAAGTTTTGTTACAGCAAATTTATTAAAAGGACCACATTATTGATATTCATGTCAACACCGAAGTGTTGACTACTGGGCTGGTGATACCCTCGAGGACGAAACGTCTACTAGCAGTGACATCGACCCAGACTGGCAGTGGCGTAAATAGTTATCAAAGGTATCAGGATTATAATTTAGTACGCCAGACGCGCGTTTCGTCTACATAAGACTCAGCAGTGACGCTTATATCAAAATATATATCAAGCTAAACAAGTTAAAGCTTAACCTGTTTCGCTTTGTAAATAAGAATATAATGACACAACACCTCTCCCCCACCCCCATCACCCCCTTTAATATCGTATGGATAAGAGAATGATAAAAATTAACAAGTGGAAATAATTTAACTTAACAGTTTTATTTATTTACTAGTATTTAATCTTTGATTTCTTTCATTTTTATTCATTTTATTCATTTTTATTAATTTCTATTCATTCTTTAATTGATTTATTGGATATCATTTTGATCTAGGAGAAGAGCACACTATTAAGAATATTGAACCTGTTAACAAACATTATTAACCAATCATTTTATCCTGTGGAGCATATTGCCTGGTTAGCTGACAAACAGGTGATCAACACAGACTCCAAGAAATGGTGGGTGCTAGGCGTCATGATCTGGGCTCTTTCTTTAGTCGCTGAAATACTCAAGTAAGTGTGTACATCTATGAATAGATATTCTTTATATAATACAAGTGTGGACACATATCAGTGTGGGTAGTAAGTGTGTACATCTATAATTATCTTAAGATATTCTTTATATAATACAAGTGTGGATGTTCCGGACCATATGAGTATTTGGACCATACGCGTATGGTCATGACCATATAAAAACTTTATCTAAAAAAACTGATGGTAACATGACAATGTATTATTTTTATAATTCAAATACTACGTAAATATTAAATATTGATGCCATAGTTAGTTTTCGTCGCTAATTATATTCTTGCATGCAGGCTTGGGGTGACATTTACTTCCACGTGGTATCATAGCTTTTTTGAATTTGCAAGTTTTGGTTGTGCACGATCCTTTTCATTTACACTTTTTTTTGCGAATGAAAAGAGATATTTTGTGTAGCTGCGTACAGTGATATCGAGGTCTTGGGCCATTCCAATATGTCTACGGTGTTTTTAAGAAGCTCTGGATCTCAAATATCGTAACAAAACTGCAATACACCATATTCACAAGACAACTTAAATAAACCATGTTACTTTCTATCGACTTCTTCTGTAAAAGTTCATTAAGAAATTTTTGGAATTTATTTTTAAAAGTTGACATATTGCCATTCACTCGTTATAACAAATCGGTAATGACCATCGGTATAATGACCATCGATATAAAATGTGTTTATTATAGTTTTGACAAGTAAGTAAAATTAACTTTGTGAAACTTCTAATTTTTATTTAGCTAATCTTTTATTATGTTAATAATAAAATTACCTTCAGTTTATGATAGTGTATTTTTAATGAACGGTCATACCATATGAAGAGTTTAGAAGTATTAAAAGTAAACTGTATCAGAGTGTTAATTACCCCGACCATACGCGTACGGTCGGACCATACGCGTATGGTCGGACCATATGAGTATATACCTATATGGTCATGACCATACGCGTATGGTCCAAATACTCATATGGTCCGGAACATGGACACATATCAGTGTGGATAGTAAGTTTGTACATCTATAATTATCTTAAAAAATTTTTTTTTTAATTTTAACATTGTTTGATCTTCTAACTTTGATTTTACTATTACATTATTTCCTTGAATTTTCTATTCTAGGAAAATAGATGTTGGTGGTCGAGTGGTTTAAGTATCACTCGTGCGTTTGACTCCAATCCTTATTATTATTATTATTGTTATTATTATTACTATTATTATTATTATTATTATTATTATTATTATTATTATTATTATTATTATTATTATTATTATTATATAGGGTAATTGCATGAATATTGGGGAATATTGTCCCGAGTAGAATTTTATATTGCACGAGCTTGCGAGTGCAATATATGTTCTACGAGGGACAATATTCCCCAATATTCATGCAATAACCCTTTTATTGTATAGCAATATAATATTTGAAAGTAAAAATTGGTTGAAACTAAGATTTAAACGTTGATGACGTCATGAATTTTGAAGATTTATTGCACTAGTGCAATATTATAATTTATTGCACGCTAACTTTTAGTTACGTTCTGTGGGAAATATTATATTGCTATACAATATAATTATTATTATTATTCTTATTATTATTATTATTATTATTATCATTTTTTATTATTATTATTATTATTATTATTATTATTATTATTATTATTATTATTAACTAGGATTGAATGTCGACTCTGGGCCCACATACCACCTTGATATATCCAATACATCTTTAAGTGTTGTTGAAGTAACAACAATCAATTAATCTAGGAGAAGAGAACAGTTGTACTAATAGTGAACCTAATATTTGCCTTGCTAGGAACAGCGTTACTGATGGTGAACCTGATCACTTATCTCACTAATTATTCTAGGAGGGAAGAACAGCATTATAATATAATTTGAGCTTTGTTTGTTTGTTTGATTTATCTTCTAATTTTGATTTCACTCTTCCGTTACTTCTTTAAATTGTCTCTTGAACACGATTGTAGGACTCAGAGTTAGGTTAACAATGCTGTATGAGATAATACAAAATATATGTTTATAATTTAGGGTAGGGTAGGAATTAGATGTAGGGTTAGGATGACAATGCCAATATATCATGTTTATAATTTCAGACAGTTAGATGGTTAGGGTAGGATGCCAATGCTTCATGAGATAAGTCAATACATGTTTATAATTTCAGACAATTAGTTAGTATTAGTTTGATAAGCAAAAAGTTGAAACAGACAAAGAAGCAGCAATATTTGGAGTCAACTGATGAAAGGTGAGAATTTATAGTATACAGAGACAAATAACAAACAAACAAACAGACAGACGGACACACAAACAAATAAACAAACAAACAAACAAACGAACAAACGGACAAAGAATCAGCAATATTTGGAGTCCACTGATGAAAGGTAAGCATGCATGGTATACCAAGACAAATAAAAAACAGACATACAGACAGACACAGATATAACAATATTTGGAGTCAACTGATAATATTTGGTATACTGCCACAAATAACAAACAAACAGACAAACTAGAAAATCATTTAAAAAAAAATAGGAATACATGATTTTAAAAGTTGAAATTTAAGTTGTTCCATTCACATACAGGTAAAGGTGTAATCTCATATAACATGTCTAAACTTGCCTTCCCAATGTTTGTTATGATTTCTGTAACTCAGTCAAGTTTTCTTGGTAGTGTTTAATAAATTGTTGTTGTTGCCAATTTCTCTTTGGATTATGAAGTTGTATTGACCTTTAGGTAATCACCTCTTCCATGTGCGCTAATTACTGTTACCCATTTGTTTTTACAGAGAAGAATCCCTAGAGAGCATATCTACAGAAGCCAAAGTACTGAAAGCCAACTTACTGGAAGCACGATTGTCACTTCTTTCGGCTTCATCGGATTTTATCAATGCTATAAACTGGTGCCCTCCTGGGGTTTTATGGGCAGGGAAACTGTCTAGATCATGGAGTGGTGTGTTTGGAATGTTGTCTACTAGTATTATGTTATATAAAAACTGGCCTAAAAAGTCGTGAATGAGTATTATGTATAATCATTTCTGTAATCAGAGGCCAAACGTTGGTTTTTCAATTCCCCACCTTATTCATTAAAGGAGTCTGTGCAATATACAAAACCATATAGAATTCAAATATTTTTTTCATAAGGAAAATAAATAATTACTAGTAACCAGAATTTACAAAGGTATTAAGAAAAAGATTTATAAATACGGATAAAAAAAGGTGTTAAGAGAATCTTAAGAAATAAACAAGAAAGACAAATCTGAAACTATTAAACTAATTAGATATTAGTATTAAATTCCAAGTGAAATGAAAGAAAAAAAATAAGGAAAATAATGTTAAAAATTAAAGAAATAAGTCCCCTAAATGCAGACCTTAATTATTGTTATATAGTGCCATTTATTTATAGTCATGTCTTTCACGCTACAGATTATTTTTATATTGTAAATACTGTTTTATCTGTTATATGCAATTGATATATTTGGAATATTAAAATATTTATATAGCAGAATTATTGTTCTATATCATACAAGGATAAACACCAAAAAACCAGCAAGCCAACAGCTAGTGTTTAACACAAAAAACAACAGATTCCATAATATATATGTACAACACAGATTTGTTGTTCTCTTTCATGGAAAGATAAACATCAGAAAGCCACCAAGCCAACAACTAGTATTTAACACAAAAAACAACAGATAACATAATATATATGTACAACACAGATTTGTTGTTCTCTTTCATGGAAGGATAAACATCAGAAAGCCACCAAGCCAACAACTAGTATTTAACACAAAAAACAACAACAGATTACATAATATATATGTACAACACAGATTTGTTGTTCTCTTTCATGGAAGGATAAACATCAATAAGCCAGCAAGCCAACAGCTAGTATTTAACACAAAAAACAACAACTGATAACATAATATATATGTACAACACAGATTTGTTGTTCTCTTTCATGGAATAATAAACATCAGAAAGCCACCAAGCCAACAACTAGTATTTAACACAAAAAACAACAACAGATTACATAACATATATGTACAACACAGAATTGTTGTTCTCTTTCATGAAAAGATAAACATCAGAAAGCCACCAAGCCAACAACTAGTATTTAACACAAAAAACAACAACAGATTACATAATATATATGTACAACACAGATTTGTTGTTCTCTTTCATGGAAGGATAAACATCAGAAAGCCACCAAGCCAACAACTAGTATTTAACATAAAAACAACAACAACAGATTACATAACATATATGTAGAACACAGATTTGTTGTTCACTTTCATGGAAGGATAAACATCAGAAAGCCACCAATCCAACAACTAGTATTTAACACAAAAAACAACAACAGATTACATAATATATATGTACAACACAGATTTGTTGTTCTCTTTCATGGAAGGATAAACATCAGAAAGCCACCAAGCCAACAACTAGTATTTAACACAAAAAAACAACAACAGATTACATAATATATATGTACAACACATATTTGTTGTTCTCCTTCATAGAAGGATAAACATCAATAAGCCAGCAATCCAACAGCTAGTATTTAACACAAAAACAACAACAGATTACATAATATATATGTACAACACAGATTTGTTGTTCTCCTTCATGGAAGGATAAACATCAATAAGCCAGCAATCCAACAGCTAGTATTTAACACAAAAACAACAACAGATTACATAATATATATGTACAACACAGATTTGTTGTTCTCCTTCATGGAAGGATAAACATCAATAAGCCAGCAAGCCAACAGCTAGTATTTAACACAAAAAACAACAACAGATAACTTAATATATATGTACAACACAGATTTGTTGTTCTCTTTCATGGAAGAATAAACATCAGAAAGCCACCAAGCCAACAACTAGTATTTAACACAAAAAACAACAACAGATTACATAAAATATATGTACAACACAGATTTGTTGTTCTCTTTCATGGAAAGATAAACATCAGAAAGCCACCAAGCCAACAACTAGTATTTAACACAAAAAACAACAACATATTACATAATATATATGTACAACACAGATTTGTTGTTCTCTTTCATGGAAGGATAAACATCAGAAAGCCACCAAGCCAACACAAGTATTTAACACAAAAAACAACAACAGATTACATAATATATATGTACAACACAGATTTGTTGTTCTGCTTCATAGAAGGATAAACATCAATAAGCCAGCAATCCAACAGCTAGTATTTAACACAAAAACAACAACAGATTACATAATATATATGTACAACACAGATTTGTTGTTCTCTTTCATGGAAGGATAAACATCAGAAAGCCAGCAAGCCAACAACTAGTATTTAACACAAAAAACAACAACAGATTACATAATATATATGTACAACATAGATTTGTTGTTCTCCTTCATGGAAGGATAAACATCAGAAAGCCAGCAAGCCAACAACTAGTATTTAACACAAAAAACAACAACAGATTACATAACATATATGTACAACACAGATTTGTTGTTCTCTTTCATGGAAGAATAAACATCAGAAAGCCACCAAGCCAACAACTAGTATTTAACACAAAAAACAACAACAGATTACATAACATATATGTACAACACAGATTTGTTGTTCTCTTTCATGGAAGAATAAACATCAGAAAGCCACCAAGCCAACAACTAGTATTTAACACAAAAAACAACAACAGATTACATAATATATATGTACAACACAGATTTGTTGTTCTCTTTCATGGAAGGATAAACATCAGAAAGCCAGCAAGCCAACAACTAGTATTTAACACAAAAAACAACAACAGATTACATAATATATATGTACAACATAGATTTGTTGTTCTCCTTCATGGAAGGATAAACATCAGAAAGCCACCAAGCCAACAACTAGTATTTAACACAAAAAACAACAACAGATTACATAACATATATGTACAACACAGATTTGTTGTTCTCTTTCATGGAAGAATAAACATCAGAAAGCCACCAAGCCAACAACTAGTATTTAACACAAAAAACAACAACAGATTACATAATATATATGTACAACACAGATTTGTTGTTCTCCTTCATGGAAGGATAAACATCAATAAGCCAGCAATCCAACAGCTAGTATTTAACACAAAAACAACAACAGATAACTTAATATATATGTACAACACAGATTTGTTGTTCTCCTTCATGGAAGGATAAACATCAGAAAGCCACCAAGCCAACAACTAGTATTTAACATAAAAAACAACAACAGATTACATAATATATATGTACAACACAGATTTGTTGTTCTCTTTCATGGAAGGATAAACATCAATAAGCCAGCAAGCCAACAGCTTTTATTTAACACAAAAAAACAACAACAGATTACATAATATATATGTACAACACAGATTTGTTGTTCTCTTTCATGGAAGAATAAACATCAGAAAGCCACCAAGCCAACAACTAGTATTTAACACAAAAAACAACAACAGATTACATAATATATATGTACAACACAGATTTGTTGTTCTCCTTCATGGAAGGATAAACATCAATAAGCCAGCAATCCAACAGCTAGTATTTAACACAAAAAACAACAACAGATTACATAACATATCCCTACAATACAAAGGTCGTTGGTCGAGTGGTGTAAGTGCTTCATCTTCTGTGTATAGCCAGTCAACACTAAGGTTGTGAGTCGAACCCCGCTCGTGCAGGTGCACTCGACTGCAATCTTAATTGACTATAGGATTGCCAGGTTTCCTATCGAAGTTCTGTAGTTTTCTCCAGGCACTACGGATTCCTCCACTTTAAAGTCAGGCGTTAAAACACATAAAAATAAAAAAAAATAAAAAAATTATATAATTCAGATTGGTCATTGAACCTGGAATTGTGGAACACACCTGTAAACAACAGCAGATTACATAATATATATGTACAACACAGATTTGTTGTTCTCATTCACTGAAAGGATAAACATCAATTAGCCAGCAAGCCAACAGCTAGTATTTAACAGGAACGAACACCAATAGATAACATAAATTATATCTTTACATCACAAATTGATCAATATCCCTAATGGACCTTAAATTATGGAACACACCTGTAAATAGAAATAGAAAAATAAAATTGAGAAATAGGGAATGTGTCAAAGAGTCAACCCAACCAAAGGGTAAAACACAGCTAAAGGCCTCCAATGATTCTTCTACACAGCGAGAAAATCCCTCACCCGAATGCATTCTTCAGCTAGCCCTATTACAAAGATGCGTACTAGTCGAGTGAAAATGGAGACCATACTAAATGCAATGATATTGGACATGTTTTTTTAGGCCCTTTATAGCTTTCTATTTGGTCAAGCCAAGTCCGATATTGAAGACCGTACTTTGACCTATACTGGTTTACTTTTCTAGATTTTGACATGGATTGAGAGTTGTCTCATTGGCACTCATACCACATTAAGTTTTTCTAGTAATTAAGTAACCTTACACATTTGTGTTTCTTTCAAACAGAAGATGATGCTACAATAAACTTTTAAAGTAATTATTTTTTTGTAAAGGTCTGAAATGCAAGGAGATGTTTGTTATATGATAGCCAATGAGACAACTATCCACCAAAGACCAAATGATGGTGACCGCGTGGTTTAAGGAGCAAAAATATCGCTGCTAAGCCTATAAACAAGGGTTATAAGTTCAAATCTTGAACGTAGCAGGTATGTTTGACTCTAAATCTAAATATTAATATTGGCTGCTAGTGGTTTTCTACTGTCACTGCAGAATCCTCAACCAATAAGAACTGACCACAAAGAAACAGAATAATAGTTTTGAAAGATGTGTTGATCACTAATCAATCAATCAATCTAAGAAATAGAAAAGGGGGATCTCTGGTAAAAGAACAAAAATGATATCTTTATAAATTTTATTAATCATGATAATATGCAGTTAACAATGGTTTGGATAGGAATAATGAACGGTAGATGTACAAATCACACTTTAAAATAATAATACCAGTTAGTTATCCCAGAAAAACAGTCTAAAATGTATTACCAACAACTAATATAATATATATTGATGGCTAGCTATACTATTAACAGCTGACTATAATTTAACATTTAGCATACCTGCTAACTCTCTTGTTGGTGTTTTGAAGAAGAAAAAGTTAACAAATCATATACTTTAATTGACAATAGAATTATGTTGCCCCCCCCCCTCAGCTGTCATAGTTTTTATGCTTTTAAATGTGAAACGAAAACAAAATGAATACAAATGTTGTAATATTGTCAAAACTGAATCCAAATGAAATAATGCCATTTTTTTGGAAAAAATAATGCTTTATTTTCCTTTAAATGACAAAGTCGTTGAAAATCAGTCATTGCTCCCCTAAAATGCACTTGATTTTCCTTGGGTTTCTTGTCACATGTATTAATTGACTGAGTACCATAATGTTTGTATGTTCTGTATCTTCCTCCTTTAGTAGGAGCACCACCATGGGTTATGATGTAAAAAGGAAGACATTTAACACACTGTATAGGTACAGATTTAATGTCCAACCACAAAGAAGGTTAGCTGTAGGAAAATGATAAACTCTGGAGACAAGGGTACGTAATCGAAATCGTCTATTTATTCCCCCCCCCTTTTTTCAATGAAAATAAATATACTAACTGGTATCATAGTATAATGTGAAACAATAAAACTTTATCTTCTTTGTATAAACTCTATTTACAATGGTATATAACTAATATAATATCACTTAAATGTAAAACTTGTAAGAAATATAAACTTTTGTATAAAGCACAACCATGGTAACAACAGAATAACAACCAATCAAAATTCATTTTAGATTTTGTTCATAATGGCAGACATATGTTGCTAAGTAACACAATACAACCTAGAAATAATTACTGTGATAATAGAATGTGAACAAAACTAACGGTATCCTTAAATTAGTACTGTATTTTTTTTCTTCTAAGAAGAAATTATTTTGGCAATACATCGATAAATTCAGAGGAATCCAAATATCTGGCAAAAATTCAAAATAAAGAGGTAACATCCTTAAATCACTCATTTATTCATATATCTTGCTTAATATTATTATTTTAGCAACAAATAAAGATATTTTATAAAATGAATATTTGAACTTTTCAATAACACATTCAACAATTTATTATACAAAGATATTCCAGTAATAAAATTTTTGAAAATAAAAACAATTTTAAAAATTTACAATTTAAAATAATTGTATGTACACTGTATATATATCTACCATTCTTAATGCAAAGTTATAAACAGCAGTCTACATTAACATTTTGGCACAAACAAATAAATCACATTGTAAATTCACAAATTTCTGTGATGTTTTTATCAATGTTAAAATTGGAGCAGATTAGGTATTGCATTTTTTTTTCTTCAAATAACACTGTTGTACACTGTATATCAAGAAAACACAATAATTTATTCTTAATTTTTAAAGATAAAAAAAATTATCCCCTCCCCCCCCCCAAAAAAAATTGCACAAAAATAATTTCTGAATTAACAAATTTTTACATATCTCCCCACTTAACTCGAGTGATAGTGTTATGGATATTAACAATGTTTTACACAAGAACCTTTGTTTCTTGTATAAATAACATCTAGTCTAACATAAACAAATTACTGATCCGAATTGTTAACTGTGGCGGATTCCAGAACTTTTAATAAGGGGGCTGCTGACCTAAGGTAGTGCCTGCATCAATAAGGCTTCATTGATTCCCTATATAATCAACCAAATTTGTCTCACAAAAGGGGGACTGGGCCCCTCCTTGTTACCACCAATGGTTAAGCACTAAATGTGATCCTATATTTTATGAACTTAAATATTTATATTCCTATTTTAATAGTATACAGACAATTTTTATCTTTTACATATAAAAGAATAAATAAGTATCGTAATTTGAACTGTGAACTGTCTACATAATGCTCATTGTGTAAATATATTGGTGGATTGATATTCAATACTATTGCAGTGCTGGAACTATTTTTATTGTTTTACTCCATAAAAGGGGGTGTGCCTATATTGACAGAAATTCATTGGATACAGATACAGGTATGGGTAGAATGCTAACTAATAAGTAAAGAACATGTGTATATATGGAGAAATGAAGGGGGGGGGGGAGATTATGCATATTCTTATGTTAAGGGCTTTTCTTTAAAATGGAACAGAGAGGGTAGGAAAGGAGTTTCATAATTTTTTCCTGAACAAGATATTTTATTTCTGTTATTTTCCATTCATCAAGATTTTTTTTCTTTAAAAAAAAAGCAATTATTTTGATTTTCAACAACTAATGCTCAAGCACTAGGTGTAAATTGCAGGATAAAAACAATATGTACATTGTCAGAAAATAAAATGTTTATTTACTCGCTTCAAAACAGGAGAAAAGCTCAGTGAACCTTACTTTTTGTCCTGTTTCTTAAGTTTTTTTTTAATAAATTATGTATTTCCAACAATGTACACATTTTGTATATATTCTGTAAACCAAAAGAAAACCCTTGTCAAACTTCACTTTCTTCTACCCCTAATCTCATTTTAATGGAATTGCCCTGAAAGAGATAAATCATCTAGCTATGTGTTTAAATATACTGTTCATATAAACTATAAAACTGAATTACTAAATGAATTGCTGCAAAATATGTATTTGTTCTTTAACTGAGTATTGTTGCTTTGATAATGAGGGGAAATAACTCCCAACGTGAAAAAGGGAGATAACTCCCAAACTGAAAAAGGGAGATAACTCCCAAACTGAGAAAGGGAGATAACTCCCAAACTGAGAAAGGGAGATAACTCCCAAACTGAGAAGGGGAGATAACTCCCAACCCCTGAAATCGTTTTACAATGAGTCAATATAACAATGTATGTAAAGAGGGGAAGTGGTATAATAAAAAAAAACTCTGTGGACAATGATAGTCATATAAAAAAAATAAACAAATGTTAAACAAATTTCTTGATCAAACCTTTTTATAAACACAACCAAGAAATAAAATAATGAAAAACCAAACAGTCATCACAACCTCAAAAAAAATAACAATTCACTCACTAAAAGTAAGCTGTTTACAAATTGATATTCATTAAACACATCTTTAAACAATTATAATGTTGTATAAAATCTTTTGAACTTAAATCTTATTACATAATATTACATAATCATGATAATAGACAACTTTCAAGTTTTATGCTTTTCCGTAAAAAACTTTGGTTTTAGTGAACATCATTCGTGCATTTAGGGGCATCGTCACTTCCTTTCCATGTTGAGTGAATGGTTGGAGAACTATAAAGCTATATTGCACGAATTATTCTGCAAATTGAGTTCTCATAATTGTCTTTCAGCAGTGCTGAAGTGAACCCCCTCAATCTGTTAAATGACGTAATAAAGGCACGCATAATTGACGAGTTTTTTTCAGTGACAGACAAACTCGGAAGTGGTCTTTTAAGATTGTTGTTCTTATCTAATATCTGTTAAATAATCTTTGAGATAACTCAAACTTCATAACACCATAAACGTTGTTGAACTTAAATTTCATCAAAAATAAACACAATAAAAGTTGTTACTTAAATATCATTACAAAATAAACATGGTTGAACTTAAATATCGTTTCAAAATGAACGTTGCTGAACTTAAGTTTCATTACAAAATAAACATTGTTGAACTTAAATATCATTACAAAATAAACGTTGCTGCACTTCAATTTAATTTCACAATGAGCATTCATTACACAACAAACACAAGTGTAAGTTTACTTAAATTTCTTTAAAAAATAAACAATGTTGACTTCAAATTTCATTTACTTAACACTTTTCATCTGTTGAAAGTTAATAATAACATTTTGGCACTGTTGTTTGAAATGTGTATGTCATTATATAGGAAACAGGTATAAAACATAACATATAGATAATCCTTTAGGTTTACTTCTGCAAGGTCGGCACAACACAATAAGGGAAGAAAAAAACGATTTTTTTTTTAAACAAGGTTGATAAATTGTTAACACTTATTGAATATTTGTTACAATTAATACAGTTATGACATGTGAAATATAATCTCAAATAAACCCCTTGTAGCAATAAGATTCATTTGAAAACATAAACTGTTGTGACACGAAGATATTTTTAGCTAAAATTATTTGGTTATATTTGTATGATATCAATGAAGAAATCAATATACACAATTAAACATTGACTAGGATCTGGTTTGTTCCTTTCCAGCTGCCTGACATCTTATAACAGTCCCTTCCTTATACAACAAGTAGAGTGATCTCCCCTTTCTTACAAAACAATCATAGTGATCTCCCCTTACTCATAAAACAATCAGATTTGTTTATCAATTATCTCCCCTTCCACATACAACAATCATATTTATTTTATGAGAGTGATCACCCCTTACTCATTAAAAAATCTGATTTGTTTTAAAACAATCTCCCCTTCTTCATTCAACAATCAAATTTGATTGATAAGAATTGTCTCCCTTTCATCATATTACTTTATATGATTGCTCTCCCCTTCCTCATGGTTACAAGAGCGCAATTATTTGTTTACGTTTTACCGGCAAGTTTTTTACCCCAAGATGGTACTCAGAAAAGAATCTTATACGGCTTCTGATTGGTTGATACAGGATTGGAATTACATTTAATCGAAAGCTTATTCAATTAGGTTTAAAAATTGCCGAAAATCATATTCACATTTTACGAAGTGTAGAAAATATCTTCAATTTCTGCACGTCGGAGCCATTAAAAATATGCCTTTTTCATTAAGCGAAAAAAGTAGACGATTTTTTTCAACTGCATTTTAGGTCAATTTGAGCGGCATGACCCTATATTTTTTTTTGGTTGTAATGCAAAACTGGTATTTCTAGTAACAGGAACTGCCACCCGTTTTTCCCTAGTTTGTGTAGTCTTCGAGAAAAAAAATACGGAACACTAGTGGTATCCTATGGAAAATGCATTACGAATAATTGCGCTCTTGTAACCTCATACATTAATCAGATTAGTTTAAAAAGAGTTATCTTCCCATTCCTTGCATGAATCTGAATTTTTAAAAAGTTCAGGTTTCTCTGCCTCAATCTAAATGTTTTATATGAAAGGGACTGAGATATAAGCAGTTTGCATCATGATCTATTTATAGAAATCAGCTGTATTTTTCACTTATAACAAAGTGTCTGTTCCTCCATTAATGATTGTCTTGTTCAGAAATGATCTACTAGTACAGAGACTTTACTTTTACCGACCCGTCCTTGTGTTACTCCTTCTGTACCAGCCAAGTTCATATTCTGCCACTGTGTTGGCTGACCTGTAAAAAAATCAAAGAGCTTGTTAGCACTGTGTGCAAAGGTTTCATTCTTTTGTTGGCTTTAACTGTAAAAATAATCAAAGAGCTTGTTAGCACTGTGTTCAAAAGGTTTCATTCTTTTGTTTGTTTAACTGTAAAAAAAAAAATCAAAGAGCTTGTTAGCACTGTGAGCAAAGGTTACATTCTTTTGTTGGCAGACCTGTAAAAAAAACAAAGAGCTTGTTAGCACTGTGAACAAAGGTTTCATTCTTTTGTTGGCTGAACTTTAAAAAAATCAAAGAGCTTGTGAGTACTGTTGGCAAAGGTTTCGTTCTTTTGTTGGCTGAACTGTAAAAAAATCAAAGAGCTTGTTAGCACTGTGGGCAAAGGTTTCATTCTTTTGTTGTTTTTGTAAAAAAATGAAGAGCTTGTGAGCACTGTCGGCAAAGGTTTCATTCTTTTGTTGGCTGAACTGTAAAAAAAAATCAAAGAGCTTGTATGCAATGTGGGCTAAGATCGCAATTATATGTTGGCTGACCTGTAAACAAATCAAAGAGCTTGTTAGCACTGTGGGCAGAGATTGCAATAACTGGTTGGCTAACCTGTTAAAGTAATGACGTATACACAGTATTCGGGATGACAAGAAAGAAAGAAAATTTGTGTTTGTCTAATGCTTTCTAAATTTTTCATTTTAGGGCAAAACATCAACAAACATTTGTTAATTAAAAGACAACTATAAAATTGGTTATTTTTTTATGATTTAATTGATTTATTGGCTTTTTACATCACAGTTATATAATAAGCTGATCTATCAAATCTAAAATTGAAATGGGCGAATAAGTAAATAAATTTAAATAATTTATTTCTGACACTGTATTAAGAATTAGACATTTAATAACAGCTGATCTTCAACTTTTTTTCTTGAAATGACATTACAAAGATGATATGATGATTGAAAAGGTAATTCAATTGGAGAGAATTTACTTATTGAGACTAAAAGATGTGTTTATTACTCACAATTGCAGTGGTGACTACTCACTGAGTCAATATTGAGATAAGTGTTACATATATGGGAAACGTTACTTACATAAAGTGTCAGGAATTTGATGTTCAGTAGTTACCTTTGTAAATGTGGTTCATAAGTGTTTTTAGTTTTTTATAAAGATTAGACAGTAGATTTTTCCATTTAAATGGTTTCACACTAGTAATTTTTGGGGGCCTTTATAGCTTGCTGTTTGGTGTGAGCCAAGGCTCCATGTTGAAGACTGTATTTTGACCTATAATAGTTTTCTTTTACAAATTTTGGAAAGTTGTCTTATTAGAACTCACACCACATCTTCTTATTACTCACAATTGCAGCGGTGACTACTCACTGAGTCAATATTGAGATAAGTGTTACACATAATGGAAACGTTACTTACCTAAAGTATCAAATAGACTTATAGTGTGTCTTCTTTATTGTGATTTTTCACTATTGTTTCAGTTAAGGGTGAAGGTTGGCACCTTATATCTTATCAAAAGCAATTAACCAGTCATACGGATAGACTGAGGCACAATAGGGGAGAGGTTAACTCACTGAGGCACAGAATCGGGTTAATTACTAACCTGAAGGAGAATCACTGGACTTTAAAGCAAACGACCAACTCTCTGGATTGACTGAGGCACAATGGGGGAGCTGTAATTCAACTGGTAGTAGAAATTTCAAACCATGAGGTCCACACATCACAAGGGGAGATAATAAGGTCTCACCTGAAAGAATAAAATCAAACTAAACATGCATTCACAACTTTGTGTGCATAAATAGAAATTTTTGGCATATTTTGCAGATGCTGAAAATAAAATACTACAGTCCTTGGATGGTGTAAACTTCCCAAAACAACGTGTATGGTGTAATGGTGTATGGCATATGGTGCAATGGTGTAAGGTGTATGGTGTAAGGGGAATGGTGTAATGGTGTATGAGGAATGGTGTGATTGTGTAACGTGCGATCGGGAATGGTGTGAATGATTGTGTACGACCTTTCATTGGTTGCAAACGATTTTTTTTTTATTGATTTTTTTCGGATTGTAAGCATAAACATAATAAAAATCTTAATATTTAAAATTTAATTGCATTATGGGTAATTTCGGATCGTGAAGATAGAATGGGTAATGGTGTATGGTGTAAAGTGTAAGGTGTATGGTGCTAAGGTGTAACGTGTATGGTGTAATGGTACAAGGTGTATGGTGTAATGGGGTATGGTGTATGGTGTAATGGGGTATGGTGTTAGTGGGAAGTTTACACCATCCAAGGACTGTAAGCATAATGTTTATCACCTGTTTTTAATTTGGTGTCACCAAATTTTGTCAGTGACACTACCCAAATCATACTTGATTTGAGTTTTGTTATTAAAAGCATCATGTACAAGTTTCATAACATTCGGTTGAGGCAACCTTAAGTAAGAGAACAAAATCAAAAAATTTAGCAATTTTTTGCCATATTTTCATTTGTAAAGGGTCAGAACTGTAAAACATAAAAAAATGATGCCACTAAATTCGAACATGCTCTGTGTTTTGAAGTTTCAAGCATTGTGTATAAGATTCATAACATTTGATTGAGGCAAACTTTAGGAATGAAAATTTTAGAAATTTTTCCTTTTGTAAATGGACAAAACTCTAAATCATTAAAAGCCATGCCAACTTTATTCAAACTTGATCTGAATTTTTTAGTAAAAAGCATTGTGTTTAAGTTTCAAAAGGTTTAATTGAGGCAAATTTTACAAAGAGAACATTGTAAAGGGACAGAACTCTAATAAATTGATCAGTGTTTTGTGGTTATAAGCATTGTGTCCTAACATTTATATGCGTGGTTTGTCATTACAAAATTTAACAAATGATAATAAATCAATGATAAGTCTATGTTTTTTCTCCTTATTTTAGTGGAGTTACCTACCCTTTTCTTTATCTAATGGAGGAAGTATATTATTATCCCTGCAGACTTTGAAGTATATTTCCTGTTGTACTCCCTCTGGGATGGCACCGGCTGGAATGACGATACTGACCCCTGTCTCTGGAGATTCCAACACTCCTCCCTGATGGTCAAATGACCCCCTGGCCGTGGCAACCACTGTATGATTCTCATCCAGCTGATGGTCATTTTTAAATCTAAAAAAAATAATAATTAAAAACTGATCATTTTACTCTTTTTTTCTTATCACACTTTCACAATTATAAATATATTACATAAACAAGAAAATCATCCCCCCACCCCCTTTCTCTATCAATTCTTTGACCTCTACCAAATCTCAAATATCTGGAAATAAAAATGTCAATTAACACACAGGATACTGTTATTTCAGAGATTATTGTAAAGTTCTATTTTTAGAATAATAGAACTTTGTAATTATATCAATAATAATTACTGTTGTTGTTTTGTCCATTCTTCAAACTCACAATAAATTCTAAATTGAATAACAACTGTCCTATGCGAACACATTTGATACATTTAGACATTCTGATATCTAACAATAAAAAGATGAAATTTTTTTTTTTAATCATTGCAAGAATTTCTAAAAGATCTTAAAATAAAATAAAAAAAATATATATTTCTAGTGATATAAGATGGCCAGTATAGTGTGCTTACAAATTTAAGCATAATTTTTCAATACTTATATTACACACTAACCATTATTTCTTATGTCAATTGAATTCTAAGAATATACCTCTAGAACATGTATGTTTAAAAAGGATGGACACAAAGAAATGTCTTATCTACATAATAGTTTATGTTATCAGATCTTGACCACTTTTCCACATTTGTTTTTGTTAAAAATATAAAACTGGTCAGTGTAGGTCCATGTAATAATATTAAGAACCCATTACAGTGAAACCTTTCTAAACAGAAACCCTTCACAACATGACTTATGTTCAATATAAACTTCTTGGTTTCAACTGGTTAAAAGCTACCTGAAAATCAAGATACTATGTTTTGTATGTTGTGAAAGTGCTCTTGTATAACTAATTATCTTTTAATTGAATTCAGAGCAAATTTATTCCAGTCTAAGAATTATTAAAAACGTAGGATTTTTGTTGTTGTTGTAAAAACATAAAGATTATATATATGCGATCTGTTATCAGATAAAAAAGTTCATTGTAGACAGGTAACCAGTTCATTAAAAATTTGGTTTAGAAATTGTAAACTGTATTATAATGTTTAAAAAGCAACAATCACAATGAAATAATCACCATATCAGTAGAAACCATTTAACTTCAAGGGAGAGGTTATGTTTTATTTCCTAAACAAAATTTAGTTATATTCAAATTCTGGTATCTTTGAAAATATTGTGGTCAAACAGATGACAAAAAAATATATTCTGAAACCAGATTTTTCCTACGACTTATAATACAGGTAGTGTTAACTTTTTAAAAAAAACCAATTTGAATGATACCTATGAAAAACATTAAAAAAATTATTTCTCAGTCAGACAAAAAAAAAATCAATTCCCCCTCCTTGAAATTAAACAGTTTCTCCCATGTTGTTCTTTTATGAGGCCAACATCTATCACATCACTTTTTAAGCAAAACTCTTTTCCCAAGCTGTTATTTTTTCAAAAATCATTAAAATGAAAGAAGCAAACTGATTGGATGTTTTATGACTATACTGTAATACCAGATGTGAAAAAATAAACTCTGTTAAAGATATTAATACAATAGCATTATAAGGGAGCTACCATTTGATTTTTATGGGGGGGGGGCTTAAGGATGAAAAATGTTGTCCTGCATTTCTTTTTAGTTGTAATCTCTGTCCTGCCTTTTTATTTTTCACTCTATCCGGTCCTGATTTTTTTTTTTAGTTTATCCTGACTTTTACATAAATTGTCATCCTGACTAATTTTTTTTGCAAGTGTCTCATCCTGCCTTTTTTTTTACTCAAAACTTCTGTCCTGCCTATTTTTTTTCAAATTTCATCCTAGCCCCCCCTCCCCCCCCTAAAAATCAAATGGTAGCTCCCTAAGTTTGCAATTATCAAGTTTGTATTAAATCTGAAAAAGTGAATTCCAGTATTCTACAGTCAAACATGCTTTAGGTACAAAGTAAAAGGCAGTGAGTAAAAGAAAGGTTTAATGGAACTCTGTCTAAAGGGATCAAAATACATGATCATGGTGGGTCTCATTGAGGTCAAGGCGTAACACAGGATTGGCTGATTTCTTGCAAGCAAGACATGTGAAAGTCAAATAATTGTGTGTGAAAATGGGGAATGAAATTGGGCAATGTGAAATTACAACTGTTATTACTACAATGATAAGCGGGACAAAAGAATCTGACGAAGCAATAATCGGGATATGTACTGTAAACCAACTTAATTTCGCGAGCGATTTATTTACGCGAATTTCGCGATTAGAAAAATGATGCAAATTTAAATCGTCGCGAACATGTATAACTTGGATCTTACCTTATCTGAATAAGAATACCGCAAAATTAAATAGCCGCAAAGTTGACTAGATAGCGCTAAACGCGAAATAATGTATCCGCGAAAATAAGTTGGTTTACAGTAATCAAAACACCCAATGAGATCCCTAATAATAATTGATAGGACTTTCCTGACATGTAGGAAGTAGATTAACAAATATAACTTAGGGAAAGTTGATGGGTTTATCAAGAGTGTGTAATGGAAAGGAAAAGCGCTAATTCAAAATTATGAGAAGTGTATTTCTTAAGATCCCTAATAATAATTGATAGGACTTTCCTGACATGTAGGAAGTAGATTAACAAATATAACTTTGGAAAAGTTGATGGGTTTATCAAGAATGTGTAATGGAAAGGAAAAGCGCTAATTCAAAATTATGAGAAATGTATTTCCTGCTGTCCTGGATTCAAAGTCATAATCAAGGTAAATATAAAAATACTGTAAATTCAGAAATTATTGCGATGTTTTTATTATTGCAATTTTGAATTTTTTATTTCAGTTAAATAGGATTTTTCTCAATATTACAAAAATTAAAATTAGTCTAAAATGACAAAATAGCAATAATAAATGCAGGCAATAATTTCTGAATTAACAGTAAACAGACTCTAAAGAAGTGGAAAATATAGTTCAAAGGTATATTGGACAAAGGAGAGGGACAATAATAACTTGTAATGATGGAAACAATCGACTAAAAAAGGGGGATAGGACAGTTATGGATTAAAAAAGGTGGATGGGAAATTATAACTTGCTTTAGTGGATTGGACTATAAGACTTAGATATCTGTACCAAAATTGACATCAAAACTTAACTAGATGCTGTGCAGGGCACAGCTTTATACGACCGCAGAGGTCGAATCCTGAACAGTCGGGGCAAGTATGAACACAACATTCAAGCTTGATACAGCTCTGAATTTGGATTGTGATTAAATAGTTGACACAACATAGGTTTCTGACACAGAATGAATGTTGTCTAAGAACTTAAACTTAAAAACTTTAAAATTTTTAATTGGACATTTACCTATTATGGTCCAATATCAAAAATCTAAATACATGGTTAGATTCAGCATATATAAAAAAAACCTTATATTCAATTTTTGTTGAAATGTAAACAAAGTTTAATTTTGGACCCCGATTTTGACCAACTTGAAAACTGGGCCTATAATCAAAAATCTAAATACATGTTTAGATTCAGCATATCAAAGAACCCCAAGGATTCAATTTTTGTTGATATCAAACAAGGTTTAATTTTGGACCACGATTTGGACCAATTTGAAAACTGGCCCCATAAGCACAAATCTTAATACATGTTTAGATTCAGCATATCAAAGAACCCAAAGGATTCAATTTTTGTTAAAATCAAGCAAAGTTTAATTTTGGACCCCCGATTTGGACCAACTTGAAAACTGGGCACATAATCCAAAATCTGAGTACATGGTCCGAGTACACAGTTATTTCGTAGTGCATTTCTTTTAGACAATAAATGTAAATAAAAAAAATCCCACCTGCGCTTTCTCAATAACATTTTTACAGTGTGTTGTACTACTTTTGGGACAAATTATATCAAAATTATAGAAAACTTCATCAGCTCTAACTCAAAATATGGACAATTTTGTGTTAAGGGGGTCTTGAAATCTTTTGACAGCTTCCGAAGTGCTAATTTTTGACCTTTTTCAGCTGGACCTAATCACTACTTTACCTAAATATTTATGACCCAAATTTTTTTACAGTGTCATTTCACCCCCCAACTTGCTATATGAGGCATAAAACATGGAGAATTAAATTTGGAAGGGGTATAACAAAAATTGGCAAGTAACACACTGTCCACATTAAGGACTATATTCGTGAACAACGAAAATCAAAGGACGATAACTGTGTACTTGGACCTAATAGGATAGAAAAAGTTGACCAATCTTTATAAAACTTGGTATGACACAAGCCTAATGTATTATAAGACTGCTTACAAAGTTTCATAGCAATAGGATATATATTATAGACACTATGATTAATTCTATATTCAACTTTACGTGTTAAATTTGGACGTTAAAATTGAGAAATTTCAACTATCAACATTTGGGGCTTTTAAAATTAAAATGTTGCAAAAAAATACTTTTACAATGCCTTAATATATAATACATCATGTATTTAAAGCAATAGAGTACTCATTTTATATATCAGACTTAGCATAATTTTTCAAAAGTCAAATTTATATGAGCCTGTGCCTAAAAATGGAGGTTTTCCAATGAAGGGGAGCCTTACATGAAGATGTAATATTTTCCAGCAATTTTAAATTTGTGAAGCTTTTTGATTATAAATGATCCTTACATATGTACTTAATGTACTTTAAATGGAAAGAAAACTTACAAATAACATATCATATTAGTTTAAAAGGGTCTTAGGCCAAGTATGACTAAAAATAATTTAGGGTCAATTTAGGCTGTAGCACATATTTACATTTAAAAATGCATATTGAAGCTATAGGAAATAAAAAATTGTGTCTTTTCTATCATTTCTATACTCAAGTGACATGATACAATGAATCTGAGCACAAAAAGCCTCTTACATTCAACTTTTTGAGCAGACAGTATGGTCTGATACAAAGATTTTTCACTTTTTAGTGAAAAACTTGAATGCAATTTTAGTCTCAACAGGCTTATATTTGAACCACATGGTATCCTACAGAGATAAAGAAAGATATTATGTGAAATGAAACAGGTACAAAAGACATTGTTAAGTGCTTTTTATACAAATTTAGTGAGGTCTTTATTATGGACTTCAACTTTTATGTACCATGCTCCTCACATTTAACTTGATCCAAACAGGGCGTTAGATGAGGGTCATTTATACAACACACTTTGCTCATATTGTCTGAGATAATCTTCTTTTCTGTAAATTCAGAGTTCACAAATGAGTAATACAACTGGATTAAATCATAGAAACACCAAAATTGACACATACAAACAGGTCAGATAGAAAGTCAAAATGCCACTTATGCATCAAAATTGAAAAATCTATGAAATGCTTATTTTGACCATATAATGCCAAAATTGGTCATTTTTGCAGAAATTCTATCAAATAAAAGTTTAAATCCTTTAGTTTTATGCTATTTGACAAATTGACACCATCAAATCATTCAGGGAAGTTGCCAAAGTACAGATTCTATATTTCCTGATTTCACCTCTTAGGTCCGAGTACACAGTTATTTCGTAGTGCATTTCTTTTAGACAATAAATGTAAATAAAAAAAATCCCACCTGCGCTTTCTCAATAACATTTTTACAGTGTGTTGTACTACTTTTGGGACAAATTATATCAAAATTATAGAAAACTTCATCAGCTCTAACTCAAAATATGGACAATTTTGTGTTAAGGGGGTCTTGAAATCTTTTGACAGCTTCCGAAGTGCTAATTTTTTACCTTTTTCAGCTGGACCTAATCACTACTTTACCTAAATATTTATGACCCAAATTTTTTTACAGTGTCATTTCACCCCCCAACTTGCTATATGAGGCATAAAACATGGAGAATTAAATTTGGAAGGGGTATAACAAAAATTGGCAAGTAACACACTGTCCACATTAAGGACTATATTCGTGAACAACGAAAATCAAAGGACGATAACTGTGTACTCGGACCACATGTTTAGATTCAGCATATAAGGGAACCCCAAGAATTCATTTTTTTGTTAAAACCAAAGTTTAATTTTGGACCCTTTGGACCTTAATGTAGATCAATATGAAAACTGGACCAAAAAATAAGAATCTACATACACAGTTAGATTCGGCAAATCAAAGAACCCCAATTATTCAATTTTTGATGAAATCAAACTAAGTTTAATTTTGCTAAACTGTTGGGACCAAAACTCCCAAAATAAATCCCAAACTTCCTTTTATGGTCATAAACCTTGTGTTTAAATTTCATAGATTTCTATTAATTTATGCTAAAGTTATGGTGTGAAAACCAAGAAGAATGCTTACTGTTGGGACCAAAACTCCCAAAATCAATCCCAACCTTCCTTTTGTGTTCATAAACATTGTGTTTAAATTTTATTGATTTCTATTTACTTCAACTTAAGTTATAGTGCGAAAACCAATGTGTCTTAGGACGACGACAACGACGCCAACGCCATACCAATATACGACCGCATTTTTTGCGGTCATATAAAAAGCATTCATCATGAATTTGTTAATGATCTGAAATATTCTTTTTTTTTCTTCCAAAAGAAATTTTTGATATAAGATGAGTGCTTATTTTGGCAGAATACAATGTTACAAGCCAGCATCAAACATCTAAAATTAAAATCTCTGATTATTTCATCAAAAGCCAAACATTACATGCACAAACATTCTGCAACTCAGACATAACATCTTCAGTTGCTGGGTTCTTACCCACTGATAACAGTTTCAGACTGAGGCTCATTCTCAGGGGGAGGAGTTTCAGTCTTGTCACATGACTCAACAGGAAGTTGCAATGCATTTTGGTTAGTAGTAGTAGTGCCTTCACCCGAAGATATAGGTTCAGAGCTATACAGACAGAAAATACAGTATAAAACATTTAAAATAATTTATAGAACATGTCAGATGGAAATCTGTCCATTTAAAAATTTATTCTGCTAGTGTGTGTAAAATATAAAACTTTGACTTTACCAAGTGACCTGTAGATACAATGAAGCCATACAAACAAGTACATTGTATTTGAATAAAAAAAAATGTCACCAAAATTTGGATTCCATCCAACATTGTCCCTATAGAATGCAAAGTCAGAAAACAACTAAATCTACTAGCAAACCTATTCTTTTATCATTATTTTGCCAAAAATTAACACAATGATTACTGTCCCTAACAGATAGTGCTCCTTTAAAGGAGGGAATTCATTATACAGAGATGACATGCGTCTGAGGGTGTTTATACCATAGGCTTACTAAGGACTGTAAAAAATGTCCTTGACCTAAAACTTTGATCATTTTACCATAACAAAAGTTTCCATTTTTTTATTATCTTTCTTATTGTAAAACAAGACTTAACATTCAATTCTATGACAATATGGAATATATCTGTGATTAAACCGCTTTTTGGCGTATTTTTTCTTTGATCTTTTTTGTGATAATTTTTCATATTACGCTTCTTGCTCGACATGGAAAATTATCATCAGAAACTAAAAGCGCACATGATGTTGTTAATGTAAACATCAACAAAGTCAGAGGCAAAATAATGAATAAAATATTATCAAACTCTAGAAAGTTAAACTACCATCCTCAGACAAATAGATAAAGGAAGTATCCACAGACAAATAGATAAAGAAAGTAACTTCTCTGACTCTTAATATAGATAATTAGACATTCACTGAAAAAAGCCATTCCAAAGCAGTCATATCATAATTTAAACATTTTTCTTAATTTGGCCTACAATGAAGCAAGGTTTGAAATAAAAAGAAGAAATAAAGAAAACCTTGTATCCAAAATTACCTTGGCATTTTGGTTATAAATTTACTAAAACAGAATTAAAGAAAAATGTGGAAACTTTAACAAATATACACGCACAAGGAGCTACAATGATATTCACAGCCTTTCTTTATTTCAACTTTATTTTCTTTTAAAGTTTTTTTTGTTTTGCATTGTTAGATTGCTACCTAACTGAGCTTGACTAACATTTATACTAAGTCACAATTACAAAACTTGGAGTGTTTAACCTTTCACAAAACTTTGCATTGACATATATGTAATACATTTAAATTTCTTGCATTTGTACATTTTATAAAAAAATGTTTTCCTCAACATGAAGAAGGATCACCAATCATTAAAATGTATATTACTAACTATTTGTGTATTCCCTCCATAATGTAATTATATCATGTTTACATCTACATCTTTATTTGTATAGCCTGTTTATTTACCTGTAATTTTTCATGGGTCCGTTTGTTGAGACAACAGGACTATGGGGAGAGTCTGATTTACCAAACGTTGATAACTGTGGTTTTCTGTAAGCTTCAAAAGCACTACCTCTGTCATCGCTATCATTAGCATCTTGAGATCCTCCCCTATAAAGAAACATTTATGTACTCTTGAGATGCTCCCTCATAAAGAAACATTTATGTACTCTTGAGATGCTCCCTCATAAAGAATTATTTATATATTCGTGAGATGTTCCCTTATAAAGAAACATTTATGTACTCTTAACATGCTCCCCTTTAAAGTAACATTTAGAAACTCTTGAGATCTCCTTTATAAAGAAACATGTATGTTCTCTTGAGATCCTCCCCTATAAAGTAACATGTATCTAATCTTGAGATGCTCCCTCATAAAGAAACATTTATATACTCTTGAGATCTCCTTTATAAAGAAACATTTATATACTCTTGAGATCTCCTTTATAAAGAAACATGTATGTTCTCTTGAGATCCTCCCCTATAAAGTAACATTTATGTACTCTTTAGATCCTACCCCTATATCATGTATAAAGTAACATTCATAAACCCTTGAAATGCTCCCCTATAAAGTTACATTTTAATAAATAAAGACAATTATATACTCTTCAGATGCTACCCTGTAAAGTAACTGTTACATATATGCTTTTGTGATCTTCCCCATAAAGAAACATTTATATACTCTTCAGATGCTTCCCTATACAGTAATTGGTATATATACCCTTGAGATGCTCCCCTATTAAGTACTTGTAATATACTCTTGAGATGCTCCCCTATAAAGTAATTGGTATATACTCTTGCGATGCTCCCCTCTTAACTAATTGTAATATACTCTTCAGATGCTCCCCTATAAAGTTGAATGTATATACTCTTGAGATGCTCCCCTATAAAGTAACCTTTATATATTCATTGAGTTCCTCCCCAATAAAGTATCATTTCACTCCTTTTGAGATGCTTCCCTTTAAGTTAGTTTTAAACATGCTCTGAAAATACCAATTTTGACTTAATAACCAGATATGCTCTCTTCAAAATTGCCTGTGACTATAAAATAAATACCACAGAGACTCAAGATCAGTTATAAACATCAGCATCAGTAAATATGGAAATTTGGGCATGCATTTATTAATCCAAATGTTCAACAGACACAATTTTGTGTTTCTTTGTTACATTTGTTTGTTTCATAGTGATTAACACACTATTGTCTGTATAAACCATTTTTTGACATTTTAATCTATTATGTCTGTTTGTTCTGTTCACACAACGTTGTCAATATTAAGGAATTTTATGTGACTGTAACACAAGTGAGAGGTTTAGCTTGCTATAAAACCAGGTATGATTCATCATTTTCTATATCAGAAAATGCCAGTACCCAGTCAAGAATATGACAGTTGTTATCCATTCATTTGATGTGTTTAAGCTTTTGATTTTGTCATTTGAAAAAGAACTTTTTGTTTAGAATTTTCCTCAGACTTTGGTATTTTTGTGTTTTTACTTGTAGGATGAGTTTCACTGATAATGTACACAGACAGACAGACAGACCAGGGTGATTCCTATATACCCCAATTTATTTTTTTTGGTGTGTGAATTGATTTAACTACTGTTAATTCAGAAATTACTGCATGCATTCATTATTGCGATTTTGTCATTTGAGACAAAAAAATGTGATTTTATTTTTTGCAATATTGAGAAAAATCCTGTTTAAATCATATAAAGAATTTTAAAATGTGATATGAAATTATTGCGATCATAACCCTGTTTGATTTTTTCGCAATGATAAAAACAATGCAATAATTTCTGAATTTACGGTAGATTTGTAAGTGATTTTACTGTAATGTTTGTTGATATTTACTATAATATTCTATCTGTCTGATTACTGTACTGTTTAAATACAAAGGTTATGTCAATCTTTTACCTACACCTAGCACCATGCAGTCATGCAGCAAATTTATAACTTCTCATTTACCAAACTTCCACTGCCAATCTGTCATGCAGAACATTTCTAATTTCTTTTTTTTTTTAGATATATGCTATAACTGTAGTGCATTCAAATTTCCTTCTGGTGTGCATGCACATTCTATGTGTGGTATGAACAAGAAATGTGTAAAACCATGTGATACCAGCCAAAACCATGTGACACCAGCCCAAATTCCAAAGCATCTAATAAACTGAGACTATTTCTTGTTGGGAGATTTTGTCACAGCCAAATAAAGTATCTAAACACTATTTTGGTATATCATGTTAGTAGAAATGCAACACGATGGGGCATAGATTATATCATTCTGTTTACGAAGAGCAGTTTATGTTGTAGGATAGCATTATAAAGGATTGGTTTCTATTGTTTTGAAAATGCTGCAATCATTAATGTTTGTTTTGAGACACTTGTTTTCAAAGATTTTCTTGGTATGTTGCTCTCTATATGTCTTCTGGTTTTGTCACAGGGTTGCTTAATTAGCGTCTTATTCTATCAACAAAAATAATCAGTGTCTGTTAAATCCATAAATCTTTTCTGGGACTATAATACTGAACGGTGAAAAAGTTTGTAAGACAGACAATTCTTCTCAAATTGTTGTGGCATTATTATAATGAGGAAAGTTTATTTTAATGGTTTAAGATCAAAGTTACTATTCTCTATTAAAAGTGCAAATCAAAATATTTAGATTTTTTCAAGACATTTTTAGATTAAGATAACTTTGGCATTCAGGCCACTTGCCACAGAAAGTGTTGCATTTCTTCTACCTTTTAGTATACATGTTTTATAGTTAATACTGTGCATTCATTATTATTCACAGGATATCAATTTTCATGAATTCTGTTGCTTAAAAGGTTACCCATGAATTAATTTTTTCAGAAACTAAGTTACATTTTTTGTAGAGTTGGCAAAACCACATACTGTAAATTCAGAAATCATGGCGATGTTTTTATTATTGCAAGGGTTATAAAATCCCTAGAATTTAGACTCATATTTAGAAATTTTTTATATGAATTAAACAGGATTTTTCTTAATATCCCAAAAATTAAAATCACAATTTAGTCTAAAATGATAAAATCGCAATGATAAATGCATGCAATAATTTCTGAATAAACAGTTAACAATTATCCGCCAAAAAATGCATTTTTTCTTCAATCCATGAAAATTGGTACTCATGATAATTAATGAATCCACCGTAAAACAATTTATTTAGCAGATGACAAATTCTCCGTGATCGAAGTCTCGTCATTACCGTATGTTCTCCTGAGATTTAGAACGACCTCCATAAAATCCTGGCGTAACTAACTTAGCATAAGATGAAAATTTTCTGGTTTGTCTTTCTGGGGGACCAGTCCAGCTTTTACGATATTCAGCTCGTTTAAGTGAATTTAATTCATCGTCAGTTCTGAAATTTTACACTGAAGGATATAACTAATCTATTGATGATATTCAATAAACTCATCATAGATAACAGGATTGAAATTTTATGTTAGTGCCAGACACACTTTTTGTCTACAAAAAACTCATCAGTGACATAGATATAAGAAGATGTGGTATGAGTGCCAATGAGACAACTCTCTATCCAAGTACGGCTATCAAAACAGAGTCTTGGCACACACCAAATAGCAAAAATATAAATGCCCAGAAAATAACCAGTGTAAAAGCATTTAAACAAGAATTGTTTTTACTGAATTAAGATGACCCTACATCACAGAATTCACTCAATTGAGATGACCTTCACCCTAAAATTCATTTAATTTAGATGACCTTCACAGCAGGTTTGACAAAACACATTGAATGAGGTATTCGATAACAAATCACTTGACATACTCAGATATAAACCAGGTATCTCCCTGATTTAATAATGAACACCATGTATTCTGGAAAGCATTGATACCTAGTTATGAGAAATGTGAAGTGTAGATATAATATTGTTTTCTTTATGTTGAAAACAAACACTATACAAATCCAAGGAACCCCAACATGGGAGAAAATACAAATGTGTCTTCATAAAAATCAAGATGGAAAATCTAAACTGACAAGTTACTGGAAATAGTCTTGACACAAAGGTACACAGTATACCACAAGGCACTTGTACACAGAGTTTGTCACTGATATTACCATTAATCAGCACCACAAGTCACTTGTACACAGAGTTTGTCACTGATATTACCATTAATCAGCACCACAAGTCACTTGTACACAGAGTTTGTCACTGATATTACCATTAATCAGCACCACAAGTCACTTGTACACAGAGTTTGTCACTGATATTACCATTAATCAGCACCACATGTCACTTGTACACAGAGTTTGTCACTGATATTACCATTAATCAGCACCACAAGTCACTTGTACACAGAGTTTGTCACTGATATTACCATAAATCACCACCACAAGTCACTTGTACACAGAGTTTGTCACTGATATTACCATTAATCAGCACCACAAGTCACTTGTACACAGACTTTGTCACTGATATTACCATTAATCAGCACCACAAGTCACTTGTACACAGAGTTTGTCACTGATATTACCATTAATCACCACCACAAGTCACTTGTACACAGAGTTTGTCACTGATATTACCATTAATCAGTACCACAAGTCACTTGTACACAGAGTTTGTCACTGATATTACCATTAATCAGCACCACAAGTCACTTGTACACAGAGTTTGTCACTGATATTACCATTAATCAGCACCACAAGTCACTTGTACACAGAGTTTGTCACTGATATTACCATTAATCAGTACCACATGTCACTTGTACACAGAGTTTGTCACTGATATTACCATTAATCAGCACCACAAGTCACTTGTACACAGAGTTTGTCACTGATATTACCATTAATCAGCAAAGTCACTTGTACACAGAGTTTGTCACTGATATTACCATTAATCAGTACCACAAGTCACTTGTACACAGAGTTTGTCACTGATATTACCATTAATCAGCACCACAAGTCACTTGTACACAGAGTTTGTCACTGATATTACCATTAATCAGCACCACAAGTCACTTGTACACAGAGTTTGTCACTGATATTACCATTAATCAGCACCACAAGTCACTTGTACAGAGTTTGTCACTGATATTACCATTAATCAGCACCACAAGTCACTTGTACACAGAGTTTGTCACTGATATTACCATTAATCACAAGTCACTTGTACACAGAGTTTGTCACTGATATTACCATTAATCAGCACCAAACTCCTTAATGTACCAAAATATGAGACAAGTATTGCATAACAGAGCATTTCAGCATGCAGTTGGATATCAAAATAAGACTGGGAACTGCAGGACGCAGTAGGGTTAAATTTAGACTGGGCAATGCAGGATGCAGTAGGTTAAAATTAAGACAGGGCACTTCAAGATGCAGTTGGGTTAAATTTATACAGGGGATATTTTAACATGCAGTTGGGTAACATTTGATAAAGGATGAAATAGATACTACACAATTTCACCACATCCAAAAATGGGTTGCTCTTAATTAACATTAAACATCAATTAAATGTTAAGTGTTAATTAAATCTGTTGATTTTTTGTTATCTAAATAATACTTAAAATTTAAACAAAATTAGATGCTAATTAACATTAGTGCGACCCAGTCCTAAATATGTTACAGTGGCAGATCCATAACTTTTCCTAAGAGGAAGCCCGCTTCCAATATGCTTCAGTCATTCCCTATATAATCAACCAAATTTTTCCTACAAAACTACAAAAGGGGGGCCCTAAGGGGAAGCCCGCTTCAGACATGCTTCAGTCATTCCCTATATAATCAAACAATTTTTTCCTACAAAAGGGGTACCCTGTTTCCCCCTGGATCCGCCTATGTGTTAATTTGTGTAACCTTCCAGCAGTCATGATGGATTAAAAGGAAAGAGTAGTTTGATAAATTTTATTTAAGTTTCGTTATTTCTATGTTTATAAGTCAGTATGTACACACAGTTAACAGCAAGTAGAAGTACACAATAAAATTCATTAAATCTATACATAAAAAACAGCTTGTGTATCAAGACTACTTAAGAATCTTATAATATATAAATTTTCAAAAAAAAAGCTAACCAGCAGTTATATAAAAAAAATATTGTCAAAAAGGACAAAAAAAATATTATTTTTTTTCTAAATGTAAAAATACAATTAAGTTTGTCAAAAAATTCTTGATCTTTTTTCATATAAAAATAAGTATTTCATTAATAAATGGAGGTGTCCTCCTAATGTAAACAACCATTCGATATGATAATAAATATGACCAATAAATTGTGAAATAAATGTATGTGTCTTAAACTGGCCAAACTTACTCTGTATATGTAATTCCTGATATGTTAAATATGTATCAAAATTTAATATGATATGGAAATTATAAAATGTCAAACATAAATATTTTCCTCAATTAAATAAATTTGTAAAATAAGTTCTTTTGCTACAAGCCTATAATTAATTCTCCAAATAAAATTGTAAAATAATTTCTCCCTTTACAAGCCTATAATTAATTCTCCAAATAAAATTGTAAAATAATTTCTCCCTTTACAGGCCTTTAATTAATTCCCCAAATAAAATTGTAAAATAAGTTACCAACCTATATTTATTCTCTAATTAAATATTTAAATAATTTCTCCCTTTACAGGCCTATAATTCATTCTCCAATTAAATTTGTAAAATAATTTCTCCCAATACAGGCCTATAATAAATTCTCCAAATAATGAAATAAAAAAATCTAAACTTCTTTAAAATCTACATAATATTGTACAGATTGAATATAATCCAAAATAAATTGCTATGTTAAGGCCAAAAAAAAAAAAATGTCTGTTTCCTGCTGCCAAGGCAAAAAAATCAGGGTCCGTAGCTATATAGGTCGGGATTTTTTTTTATTATTATTATTTTTGCCCTCCCTGCCAGATTTGCAGATGGTTAAATGTTGTTTTTGGTTAGGGTCCTGTACCCTTTAATCATTTAATCTCTTTAAAGAAGCTTTAATTGAAAAATCCCCTCAGTGCCGACATTTTTTAAACCTTAATTTGTAGCACATTTGTGCTGAGAGCAGCCATTTTGATTGTTTGGGTATAGTAAAATACGGATCTTGATCAGATCAGAAACAATTTTTTTCCGGTATTGAATAAAAAGATCTATAAAAAGATCTAGGGTTGGGGGGCTTTGAGTCAGGGTTGGTCAGGAAACAGGAAACAGACATATAATTTTTTTTGGCCTAATATTATTGAAAATGTGTTCCGATTCATGTTAACAGAACACTACAAAAAGGTGAAATACACAAGAAAATATTAACACTGTATAAATACACATATCGACTTTCTTTCTTACAGTAGACTTTAACCCTTACTTTCAGTTTGGGTTCAAATAGAGGGACAATAGACCATTTCTTGATGGCACAGTTTTCTTGTAAAACTTCTAAATAAGTTAAGTTCTAAATGTTGAAATTTTGCACAAAAGTTATCTTATGTTTACTTTATTTCATGCACTGAAATCTAAAATAACGAAACATTCACTGTCATTTTTACTGTCAGATGTAAAAAGAATGGGACAATTTTTTTTTGGAAATATTTGAGGAGAAAAGCATGGCCTTCATTTGCTGTTTTTTATTCATGACTGCTGGATGGAGTTACATACTTTACAGAACTTGAAGGAAGAGTCCAAATTAGACCATGACAGTCTGGAAGTAACTCTATGTTCTGTTGCTTAGTAATCTTTATTCTGTTGCTTAGTAACCTATATTCTGTTACTAAGTAACCTATGTTCTGATGCTTACGTAACCTATGTTAAAGTTTCATACACAAACACCATTCCTATCTTATTTTTGTGTTAAGAATCTTTTTAACTTTTCATTTCCAATTCACCAAACTAGTGCAAAATAGTCATAGTAGGAGAACAGACTACACAGATATCAAAGAGACAAGCAAATCTCCTATGAAGAGGGATCAACAATATCAAAGCAAAATACCAAAACTAATAAGTTGAAGAAAAGAATACATGGAAACTAAAAAACAAAATAAGAACCTGATGTGAGCCAAGATGCTCCGGAAGGGTAAGCATATCCTGCTCCACATGTGGCATCCTTCCTGTTGCTCATGATAAATATCAATTAAGCAGTTAATCTTAAGTTCTTATTACTCACAATATTCTGAAGGTTGTTAAATTTATTACAAAATTAATTATTAATAAGTTGTTGTTTTTAAAATAGAATGTTTTCCTCATCAATCCTAATGTAAATTCTGAAATCCTACAATCTTACATTATTTTTTAGAACAGGTACAGCTATAATTAACACAGTGTTATATTGGTTGATTATCAGTTACAAAGGGGAGGTAAGTCAATATACAAGGGAGGTAATTTATATTCTTCACATTCTAGAGCAGATAACTGTTGTAAAGGGAGGGTACTTGTGCACTGACTCCAGTATATAAAAAGCATGCAGCTGTCATGAGATGAGAGGTCCACGCTATACATAGGAGACATTTCTTCACTGTCTAGGGGAGATAACTATTATAAAGGGAGGTTACTCCAGTATTATAACAAGCATGCAGCGGTCATGAGATGAGAGGGCCATGCTATTCTAATCTACTGCAAGAAACAAAAGGAAGATACATTGTATTGATAGAATGTTAGTACAGCCATCAACCAAAAAAAGACACATAAAACAGCAATGTACCATATAAGTGTACAAACAGTATTGATTATGGTGATGTAAACCATATGAAATTTGTGATGCATAAAATGTTTATACATGTTATATTTTGTAATTTTTAAAAATACTTTTCAGAGATCATGTAAATATTTCAAATTGTTCTAAATAAAATATAAGTTTTAATTTCAAATTGAGTTGTTCATTATATATTTAGATGACAAACAAAAAGTTACTGTCAATTTACATGCTTGTCATTTTAAAGATATCATTAGATAAAATGGCAAGCCATGCAAAATTCAAGATAAACAACAATTAAACGATATGAAAACCATTAAAATAAATTATACAGTGTAAAATTTGTATTACTTTTTGAAATAAGCCAATAATATTGAAGCTATTCTCAATTTAAATCTGTATTTACCCTAGGATTAATGATTGAGAATATTAAAGTAAAAAGTTCAAAAATAATTAAAAAATGTGTGATTTTAGTATGACAACCAGAAACCTGTGTTATTTCTGTCAAAATAATCAGTTAACTATCCTTGTAAGTACTGAGTGAAAGCAGCCATAAGTGTCAAAGTTCAAGGTCAAAATTCTCACCTTGGTCGATCTCCTGGACTAACATATCCAGGGTCACGTGAGTAATATTCCTGGTTGCCACGATGATCAGGCTGAACAGATTTCAGTTTTTCTAAATCTTTAGTGTCCATGTAAATTTGATTCTCAAAATATCTGCCAGAGTTACCTCCCCTATTGGGACTTCCTGTGAAAGGTTTAGCATAATGGCTTTGATGAGGTGGCGGTGCTGTTTGCTGTTGTCGTGGGTAACCAGATCTAGGTACGACATAATCATATGGATTTTCATCGTTATGGTAACGATCAGGTTTGTTTACTGTGGCGTATGCGCTACCATCATTATAGTTAAAAGATCTGCAAAAGCAGTGAATAAAGCTCAATGGAAATAAAAAGCAGAAATACAAATTAAGCTAAGCAAATACATGTACATGAATGTGGTGCTAAAAAGTAAAATCACAAAATATTGAACTTCAGAGGAAAATCAATTTCGGAAAGTCCCTAATCACATGGCAAAATCATATAACTATACGCATCAAAAACAAATGGACAAGAACTATCATATTCCTGACTTGGTACAGGCATTTTTAAATGCAGAAAATGGTGGACTAAACCTCGTTTTATAGCACTAACCCTCTCACTTTGATGACAGTTTTATTAAATTCAATACACTTTAAAATGATCAGGTCATCCCAACAATTTAGTTTGTCTTCAAATTCATTTCCTTAAAATATGGCTATTACCAAAGGAATAACTATAAATAATATAAAAAAACTACAGGCGTTATTCAGTGTGCACCATTTTTTTATGTTATTTCTTCATAGACAGAAAAATCTTACAGTGATTCTTAATTAAAATGTAAATCTATAAATTATATCATATTTGAAGTTTTTTATTCAAAGTTTAATTAACTGGTGTTGTCAGTTTATTTTAGATTTACGAGTTTGACTGTCCCTTCGGTATCTTTCGTCACTCTTTTAATTAAGATTTGAGTACATATATGTATACAGATATAAGATATAAATAAAAGGTGATGTAATCTATAAATAACATTTGGGTGTTATAAGTCTTGTAGTAAATAAAACATCAAAATTTTGAAATAATGGAAAAGCAATAAACAAATTTGATATTAAGCTATATACAAGCTGATCAAGGGAGATCATTACAGAGGAAGATATTTTGATTGACACATTTATTTCAGAACCAATATGAGTAAAGGAGAAATTATGTAGATGCCAACAAGACAGAAACCAAATGACACAAAGTAATCCTGAAGGTCAACATTCAAGGTCAAATCTGAAAAAAGTGGCCACAAATGTCCAAAATATCTTTTGTAAAAAATGCTTAATTACTATTATGATTCAAACCAAAAGTTTTTTGAACTCTGATTAAGGGGTAGACTCTCTGTGCCACAAATGAATTCTCTCCTGTCATTGGTTCTTCAACAATAGAAAAATGATATCATTACAGTCTTCACACCAGGCTTGTACAATTGCTCTCAGGCCTGTAAAAATCATGTCCTACAGGCCAACAGAATCTAACTAAATATTTTCAAAAATTGAACTTCGGGTCTGTAGATTTACCAGTTCATCGTGAAGACTACCAAAATTTCCATGTTTAATAATGTCCCTATTTTGATTGATTGTTGGTGGCTTAACGTCCAGTAGCAAATATTTCATACATGTTCAGGACGAAAACAAATTAACAATAAACACAATAGGTAGGTAGTGTAATAAAGCCCACCCATAATAAAGATGGGGGAAATTTGGATTGCCACTGGAAAATGAGGGTATATTGGATAGGGACAGAAATAATGTCCCTATAATAGAAAAGACAAAAACTAACTTGTAAATATCCATCCCTACCTGTTTGTGTTTTCATAGTTCCTCATTTTGAGTTCGTCAGGTTCTATGCCTCGTTCTTTTAGGTTATAAGTTTTGACAGGTACGGGTGGTGGAACCTTTTTCTGTGGTTGATCGATGGATGATGGAGGATTCTGTGGTGAAGTTGGAAGACGTGATGTTGATAATGAACGAGGTTTTTGATTGGGTTCATCCTTCCTGTAAATATAAAACAATGATTTTGATTGGGAATATCTATCTTGTAAATATAACAGAATGATTTTGATTGGGTTCATCTTTCTTGTATCTATAAAAGAATGATTTTGATTGGGTTCATCTTTCTTGTATCTATAAAAGAATGATTTTGATTGGGTTCATCTTTCTTGTATCTATAAAAGAATGATTTTGATTGGGTTCATCTTTCTTGTATCTATAAAAGAATGATTTTGATTGGGTTCATCTTTCTTGTATCTATAAAAGAATGATTTTGATTGGGTTCATCTTTCTTGTATCTATAAAACAATGATTTTGATTGGGTTCATCTTTCCTGTAAATTTAAACAATGTTTTTGATTGGGTTCATCTTTCATGTAAATATAAAAGAATGTTTTTGATTGGGTTCATCTTTCCTGTAAGAATAAAAGGAGGCTTTTGATTGGGTTCATCTTTCCTGTAAGTATAAAACAATGATTTTGATTGGGTTCATCTTTCTTGTATCTATAAAAGAATGATTTTGATTGGGTTTATCTTTCTTGTATCTATAAAAGAATGATGTTGATTATTTCTTATAAATGTAAAAGGAAGTTTGGGATAAGGTTCATCTTTTCTTTGGGATAGATATTCATGGTTTTGTCTCACGGCAATATAATTATTATTTTCATGGTTTTGTCTCACGGCAATAGATTTTCATGGTTTTGTCCCAAGGGGTAGATTTCATGGTTTTGTCTCACGGCAATAGATTTTCATGGTTTTGTCTCACGGCAAAAGATTTTCATGGTTTTGTCTCAAGGGATAGATTTCATGGTTTTGTCTGATGGCAAATAGATTTTCATGGTTTTGTCTCAAGGGATAGATTTCATGGTTTTGTCTCATGGGGAATAGATTTTCATGGTTTTGTCTCACGGCAATATATTTCCATGGTTTTGTCTCATGGCAATAGATTTTCAGGGTTTTGTCTCACAGCAATAAATTTTCATGGTTTTGTCTCACGGCAAAAGATTTTCATGGTTTTGTCTCAAGGGATAGATTTCATGGTTTTGTCTGATGGCAAATAGATTTTCATGGTTTTGTCTCAAGGGATAGATTTCATGGTTTTGTCTCATGGGGAATATATTTTCAAGGTTTTGCCTCATGGCAATACATTTCCATGGTTTTGTCTCATGGCAATAGATTTTCAGGGTTTTGTATCATGGCAAAATATTTTCATGGTTTTGTCTCATGGAAATAGATTGGAGGTTACATTTCCTTGGAGTTTTCAATTTTTAGGTTAATATCTATCGACGAACAAAACTGAATTAAAATCCCAAAATAAATTAAAGCTTTAACCATACAATAATAGAAGAAATATTATACAACCGCTCACCTGTATCGTGCTGTGAGATCTGACAGTTTTGATTTATCAACACTAGCTGTATTCACCGGGTGAGCCGTACTTCGTGTAAATCTGTATGGGTCATGTGATGTGTTACGAACATTTTTGGTCCCAAATTTTTCTCTGAGTTTTGAATCATCGTGTTTATTCGCTGGATGAGATGTATATCGTGTGTAGGAATCACCACTGAATGAGGCATTATCATGAAATGGCTGAAAAGAATAAACAAAATTATCATCAAACATTTTCACAAGCAATTTTTCACAAATCTTTACCAATATGTCAAATGTATATCTTTAATTAGAGGAATACATCACAAAGGATATAAATGAAGAGAATAAATTGTCGTGATAACCTACCTTATTATCATTTGGAATGTGGGGATAACCCTTGTGGTATGATCAATGGGCAAGGTCATTATCTGTTGTCATGGTGATGACCTACCTTATTATCATTTGGAATGTGAGGATGAGAATTGTGGTATGATCAACGGGCAAGGTCACTATCTGTTGTCATGGTGATGACCTACCTTATTATCATTTGGAATGTGAGGATGAGAATTGTGGTATGATCGATGGGCAAGATTACTATCTGTTGTCATGGTGATGACCTACCTTATTATCATTTGGAATGTGAGGATGAGAATTGTGGTATGATAGATGGGCAAGGTCACTATCTGTTGTCATGGTGATGACCTACCTTATAATCATTTGGAATGTGAGGATGAGAATTGTGGTATGATCGATGGGCAAGGTTACTATCTGTTGTCATGGTGATGACCTTTCTTATTATGATTTGGAATGTTAGGATTTGAATTGTGGTATGATGGATGTGCAAGGTCACTATCTGTTGTCATGGTGATGACCTACCTTATTATCATTTGGAATGTGAGGATGAGAATTGTGGTAAGATGGATGGGCAGGGTCGCTATCTGTTGTCATGGTGATAACCTACCGTATTATCATTTGGAATGTGAGGATGAGAATTGTGGTATGATGGATGGGCAGGGTCGCTATCTGTTGTCATGGTGATAACCTACCGTATTATCATTTGGAATGTGAGGATGAGAATTGTGGTATGATGGATGTGCAAGGTCACTATCTGTTGTCATGGTGATGACCTACCTTATTATCATTTGGAATGTGAGGATGAGAATTGTGGTATGATAGATGGGCAAGGTCACTATCTGTTGTCATGGTGATTACCTACCTTATTATCATTTGGAATGTGAGGATGAGAATTGTGGTATGATAGATGGGCAAGGTCACTATCTGTTGTCATGGTGATGACCTTTCTTATTATCATTTGGAATGTTAGGATGAGAATTGTGGTATGATCAATGGGCAAGGTTACTATCTGTTGTCATGGTGATGACCTTTCTTATTATCATTTGGAATGTTAGGATGAGAATTGTGGTATGATCGATGGGCAAGGTTACTATCTGTTGTCATGGTGATAACCTACCTTATTATCATTTGGAATGTGAGGATGAGAATTGTGGTATGATGGATGGGCAGGGTCGCTATCTGTTGTCATGGTGATGACCTACCTTATTATCATTTGGAATGTGAGGATGAGAATTGTGGTATGATGGATGGGCAGGGTCGCTATCTGTTGTCATGGTGATAACCTACCGTATTATCATTTGGAATGTGAGGATGAGAATTGTGGTATGATGGATGGGCAAGGTCACTATCTGTTGTCATGGTGATGACCTACCTTATTATCATTTGGAATGTGAGGATGAGAATTGTGGTATGATAGATGGGCAAGGTCACTATCTGTTGTCATGGTGATGACCTACCTTATTATCATTTGGAACGTGAGGATGAGAATTGTGGTATGATAGATGGGCAAGGTCACTATCTGTTGTCATGGTGATGACCTACCTTATTATCATTTGGAATGTGAGGATGAGAATTGTGGTATGATCTATGGGCAGGGTTGCTATCTGTTGTCATGGTGATGACCTACCTTATTATCATTTGGAATGTTAGGATGAAAATTGTGGTATGATCGATGGGCAAGGTCACTATCTGTTGTCATGGTGATGACCTACCTTATTATCATTTGGAATGTGAGGATGAGAATTGTGGTATGATCTATGGGCAGGGTCGCTATCAGTTCTCCGATGATCTGGTGCTGACTTTAAGTCGTAAGCAGGATCAAACCATCGTTCTACAATAAGAAGTTCAAAACATTTTATTCATATTATACATACAGTTCATTTTAGCATAGATGAGATACTGTTCTCAAAACATTAATTAATCTTTCCACATACATGTACACATACTTTAGGAAAACCACAAAATCCAATATTATGAAAAATTACAATATTTCCTCAATTTATGAAAATCGCTACCAAAGAAATTAAAGAGTTCACAGGAATAATACAAAAATCGCAGAAAATTCAGAATTTACAATAGCAAACAAAGGTCTTAGTCTTTTACGGTTGACCGAGCACATTTAACATCATAATTCTTTTAACACAATCCACTATATCTTTAGTAACATGATAACAATATTTGTGATTTAACCTACCGTCAGTAGGGAGAGAGGGCCGAAGTCGTTCATGCGGAGTAATTGTGGCATAAGCATCAATATGTGCTCGACTCGGGTGACGTGGCGACATATTGTTTGCATAGTATGATGGGTAATATCTATCCTCTGATTGGTCAACTGAAAATAAAATGGTCACGTTAGTACACACAAAACTCACACTGGTTAGCTAAAGCAAGAAAACTCAAATATATCTCTAATGAAAATTAAATGTTTTTCAAGCATTCACAATCTACAAAGTTAAAGGCGTGTGATATATCAAGCTTCTAAAAGGCTATTTGGTATTACATTAAAACCAATGGGGAGGGTGTGTATGGTTGTACAGGGAGTTTAGAAGTCCCTTCCTTCCCTCCCACATCAATATAATGGAATAGCCTGAGATAAAAAACAAAAACCAACACTAATTCAGTTATAATCTCATAAAATGCTGGAGGTAATCTTTAAATTTCATAGATTCTAGGATCTCATATGTACTAACAATCCCCTCAATATCACTACTGAACTCTTCTGCTTTTATTCATCAAATCATGGTAAGACATTTATAGTAAGGTGAGTTTAATATATGAATCTGTGATATATTTTACTTATGTAATATACAAAGATACCATACTTCAGAGCGAAACATCCACTTTTATTTTAACAATTCATAAATATTCTACTATTCTTTTGATAAATTTTTGTAATCATGGCTTTCCAGCTAAGAGCAAGAAGGAAAGTCGGAAAATACAACTACTGTAGATTCATTAATACTCGTGGATTTCGTTGGTACAGGTTAACAACGAGTTTAAATGTTCAATGTATTGTAAAGGAGTAGTTTCAGTAAGACCCCTTTTTGGCCCCAAAATATAATAGTTTTAGAGAATTGTGAAAATGTAATCTTTAAGCTATATTTTGGAAAGTAAAATGCTTCTGCTACATAAATATGAGCTTTTTTGGAAAATACAATGCACAAATGTCGCGTTCTAACTGCATAAAGTCATGCTAAATTTCTGAAAACTTCAAAATTTTAGCATTTTGGTTTATTTTTAGACCGCTTCTGTCTAAAATGAAAGTGGCCATATTCGTGTTCATTCATAACATTGAAATGTAAGTAGTATTTGATGATAATACATTATATATAAATAGGTTGAAGATGAACACGGATGCAGCTACGTTCATTTTTGACAAAAAAACATCTGAAAAGTGACGTATTTGTCATATTTGATATATTTTTAATATTTGAATCAGCGCTTTTAATGACTAAAAAAGTTAAAATCTTTCACATTAATTGGTCGAATCAATTGAAGTACACAGTATTTAAAAAGTGTCCAAAACCTTTCGTTAGATGAATCTGAAATTTGAGGCCCTTATTAAACCTACTCCTTCTTCTACATGCTTTGTTTGAAAAAACAGATATAAACAAAAATGCAATTTTCCATCAATCCACAAAAATTGATTCCCACTAAAATAAATGAATCCACAGTATACAAAGATTTATATCAAGCATCCACACAAATTAACTACAAACAAAAAGATTCCAACAGCCAAGTTAAAATAATGGACTTGTTAGGTTTATATGTTGGTAAGGGTAAATAAACAACCAATCAAAATTGAGATAACTTACGATCAACGTAACGTCTGTCATCATACATGCCTCCCCCAGGTGACGTCGGCTGTAAAAAAAAAAAAAAAAATATATAATGCAAATCATATACTGTAAATTCAGAAATTATTGCGTGCATTTATTATTGTGATTTGGTCATTTTAGACTTAAATGCAATTTTAAATTTTGCGATTTTGAGAAAAATCCTGTTAAATTCATATTAAATATTTCAAAATGCGAGTTTAAATTATTGCGTTTACAACTCAGTCGCATGTCTCCCAATAATAAAAAACCTCGCATTAATTTCTGAATTTACAGTATGATAGGGTTTAATTTTGTTGCGGCAAAATTAAATGATTACCGGTACTGATTTATTTAGTATATGGGTTTAAATGAAAACTCTGGACAAATTGTTCACTTAACTTCCTTTAGACTGCAATGAAGCATTTGTCCAAACAAAAGAATGAAAGTATGGTCTTTTATAGCTGCCTATGCAGTTTGGCGTTGGCTCATTTTTGAAGGCCATAGGATGACCTATAGCTGTTAATTTTGTGTCATTTGGTCTCCTATGTAGAGGTGTTTCATTGACAATCATACCACATCTTCTTTTTTATTCATCTTCCACAATTAATTTTCTTCACCCTTAACAATTCACAGTTTCAAAATCTAATGCATTCTGGGTAATTTTTTCAAAAGCGTACACCAAAATTTGAAATTGGTTCAAAATATTATAAACAATGGAAATCCATCCAATGAAATAACGTTATTTTTATTTTGGTGTACAAACAATGATATTACCCACAGTCCTTAGATTCTGAATTGGTATAATATTAATTGAACTTACACTCGATGGTTTACGATAACTTGGCGGAGCAGGATAAGGAGGAATACCGGGGATCTTCTCCATGGTGTTAACACTGGGATCAGATGAGGACCTCACTAATCGTGGACGATGTTTGGGGGAAAACTCAAACTCATCCCTATGACGAGTCAAGTCTTGTTCACTTTCACGTGGTCCAGCAAAACTGAGTCGACTGTTCATTGGGAACAAGTAGTCATCGTGGACATTGTCTTCAGGCTGCAAAAGTTAGAATTACATTGAAAACAAATAGAATTTTTATTAATTAATTATTTGACATCTTGAATCAATGGTGACCACACAGTTTCTTGTTTAGACGAGTCCCGACAGTAGCATGATAAATTTGTCATCTTCCTTTATATTTAAACACAAAATGTTACTATTGTTACTTCTATGAGGTTATTTAGGATAACAGCATTCAATGTCAATCAAAGATAAATACTGTCATAAGGAAATTTTTCATTCAGAGTTTGTTTTCACTAATTTTTGTATCAGGGAATAAAGTGAAAATATGCTGTTGCTTATATTCTAAGATGGGTAAAAGAGTTCAGTACAAGCAACAAACAAAAAAACCTTGCGTAAAAGAATTTGCCTTGGAAAGCGTGAAAATAATCCCATTTTTTTTATAATATGTGTTATTCCTATTTTGTTTTTAATAAGCCTACATTGGTGGAGATAGTCACAGTAGAGCACTTATAACCTGAGGCAGCAAACTTTTAATTATACAGTGAAACCTGCCTAAGGGCTATTCCAGAAAAAAATGTATGGGGGGGTTAGAAGGCACGTTGTATTAATAATACATGGGTGATGGGTCTCAGAGCAACTTTTCACACTATAATGCACTATTATTCTCAATTACAATTGTCTTGGTGGTGGGTGCTGACAAAAACTGCCTTCCAACCCCCCCATACAAATTTTTCTGAAATAGCTCTAAACAAAAAACCTGTCTAAACCAAACATGTTCATAAGCACTGTCATATCAAATTATGTACGTTGTGAACCTGATAAAACCGAAAATGAGCCAAAAAGTAACAAAATACTAAGTCTAGAAGAGGTTTGGTTCAAACAGGTTTCACTGTATACATATAATGGAAGATAACTCACTTGTCCCTCAGACATCCAGATTTGTTGTTTCTGCTGCACCTCAATAACTTCCAATACCCGCCTAAACCAAATATCTGTGTTATTCTGTACAACTGCACCTGTTTATATTAATGAAAATAATTGTTTATTAAATTATTTGTATAAACCATGTTCAAAGGTGCAATTTTTATATGGTACAAAAAAACTACATTGTTTAGTGATTTTTTTCGTGGGTTAACTGCAAAATTTATTATCAATTTAATAATTCAATGAAGTCTGATCAACAGAAACTGTTGATTTAATATTATTTGTGGGGTACTTTCATGACTAATATTTGTAGATTTTGTGTGTACAGGTAAGTTACAAATATTTGTTGTCAACAAAATTTCCTCTAAACATTTTAACTGAATTAATCAAGACGAAAACAAGAATGTGTCCTCAGTACACAAATGCCCCACTAGCACTATCATTTTCCATGTTTAGTGGACCGTGAAATTGGGGTAAAAACTCTTATTTGGCATTAAAATTAGAAAGATCATATCATAGGGAACATGTGTACTAAGTTTGAAGTCGATTGGACTTCAACTTCATCAAAAACTACCTTGACCAAAAACTTTAACCCGAAGTGGGATAGACGGACGAACAGATGGGCGGACAGACAGACGGACAAACGGATGCACAGACCAGAAAAACACAATGCCCCTCTACTATCGTAGGTGGGGCATAAAAATCAAGCATATATGATATAAAATATGATTTTTTTCTCAATCTATGAAACTAAATATAAATGTATCCTGAAAAGTTAGTAGTCAGTTGTCAGTTTCAGAATCAGAGCCTCTTTCTGATGTTTTATAGAGCTAATTGATTAAATGATATAAAATGTCTATGTTGTGATGTTACACTATTCTTTCAGGTAAGGTTGAAGGTTGGTACCTATTCAAATGTTTAAACCTGCTGCATTTGTTTGTACCTATCCTAAGTCAGAAAACTGATGTTCAGTAGTTGTTGATTTTTTTAATGGTGCTCATAATTGTTTCTTGTTTCTCATTTTTTTTATATAGATTATACCATTGATTCAGTTGTTTGAAGAGTTTTTCACAAGTCATATTTGGTGCCCTTTGTAGCTTGCTGTTGTGTGTGAGCCAAGGCTCCATGTTGAAGACAATACTTTGACTTATAATGGTTTTTCTTTTACAGATTGTGACTTGGATAAAGAGTTGTCTCATTGGCACTCATACCACATCTTCTTATATCTATATAATCAATGATAACATTTCAATGAAGATTTAAACTATTTCATTTTCAAATTTTAACAGAAATATCCAGTACAACATTGCCTGTAAAACTACATTTGCGACCATCAAATCTGCAATTGACGGTGACAAATGTTTATAACCTACCAGTAAACAGATGGCTGTACATCTTCTCTAACTTCAAACTTTGCTCATAAAGTTTCTTTGGGTTTTTACTTGAACCTTTCGCCAGGCGAGACCGAGATTCTTTGACGACGTTTTTACTCTCAGGTTTCAGGAAGATGACGATTGGATAATACTGTGCATAATTTAGTTTGTCAACATTGTTAGGAGTCACATCTAACAGGCAATGTTTTCTCTGGAAAATAAAAACAACACAAATTATAAGTTTAAGTCAACAATTTCTCAACATTGATTGTTCTGTCTGACAAACAAAACTAATCATCAAAAAAATTGAACAACCGTTTTATCAGAAAAATTACACTGATTATATAGCAGTTTGACAAACACTTATTTTGATCATTGAGAAGCTTAATATTTCCCTTATGAACACTACATCATTAAAACGTTTGACTGATTTTACAGAGTTATCTCCCTGTAGTGTTAGGTACCACCTTAATTTGTCAATGTTGTCCAAGAGTAATAAGTTTTGAAAAGAAAAAAATTCTTTACTTTATTAGCAGTTCATGTAATAGTGTCATATCATATATCTAATCAAAGTGCTGGATAGCACATGTGGAAAGTTTGCAACGGTAGATTGTAATATTTCAAATAGATAGTGTGTAGATTGCATGGTTAACTTTTTTTTCCTACTTAAAAAAGAAAAAACTTTATCAAGAAATAATTGTAACAGGATGCTGCTACGAAGTCTCCCAAACAAAGCTCTCAAAATTAGTAATTCCCACGGGTTGCCTGACATTAAGCAAAGTCCAATACAAATTGGTCTGGTCTAGTAAAGTGATATTCATGATTTGGGGGTGGGGATCTAGACAATTTACAAGTTCTCAAACAGACAGGAGGTAGGGTAAGAGTGGCCCTAGGGGACTAGCCTTTTATTTCATCTGATTTGTTTTATTATTCCGTACAAGAATATATGTTGTTTCAGTGTGGGGATTTCAACAATTTTCAAGTTTTCGAAAAGGGGGTGGATCTTGACTGTTTACAAGTTCTCAAAACAGGATGGGGTGGGGTTACACCGAGGGACTTAATTTTATTTCACTCTATTCGTTTTATTGTCCAATACAAGAATATTTATGATTAAGGGTTGGGGATCTCAACCGTTTACAAGTTCTCAAACATGAGGGGTTGGGGATGACTCAGAGGTACTCCCACTATATTTCATTGGTTTAGTTTTGTTGCCCCATAAAATAGAATATATATGGTTTAGGGGTGATCATCTTGACTGTATAAGTTTTCAAAAAGAAGTTGGTTGGGTCACCCCTGTGGAATTCTTCTATATTTCATTTTGATTTATTTTATTTTCTCATACAAAAATATATATGGTTTGTGGGTGGGGATCTCAGCCGTTTACAAGTTCTCAAACAACAAGGGGATGGGAGTGACCCCTAGGGACTCCCCTTCTTTTGAATTAGATTTGTTTTATTGTCCAGTACAAGAATATATATGGTTAAGGGGTGGGGATCTTGACCATTTCCAAGTTGTCAAACAACAGGGGGTGGGGCTGACCCAAAGGGACTCCCACTTTATTTCATTGAATTTGTTTTGTTGCCCTATACAACAATATATATGGTTTAGGGGTGGGGATCTCGACCGTTTACAAGTTCTCAGACATGAGGGGGTGGGGCTGACCCAAAGGGACACCCACTTTATTTCATTTGATTTGTTTTGTTGCCCTATACAAAAATATATATGGTTTAGGGGTGGGGATCTCGACCGTTTACAAGTTCTCAGACATGAGGGGGTGGGGCTGACCCAATGGGACTCCCACTTTATTTCATTGAATTTGTTTTGTTGCCCTATACAAAAATATATATGGTTTAGGGGTGGGGACCTCGACAGTTTCTAAGTTCCCAGAAATGAGGGGTTGGGGCTGACCCAAAGAGACAACCACTTTATTTCATTTGATTTGTTTTGTTGCCACATACAAAAATATATATGGTTTATGGGTGGGGATCTCAACCGTTTACAAGTTTTTGAAAAGAAAGGGGTGGGGTGACTGACCCCTCTGCAGTTCCTCTATATTTCATTTGATTAATTTCATTGTCCCATACAATAATATATATATGGTATATGGGTGGAGATCTCAACTGTTAATAAGTTCTCAAAAAACCAGGGGGTGAGAGTGACCCCAGGGAACTCGCCTTTTATTTCATTTGATTTGTTTTATTGTAACGTGTAAAGAACATATAATGTTTAAGAGTGGGGATCTGACTGTTTTTAAGTATTCAAACATGAGGGGTTAGGTGGGGTGACACCATGGACTCAACCTAAATTTAATTAATTTGAATTGTTTTATGGTCCTGTTATCATTACTGAAAACCATGTGTGTCTGTCACTTACTGTTTTCTTCAAGTTTATAATTTATTATTGTTATTGAAAATTTAAAAAAAAATCAATTAGGGTTCTATAGTAAATTCCTCCCTTCTGTTGGCCCCTCAAAAATAGACCCCAAGGAGAAAAATATTAAGAACTGAGCAAAAACTTTGTTTAGGAGTCTTAATAGCAATTAGTATAATTACGATTTTTGTTAAAGTCCGATTTCTAATGCCGAATATGTAAAAGGCCAAGTTTATTATAGTCCGAGTTTTTTGTATGCCAAGATCAGACGAGATACCATGATACTTCCGATACTCTCAGGCTTTTACATATTGAATAGAAATTTCAAAAGCATCTTTCTATTATTAGTTTTCAAACACCAGTACTACATTATCAAGAAGTAGGACACACTTCCTAAAGTAAGTTAGGCTGTCTCTTTTCCGGTTAGGCCGATGCCTTAAGAAAGTTTATTGCTATAGCAAGCTATAGCAAACTTTCCAAAAAAACAAAAAAACAAAAATTTTAAAATAAAAAATAAATCATCACTTTTGTTTGCAATGGGATATTTTTCCATCAGAGATTTGTACAAAGTTAAAAGAATCTGTGACAAACCTTATTGATAATCTCTTTGATTGCACCTAGTCTTATAATACCAGATCTTGTTTTCTTCTCGTCTTCCGACCCATGGTTGTCTTGTTCTGTATAAAATAATTATTATAAAAACAACTTATCCAAGAACTCAATTATTGTAAAATATTGACCAACTAACCAATCATAATTCTAATAAGCGTGCAAGTTTGATGTTTGCTTAATAGATGTATTTTTTTGTAATTAAACAAATGAAAATAGTATTATGATTACTAAGTGTCTGTTATTATTTTTTTCTGAATTTGTATAAGGGTAAAGTCACATTGTATTTGGGGAGAAACTGATGTTTACATTTGTTTTTCATAGCAATATTATTTTTGTCAATTGTAAACATATATTTCTTCTTCTCTTTTACTGAGTTTATGGACAATATTTTTTAAATATGTTTCATCAGTACAGAGTTCTTGAATTTTTTTTACCCTGGTGGTCTTTGAGGGGAAATATGCTGGAATTCACTATTATTTCTGTTGCAAAATACTGAAATAGTGCTGGTCCTTTGCAAATTTTTGTGGTCAAATCTTAGGACCACCACTTTTCGAGAACTCTCCATTGGCATTTTCCTTTTCGAGGAATCAGACAATTTATTACTAATCTCAGTAACTACTATACTTACGTGGTGATTCAAATCTATCTGGGTATTCCATCAACATTTTCTCTCTAGCTACATCAGACAAAGCACCAAATATCACAACTGGACGAACAAAGTTTACTGTAAACAGAAAAGCGCAGTTAAAAAAAAAAAAAATTATTGAAATATGATTACAATGCATGTATGTTTCATTATTATTCATTTTTGTGAAAGGGGAAAAGATAACTACACTATTTTATACATATATAATTATTCTATGTATATCATTTTTTCATGTTCTTTGTTTGTGTGTTGATGACAATCCAGATTTTAGTATTTGAACACCTCATTTTTTTCAGGGGAGACAATCTTCCTTTGTGAATTTTTTTTTTAATTCTTAAGGTTATTTCTTGGTCTTTGCTATGGTGATGTCAGTTTCACTTTGCCAAATTAGTTTTGCATCTTTGTTAGCTTCAATCTCTATTTTTAGTTATTCGGAATGCTACAAAGATTAAACTTTAAACCTTAAACTAAAGTTTTTTTGATCTATGACCAGATAACCACAAAAACAATAAAGATTCTTACCATCACTTATCAGAACTTTCTCATAAGCAGGAAACTTTGTTGTCAGATTAGCTGTTAAAAGAAAGAAAAAAAAGAAAATGAAACAACACATAATTACAGAAAACAGTACAAATATCAATGAATACAGGTAAACTGAAAAGAAAATCAAAACCTTTCTAGAACATACTAAGATATTTCAGTCAGGTTTGTTTTTAAACATTCATTGTTCTATCATATACATGTATCATCAAGTTAGACAAGAAAAGGGACATAACTCTTAAAATCTATAGAATGTTTGAACCAACCATTTTCATAAAAGATAATGTAAGCCTCTAGATAACACAGATCATTCTAGCTCTTATGTTAAATACACAAATATTTCTTTGACGATTACTCAATAATCCATTTTGTGTAAGACAAATGTACAAGAGAAAATGACTAATGGAATAATAATCTTATTTTATAAATTCTTTTAACCTGAATATATAATATAATACCATATTGAACATGCCTATTTCTATACTTAAAAGATATTTTGGAATCATGTTACATGCAAAATATGCTTCCTTCATAGGTCATAAGAATAGGAATAAACAGCAAAAACTACTCTATATTTATTTTACAAAAAATGTAACCCTCCTGTCTCATACTACTAAGTTACAATACCAACTTCTGTTTTATTGGAGATTTAAAAAGATAGAGAAACCAGATTATACAGTATACAAGGTTTGAAGAAAGAAAAGTGAAGTAAACAGGAAGACAATACATTATAATAGGAAAATTTTACATTTGTCTTATTTTCATGGAGGACAATTTACCTAGAAATTAACCCTTCACATGCATTTCACTGACTTTTAAAATGCATATACATGGCCCTGCCCCTTCTAAGGCCAAAACCACAAACAAAACTGCCAACTACAATTCCCCTCATTTCAAATATTCATAGAAGAAAGTGAAATTTAAACTTGTAGTGTTATTAACACACCCATTGCTTACATCCACTTCGTTTGTCTCATTGACAATCATACCACATCTCCTTATTTTTAAAAGTATAAAAGTAACATATTTTTATCCTAAATCCATAAAATCAAGTTCAACTATCAGTCTCAGTGATTATGTGGTCAAAGGACTGTATTTACAGTGGTCACTGAAGAAATGTTGTGTTGTCAAAGATTGCTTGTTTTTCTGTAGAAGGTCCATCAATAACAAGTGGCTAACACCATATAGCCAAGAATGCAGAAAGTGGAGTTTTTAAACACCAACAATCAAATAACCGATAAGCTGAACTTAACTAGATGTGACATGTGACATGACATGTGCTTTATTGGCTCTGATCATGTAAAGAATTTTGATTGGTCTGGTTAAACTACAACTGTCACCAAAGCTTACAATATAGTGTTTAGAAAGGTTGAGAGATGATATGCTTAGACAGAATGCAAAACTCATTGTTGGTCAAAAATCCTGTACTTTATTTGGTCTGAGAATGAGTGAGAGTTCTCATTAGCAATCATACCACATCTAATTTTTATAAAAGTAAAATCTATGAAGTCTTGCACTTCAAGTAGACCCCCCTCTGAATAATCCTGTAGCAACCCAATGATGCTAGGGGTTGTTTTGAACTGGTGCATGTGTTTTTTTTCTGATACATCAAATCATCTCTATTCCATTTCATTGTGCTTGAAAATCTTATTTGTTTACCCATTTTGTGATTTAGCATATAAAAACTTTTCATATTCCTAGAACATCAAGGTAGATATCTCAGTTCAGAACTAGTTATAGGAGTGTATATATTCCCGTTAAAAGTTCATTCCCAAAGGGAGATAACTCAGTTAAGAACTAGTTATAGGAGTGTATATATTCCCGTTATAAGTTCATTCCATATATGTATATATACATAAAGAAATAGAATTTCAAGATAAAAATAGATAGATACTGTGGATTCATTTATTTTTCGTGGGTATCAATTTTCGTGGATTGACGAAAAACTGCATTTTCGTGGATATTTGATTTCATGGTTATGCCAATATCTGCATACAAAGCATATAGAAAATCTACGTTTCGTTGAACATTTAAATTCGTGGTTATCATGTACCCACAAAATCCACTAAAATTGGTATCCAACGAATATTAATGAATCCACAATAGTTTTGATCATGCTGTGTTTTAGGATACTGATTCACCAAACAAGACATGTCATAGCTTTCAGAGTAATTCTTTTATAATGTAATTTTATCATAAACTAAAGAAATGAAACATTTAATATTGTCTATAAGAAAAGAAGAAAATGTAGGGTGTTTATGTAGTAATTTATACAAAATCCATATTTGAACAAAGCCAAAAGAAAAAATTTGAATGCCAATTTTATTTCCTGTTCATGAAAATATTAGGCTGCAAGGCCACCGAGCACTCCAAGGTAGGCTTATTTTTTAATGTGGGTAGTTGTATATGAAAGTAAACAGATAATGGAGGTGGTGCACCAGAGCAGGAGTTGGGTGACAGTATGTTGATAAAAGATTGATTGATTGATAGTTGGTTGCTTAATGTCCAGTGGCAAATATTTCATGCATATTCAGGACGAGTTGATAAAAGTGTAATAATATAGATTTTGAGGTTTTTACAAGTGTTGTTGTCATTTATAGGTTTGTGGTGGTATAATCTATTTCAATTTTTGGAGGTTAAAAATAAAGTGCCTTCCTGGTGGGGTGGACATTCTGGAACAGCCTTGACAGTTTCTTGTTTAGTTTTCTTGTTTGAATTGTTTTACATTGTCATATCGGGGACTTTTGTAGCTGACTATATGGTATGGGCTTTGCTCATTGTTGAAGGCCGTACAGTGACCTATAGTTGTTAATGTCTGTGTCATTTTGGTCTCTTGTGAACAGTTGTCTCATCTTCTTTTTTATATCTTTAATTCTTATTTTTCAATAATACAGAAAATAGAATTCAGTGTAACCCTGCATAAACCCTAGTCTTTCATTTATATTGGCACTACAGCTCCATCTGAAAGCTATGACTTATTTGTTTCCCATGTCTGGCTTCAGAGAACTCACCGTAATAATTGTTGCCTAAAATAACAATTTATCTCCCTTTGAATACATTTCAGAAATTTGATGTTTTTTTATGATTTGTGATGAATGTGAAATCTCTGTGATAAAGCAATATAATATTGTGACAAACACACTCTGTGAAATGATTTATATTGAAAGATATCAAAGAATTTGGAAACTTGGAGAACAGAAAAAATTAACAAATCAAAAAGTATCATTTTGAAATATTGTAATAACAAATGTTAGCTATAACATTATCTTTAAAACACATTTCTTTCTTTCAAATAGGCATAAGTTATCCATGTTGGCATTCCAAATATAGATGAAAAAAAATATCCAAATAAAATAAAATAAATTACATTATGTGGTTAATTTTTCTCCGAAATTGTATTCAAATTCTCCAAATGATATCTCTGACTTAGGATTATGGATGATCTTATGTAGAATGGATGATATGACACATGGCACACAATAATAATATCACAGACTTAGGATTATGGTTGATAGGAATAATGGTTGACGGGATCCACAATCCTTATATACAGTGGATTCATTATTATTGGTTGGATACCAATTTTTCGTGGATTTCTTGGGTACAGGTGAACCACAAATTCAAATGTTCAACAAATAGCAGATTTTCAATAGGCTTTGCTTACAGAGATTGACAAAACCACGAAATCAAATGTCCAAGAAGACACAAGGTTTCAGCAATCCACGAAAAATTGATACCCATGAAATAAATGAATCGACAGTAGAATGGACGACATGACTGAGGACAGACACACAATGATACATACACCCTGAGTCCTGATTGGATCTTGATCTTATAAAACCAGCTACAATTATAACACGATCTTAATGGTTCAATATTCACTTATTTAAAACATTTTGAAAATCTAATTTCAACCTCTAATTTTTTAATTAGGAAAAAAGAAGTTAAATACATAACTTTAGACCTAGTTCAAGTTGTATTTTTAATGAGTTACAACATTTGACCCGTTCAATACATAATTAAAGATGTATCTCGAGCTGTGTTTTTTATTTAATGAGTTACACCATTTGACCTAAGATCAATCTGCATAAATTACATTTCACATCTGTTTTCGTAGTACACAGATGCCCCTCCCGCACTATTTTTTCTATATTGAATGGACTGCGAAATATGGGTCAATACTTAAATTTGGCATCAAAATTAGAAAAATAAATCATAGGGAACATGTGTACTAAGTTTCAAGTCGACTGGACTTTAACTTCATCAAAAACTACCTTGACCAAAAACTTTAACCAATATCTTTAACCTGAAGCATGACAGATGGACAAACGAAAAATCAGACCAATAGACTAAAAAACATCATGCACTAAATGGGACATAAAAATTGCTGACAAATCCACTTTTTACAAACAATTTAAGAGTAATCTCCCTGAAACCGGGTTCTCTGACCTCCTAAAATGGTTCAAATGTCTTATTGTGAAGATCCATCTTGATGGAACAGTCCTTAGCAACAAGGAAGCAGAAGTGGTCTTACTAATAACCACAAAGACATGAACCTAAGAAATGGCTTGCTATATAATTATCTATAATATATCTACTCTATTTGATGTGCAATGATACTGACTGTGTAAGTATTGAACATTCTATAAGGCAATTAAAGCTATTCTATCAATCCATCAGTATTCTCAGCACTTTGATTATTATTCTAATGCAATGTAACATGTAAAGCTGTTTTTGATTGGATGATGTTTGCCCTCAAATGGTTGAGGGTCAATGTAAAATGTAAAGGTATTTTTGATGGGATGATGTCTGCCCTCAAATGTTTGAGGGTCAAAGTCTTAGGCAACAATGATGAGTAGTCGATGTCAACAATTATGGGATAAGTATTGAAATAAAACAGGAAAACTGTAAATTTAGAAATTATTGCGTGCATTTATTATTTTGATTTTGATTTTTGCAGCATTGATAATATACTGTGAATTCTTATGTAAAAAAATTAAATGCGAGTTTGAATTCTTGCTGTCATAATCCTGTTGCATTTTTCACAATATTAAAACCTCGCAATAATTTCTGAATTTACAGTAATAATATTGTAAGAGAAGAATTGACTCTTTCAATTATGACTTGAAGTTCACAACTGTTTAATCTAGCTTTGCTTTGCTCTGCTAGTTGATAACAGCTTTCATAACCGTCAAATCCCAAATTGACAGTGGTAACTCTTTAAACAAGGAATTATTTGAATCTGGAATAAATTTGAATCCTGGAAAATTGATTAGAAATGTATGATTAAAACTAACCACACTATATAGGGTTAGCCATGAGCCCATGGCTAAGGTAAATTTTACTTTCACTATCATTTCATAATGAACTTACTATTTAGTTGATTAGTTTTCATCATAAATTTCTCTACAATTTTCCAGAATTCAAAATTACTCCAGATTTGAATAATCCCTTGTTAACTATTCCTTAAATACAGAGAGACCTTAATGTTTACTATGGTGCATGACAATGATGTACAAACAGGACACTATGATATGATTGGTTGATTGCTACTTGATAAACATCCAATGGCAAATGTCTATTGTGTATCTCATGGTATGATAATATATATAAGCTATTAACACTATTGAAACTATCAAAAAGGATGATGACATTTTCATGCAAATTCTTCTTCTTTGAAGCAGACGACAGGCATTCAATATGGCACAATGGCTACTTGTGAACAATGATGGTATGTATTAAACAACAGCTCACAGGGATTTTGTTTTACCACCTGTCCATGGTGAGATTGGTTACAGAGGGGGGAAAAATTTGGTATGACCCCCTGTTCAAACATTTTCTCTCATCTTAATACCAATAAGATGGAATTAGATAAACACTACTGTGAAAAATTAGTTTTCTAATTATGTTTTTTTTTATTTTTTTACAAAATCTAAGATTTAATTTGAGTGGTCAAGAGTGGACACTCCATTGCTGACAGGTGAAAACAACAAAATCCACAAGAGCTGTTGTGTAAATCATTTTAAGGTCAAGAGGTCAAATAATACATAGAATAGAATGACAAAAGCAGCATGGCTAGAAACTAAAAGGTTGTCATAGCAACTGAGGAAACTACAGGTGACATACACTTACCACCATCATCAGCTAAAAACCACAAAACCACATCAATGTTAGGTAAAACAACAAAGGACGAATATTTAAGCGATATATTTTTCATTGCTAAGACAAAATGCTGTTTTTTCAAAGCAACAAATTAATTGTTGTGAAAGTATCGGTTGAGAAAAGTATATTACTATTTAAGGAATACACTTAAATGTTTACAAAAGTGAAGTTTATCTTCAACAGTTATTTTAAGTTTGAATAATTGCTTTAACATAAATATGGCCATTAAGAAGAGATAGGCTGTACAAGTACTGAAGATCCAATTGTTTTCTTGGATACACATTTTTGTGAATTAAGGAAAATTACAAATGTATGGATACTGAATTTCCTAACAAATTTTGTATACAAATCTATAGCAAATGTGTATCTTGTTGGATATTTAAAACTCTATGCATAAAATCCAAGAAAATTAAGTCCACACCCCCATCCTTTGTAAATAGACAATGGAAAGACTTCAACACATAAAACAAATTTAATAACAACAACATAAACTTAACAATATAACATATACAACAGTTAACAATATATCAACTAGCACCATATGAGTATATTATATATATTATATATATATGGGTGAAAGTGGAAACTGTTGCAATCCTGGGTCAATTATAATCTTGATACTGTTGATTATGTTCATTATAATAATTTGTTGAATACCAATTTTCGTTGATTTATTGGTATGGTTGAATCACGAAATTAATTGTTCATCCAATGACAAATATTCTAAAGTCTTGTGTGTAAACTTTAGCAAAATCATGAAATTAAATATCAACACATCCAAGTTTTGTTTCATCCATGATTTGTTATTAAACCATGAAAATAAATGAATTCACAGTATGCAGGATCAGGTAGAATCGCGATTTATGATTTGGAAAACAAGATTCTGGTTCATTTCAAATCTGAATGCATAAACCTAGATCACTTAAAACTCTTGACTTTAGGTTCAGAATAACTCAAAATCGTAAAATCGTCAGCCGCTGTGCTTATAAGATAGTTTCTTAGAACTGTCAAATGGTAAATGATACTATTCGGAATAAAATTATAATCTGACAAGTTTCTAGATTTTTTTTTCCATTTTGCCGAAAATCCGGCAGGCTTCTGAACATTTTTTTCTTTATGGCTTTTGACATATAGTCTCAGGATTCCTTGCATCAGTTTCCAATTCCACTTTTACAATAGCTATACTACGACTACACTACAATTTCCTTAGCAACCTTTTGAACCAATCAAAAGGCTTTTTAGACTTACAAAATATAACATCTTCCCAGTGATCCTTGCCTAGAGACTTGGACCGCCGGGCAGTTTTACGTTTAAACAAGCCCCTCCCCACTTTAGCCGGTGAGTTTTCTTTATCAGCTTCAGATGTTTGTTGTGTTCCCATGATCTCGTCTGCTCTGTAAATAAAAAAAAAATTGTTTATATCACTGCAAGTCTTTGTATCTGTATCAGTATCTGTATTGATATGTCAAGTTTGTATTAAGATTATGTCATTGTTTTTCTTTTTTTGCCATGCCAATTTGTTTTAGACTTATGAGTTTACAAATCCCTTTGGTATCTTTTGCATTTCTTTTATTGGTTTGTCAAATGCCATTTTATATTGATGTCAAATGCCATTTTATATTGATGTCAAATGCCATTTTATATTGATGTCAAATGCCATTTTTATATGGATGTCAAATTACAGAATTCCGCTGTGTAAATATGCAGGTTTTTGGTCCTAAATTCAAAGTGCAGACTGAAGAGTAATTTAAGTTAGAGATAAGAGAAATAGTCATTTCAATGTGTCAAGTTATATAGACTTATGTAATTAAATCAAAATTAAATTAAAATCGGTCTTGTATCTTAAAATACAATTGGAATGCTTTGAACAAAACTTTCTTCATAAAAGGGGACTCAATCTTAAAATCTTCTTTGGTGAGTTTAATATACTTTATAACCAGATGCTCCGCAGGGCGTAGCTTTATACGACCGCAGAGGTTGAACCCTGAACAGTTGGGGCAAGTATGGACACAACATTCAAGCTGGATTCCGCTCTAAATTTGGATTGTGATTAAATAGTTGACACAGCATAGGTTTCTGACACAGAATGAATGTATTCAAATGAACTTAAAATTTTTGTTTTCTCTTAGAGCAATTCACTATGCTGTTGAATATTAATCCTCTCAAAATAATGTTTGAAGAAATTTTCTTTTTATTTATGAAATTTCAAATGAGAAAAATTGAACCCAATTTTCTAATCACATCCCCCTTTCCCTTATTCCAAAACTAATTTCAATTAAAATATTCTAATGGAGTTTGCAACAATTACTACTCATTTAAATACATCATAAAATATTAAGATGTAAAAAAACTGCTTATTATCACTGAATGGTAAAGATTATTTAAATTTATCAGTTGGTAGTAAAAAGTGAATATACATTGTATATTGTATACAACAAAGATTTAAGTTGATTCTGGACAAAGAAAGATAACTCCAATTAAAAAAAATTCTTGCAGATATTTCTTGCTTACTTTACTGGACAAAGAAAGATAACTCTTAATTAAAAAAAAATTTGCTATTTCACAATATTGTGAAATTAGATATTTCTTGCCATTGCACAATACTGTGCAATTGAAAAGACTTGCTATTGCACAATACTTAATATAATAATTTTATTAGATCCTGATTTGGACCAATTTGAAAACTGGGCCTATAATCAAAAATCTAAGTACATGTTTAGATTCAGCATATCAAAGAGGCCTAAGAATTTGATTTTTGTTAAAATCAAACTTAGTTTAATTTTGGACCCTTTGGACCTTAATGTAGACCAATTTGAAAACGGGACCAAAAATTAAGAATCTACATACACAGTTAGATTCGGCATATTAAAGAACCCCAATTATTCAATTTTGATGAAATCAAACAAAGTTTAATTTTGGACCCTTTGGGCCCCTTTTTCCTAAACTGTTGGGACCAAAACTCCCAAAATCAATACCAACCTTCCTTTTTGTGGTCATAAACATTGTGTTTAAATTTCATTGATTTCTATTTACTTTAACTAAAGTTATTGTGCGAAAACCAAGAATAATGCTTATTTGGGCCCTTTTTTTGCCCCTTATTCCTAAACTGTTGAAACCAAAACTCCCAAAATCAATACCAGCCTTCCTTTTATGGTCATAAACCTTGTGTTAAAATTTCATAGATTTCTATTCACTTTTACTAAAGTTAGAGTGCGAAAACTAAAAGTATTCGGACGACGACGACGACGACGCCAACGTGATAGCAATATACGACGAAAATTTTTTCAAAATTTGCGGTCGTATAAAAACAAATCAAACAGTCAGATGGGATAGAAACATTTCGAAATTCAAGGACTACTAGGAGGTGGTTTATCAACCTTGACTGGTTGAGCTCAGTTAGTTGACATGTAGTTTTTAAACACCTGTCTATCATTGAAGACTATGTATTTTGGTGTTTTTCTCGTATGGCTGAAAGTCCTTTCATATTTTACGATACATTCTTACTGATAGCCCTAATTTGTACATAACAAAAGTATATGACATTCATCTTCAATGACAATATAATTACCTTGTTCTATTAGGAATGATTCCCTTTTTGTTCTCTTTATTATTTTTGCCGAGGGACACAGCTAACCATGACCCCACACTTCCTCTAAATAGTGTATCCTTGACGAGGAATATATCGCCATGGTTAATAGACAATTCACCTTGTTCTGCAGTTTCTAACGAAAAATGAGCTCTGTAAAAAATGGAAAAACATTAATATCATTTATATATATATATTTCAAATAAATCAATATCTTAATCATAGATGATGCAGTTTTATATCTATTTTGAAGTTTGCTTTTTAACAGTGTTTGTGTTGCTTAATATTTAGTTTTCTATGTAGACATTTTTTGGACTGTTTTTCTTGGTGTTTTTGGTTTTTCTTTGACTTATAAGTTTTGACTGTTCCCATTGGTATCCTCAGATTCTTTTGTAATAGTGGTTAACAAGCAATACAGAATATTAATTTTACTATTGTATTTGATACTGAATATCAGCAAGCTGAAACCTGCAATATGTCTGGACAATATTATGGTTTATTTGTTTAGTATATGATATTTTATTATTTGCTGCTTTTAGACTCAATTATGAAGAGTTTTCACATTGGCTATCATATCACATCTTCTTTTTTATAATTAGTGGGAAAATAAAACTCTTTTACAACAAAATTCTTAACAGTTTCAGTGAAAATAATGAAAATTTAAAAAATCAAAATTTGTCCCAACCACCATATTATAAAAGAGGTGTGGGTGGGACTCAACAAATTAACTTTTTGTGGACTCCACTAATTAACTTTATGAGCTATGGACAAGTTACATACCTGACATAGAATGAATCCCCTGCCTCTTTACTGGCCATTATTCTGTCATATTCTGAAAAATAAATAATCATATGTAACTAAAATTTACTTGCAAACTATGAGAGAAATAAAATTTCTTAGTAAAATATTTTATTAATGGTAAATCAAATGATAGGTTCTTTGTATGGAGCAAGTAGGATGCAAAGTTATTCAAAATGTACATAAAAAGAAATCAATTCCAAATTTTTGGACTTTATGTAGATATAAATAATGTTATTACCTTCTTTTTTATAGTGAACTTGCATCTGAACTTGACCTTCCAGGCTTGTTAAGTAGGTCACTGCTTCTTCTCTGGATAAACCATGAATTTCTTTGTTATTTGCCTGTAAAATTATTTAACTATCACAGTTCCCAAAGTATACACAAAATCCTACAACTTCGCACAAGCAGCAGATAACTAAAATCAAATGCTTGGCACTTTGTCAGAATATATACAAAACTACAAATAACAAGTTCTTATTAAAAAAAAATATTTAAAAAGAATCTTTATGCCATTAAACAAATCCATCTACTTTTAATTCACAAAAAATTGACAACAAAGCTTTTAAAGACAATTGATAATCTATAAACTTTATAAACTTTTTTACATCTGTCTCCAACAGCTCTATGTCCTGAATATGTATGAAATAATTGTAACTGAACTTGGAGCAAACAATCAATAATTAGATGGAACCTGTATGCACATTCCTAAAGATTGAAAAACTATAAAAATTCCATTGAGTCACATGTTATGTACTTACCAATAAAATCTCATCTCCCTCAGTGAGCCCCACTTACCAATAAAATCTCATCTCCCTCAGTGAGTCCCATGTTATGTACTTACCAATAAAATCTCATCTCCCTCAGCGAGCCTCACTTACCAATAAAATCTCATCTCCCTCAGTGAGCCCCATGTTATATACTTACCAATAAAATCTCATCTCCCTCAGTGAGCCCCATGTTATATACTTACCAATAAAATCTCATCTCCCTCAGTGAGCCCCACGTCAGCAGCCCCACTTCCAGGCTGTACAGAGGCTATAAATATCCCTGTGGCATTCCCTCCAGCGAGCCTCAATCCTAATCCTAAATCTGGCTGCTTATGGAAGAACACAAACCGGGGATCAGAACTGAAATGAATAAAACAAATCACTATATTACTTCTGTATGGGAATTAACTCTGTAAAAATTAAAATAGAGTTACCTGCCCTTTTTGGATATATTTCAATACATCTAATTACGAGTTTCAGGATGGCATTTAGCAACAATTTGAGAGAACAAATTAACTCTGATTTAAGTTTAATCTATATTGGACAAAGAAATCTGACAAAATTCCCACAAAATTTCTAAGGATTAAAACAGTTGGTTAATATAATGGATCTGCAGATTTCTAACAGAATGCATTTATCTGACAGACATTTAAAATGGTTTATAAACAGTTTTATTTACATCTGACTCAGCTTCAATTTGTTAATAGGATACTTCTGCCAACACCTGCCTGTCACTTACTGACTTGCTAACAAAGGTCACCAAGGTCATATAAAGTTGACAAAGGTGAGAATACTTACATGATATCATTTCTCTTGCCGACATATCTCCTACAATAAAGTAATGTGATGATATCTAGCGTGTATAAATAAAGCTATGCAAATATCTAAGTGGAGTCCTCATATATAGTCACTGGTACAAAAATCACAATTAGCCATCACAACATTAAATGTAGCATTTCAACAAGTATGACTAATCAGGGTTGTTCCACAAAATACTATGCCCCCTTTCCAAGGATGGCCCTTTTTTAACTCATACTACCCACAGATATAAAATAAGATTAGAACAACACTCCATTTGCATTTTGGTAGTACCAGTGTGGAATGTATGATTATAAGGATTTTAAGCAATAAAATGTATTTCTATATTTTTTGTGCAGTAGTGCTAGCATCATGTGTTATATTCCTTTATCCAAATTTTCGTCGAGTTTGAAAAGCTTGTTGTCCCCACCGTGCAGTTATATAAGAAAGTCATGATGGAAGCAAAGTTTAAAAGCAAATACAAAAATGCCACCCTCAATGATGTTTGCAGATGTTTGTTTAATGTTATAAATACTGCAATAAATGTTGGTCAAATTTACATTTCATACTTAGAAATAATACATCATTGAATCTTATTAGAAGTTAATAATAAAAATGTTCACATCATGAACAAGTTAAAAATCCAATTTAGCCATTACAACATTTATTGCAGCATTTAAACAAGCATGACAATTGTGAAATGTATGATTATAAGCTATAAAATGCATTTCTATATTAAGTGCATGTGTGATATTCCTTATGCCATATTGATCATCAACTTTTTTGTTGTGTAAATACATTTGTTAACCCTTTCCTCCATAATGATGCCTTTTGACGCCTATAGAGTACCTCGGTTGAAACACCTTGACTAGAAAGTGTCTGCAGTAGACTTAATAAAATTTGTATCCAATATGAAAAGGAATACGATAGGAATATCCTAAATAAATTCATTTGATGAAATGTTTGTTTTTCACAATTTTCAGCATTTTATTGAAATTACTAAGGGAATCAAGTATGCAAAAAAATTGTTTCAATGGAGGAAATTTTCTTGTTTTTTCCTATATTTTTTAAAATCTTGAACTTACTCATCGTGGTGATGTCTCCTTGTTGGAGCTTTGTCCATATGAGATTCTGGTCTGTCGCTATAGTAACCATCATTTTGTGGAGGAGAATTGTAAAAATCATCGGACCGTAAGGCTTCCTTTCCTGGGCTTGGTGGTCGAGGGGGAGCATCTGAAAAACAAAAAGATATTTTAATATACAACATTAGATTAATTAGCATTTAGCCTCGAAAAAACTTCCCTTATAAGTTGCATTACTTTCAAATACAATTTAAATCTATATGTCTACCATAACTTGGTATTTGTTAGTCTTGTTTTATTTTAATTTTAGTTTCTTGTGTACAATTTGGAAATTAGTATGGCGTTAATTATCACTGAACTAGTATATAGTTGTTTAGGGGCCAGCTGAGGGACCCCTCCGGGTGCGGGAATTTCTCGCAATATTTAAGACCTGTTGGTGACCTTCTGCTGTTGTTTTTTTCTATGGTCGGGTTGTTGTCTCTTTGGCACATTCCCCATTTCCATTCACAATTTCATCAAAGAAGTTTACATAAAATGTTGACATCAGAAGAGAATGTCTTTGATGCCACAAAGAAAAAGTGATTGTTGTATGACGTCAATAGTTCAAATGTTACAAATTGTCATGATAATTATCACATATTCCTGTCTAGTGGTTCAGCTGAAAACCCACTGGGTTGAAACTAATGCTATTTGTATTCAATGATTTTATATAAAATCCAATATTATAATTGGTGACGTTCAATTGTCTTTCTTGTACTGTAATCATTTCTAGGTATATAATATACAAATAGAACTTGATTGAAACATTCAGCTGATTTTATAGAGTTATCTCCCTGTAGTGTTATGTACCACCTTAATATAAAGAATAAGTTTAATGACTTACTAGGGTCGACACCTGTTGGAAGGGGAGGTACTGGGGGTCCCTCATGGTCATAGATGTACCTCCCGTCATACCGGGCATGCTCACTAGGAGGGTAGGCTCCACGTGGAATGTCTTGTTTATATACATCCTCCAGAGGCCCATTAGGACGGTAGATGTTGACACTATCTATTTCACTTTTCTGTGTTTGGAGAGTTCCTTGTAATGTTCCATAACCAAGGGAGGCCTCTGTCAAAATATAAATATACTCATAATATAGCTGATTATATGAAAGAAATTTCATACAAAATTGTAGGACCAATAAATTTTTGTTCTATAACCAATGTTTTTTAACCAAAATAAACATGTTGGATTTCAAATACTTTTTATGTTAATAGCTAACAGGTGATTTTATTATTTGAATATGATTTCTTCAAACATAATTGAAAAAAAATTCAAAATTTTCAACAGTGAATAAACTGTCTTAACAACATATCATTTGAAACCCCACAGATAAGACTTACGAAGGAAACCTGATCGCATTTTTTTTAAATTTCAGTATGCAACTATATTTTAAAAGCCATCTGTTTGTACCCTTATTCCTTGCCCTCTGTTCTCTCCCCTCCCTCCCCCTTTTAAAATCACAATTTACCGTCATCCTGAAGCCTGTTTGTCTGCCTTCTATTCTCCAAGTTTTTCTTGGTGACAAACAGTTGTAATTTCTCCTTCGTCTTCTCTATAAGTTTCCTGGCCTCGTGAACAGACAGGTTTTCTACAGGGGTATTGTTAATCTGTAATACATAAATGGAGTTTAGTGCGACGTCCATTTTCACTAAACTATAATACACAATTTTATTTAGGGTCCAGCTGTGGACCACCTATGGGTGTGGGATTTTCTTGCTGCATTAAAGACCCATTGGTGGCTTTCCGTTGTTGTCTGCTATCTAGTCAGGTTGTTGTCTCTTTCACATATTCCCCATTTCCATTCTCAAATTTAAGCATTACTATAACACGATTTAAACTATACATAAAGTAAGATCTTACTTGCTAGATTGATTGAGCATTTAAAGGTATATCCTGAATGTCTTTGAGAGCATATAGGGTCACTGCATAATTTTTAATGATGAACAAACTTGCCATTTTTAATCAAAACAAGTTTTTCATTTCATATAAGACGCAAAGATAAACATGATAAACTTGAACAAACCTTTAATACTGTATCCCCTTCTTGTAATGTGCCTTCCTCTCTGGCAAGGGAACCAGAGTAAATCTCTTTTATAAAGAATTTACAACCTAGTACAACTCCAAAATCTGAAACGAAACCAAAACACCTCATTATATATAAAGAAAACTGTAACCTGAATTAAAACAAACAGCAACTCATTTATCAGTCAAATTATTGAAAGTGTGTTGAAGTTTTCATTTGTGTATATACTAACATTTTAACCCCTTTTTTATCATTATCATCATTCATATTTAAGCATACTATTTTTTTTAATTTTTTACTTTTATGCCCATCATCTTCATATTACGCAAATCATAATTCTCATTTGTTTGCCCTTTATACTTTATTCTTATTAATCATCCTAAAGGGGTTAGCAACCTTGTCTACCCATGAGGGTCAGAAATTGGTTTATATATTCTACAGTCAAGTTAAGATTTTGCCAAAAAATGTTATCAAAGTTATCACAATATTTTTTTTTTTTTTTTTTTTTTTATTTCAATATTTTTTTGGCACGCCCTCCTACCATTTCGATAAGAGTTATCAATAGACCTCATCATGAAGATTTACCAGATGAACTTTTCTAAGATTTCATCATCCCCTTTAGAAGTTATCTCCCTTTTATTGTTTTTATTTATTTATTTACCATCTTTTCTGTTCTTCTTCTCCAACATAATTTTAAGTGGAGTTTCTGGGTCCATGATAGAAGTGACAACAACTCTTCTACGTATTACCTGTAAAATTACAAGATACCACAGGGTTAATAGTTAGAACAGAATAATTCCTGGTCACAAAAATGGGATAATAAACAACAATTTCAAAACTATACACTATACACAAAATTAAAATATGCAAGAAGATTTGTTCCAGCTTAATCTTATGTAGTTTTCTTGTCTAAAATATGTAACTTATGTTGATGGCAAATAATAATGACAAGGACATTTCACAACAGACAAAGTGCTTTCTTTCACCAATCATTCCATTATTGACTAATGTGGATATTATTGGGTACAAGTGAAACACAGCTTCAAATGTTAAACAATTATTTTTTTTTAAATAGACAAATGTATGTACTTAGGCAAAAGTATGAAATATAAAAAAAATCCACTGAAACGAAAGTTTTCCTTGACCTATGGAAATTTGTTTCCATAAAAAATAATAAATCAACAGCATTTTTTACACAGGCTGTGCTTGATTTCAGCATTTTAACATAACATGAAAATAAGTACATGTGGTAGGATTGCCAAGGGAATAACTGTCTATCAATGAATAAAAGATGTGGACATAAGTATCTTACTAGGTGGACTTTATTGCCGCTGTCTTTCAATACTTGTATAGCAGTTCTATGATCGACATTCTCCAGGGAAGAGCTATTGACACTGACAACTCGGTCGTTTATTCTAAAAGAGATAAAAAATATTCATTGTATTTATACAGTTATCCACATGACGTCAAAATTACACAAACTCTGTGATGTCAAGTAATGGTGGACACATAGTGATATTTAAAGGGCCATTATTCATACTATATAGATTTGAGAAATTGTATTTAATGAATTTAATCCCATTCATATGATCATTCACATTTTAACACCCTTTTTTCAAAGCTTTCCTAAACTCTTTTTCATGTCCTACCAGTATTTTATGTAAGGGTCCAAATTCTACAAACTTTGTTCGACTTAAGATCAGATTTGATGTGTTTTAAATATCAAATATAAAAATATGACATTAATTGTGCTAAGTGCTGACACATTTCCTCCAAACTGTGCATGTTATTCAAAGACAGAGTTAAAGAATGCTGAAAAGTTATATCTACTTACAATAATTTGCCTTCTGCTGGTCCCGCTTTTAAAACATCTGAGATGGCAATGGAGGGATCACCATTGGCAAAATGTGGATTATCTACCCCTCCACTTACTGCAATACCGAAACCAAAGCCTGGTACCTGTTAATAAAGAGCAAAGGATTAGAATAAAACTCATACACTGGTACCTGTTAATATAGAGCAAAGGATAGATATTAAACTGTTAAATATATATCTTTCCCTCATGTTCTGGTCAAATGTATTTTCTGGTTGTAACTAATTACTTCAGGTCTTTTTTTGTTATCAGCTCTTTCACATATGTACAAGGTTTTGGATTTTCAAATATTTTGGCCTCAGGGCATCAATTGTCAAACTGTACATCGGTTGCAGTAAAATTGTGATTTAATGTTATTGATTTACGCTAGTGAATGATACTTAATGAGTTTTTCACTTACCCTAGTGACTGATACTTTATGAGTTATTCACTTACCCTAGTTAGTGATACTTTATGAGTTATTCACTTCACTTACCCAAGTGAGTGATATTTTATGAGTTATTCACTTACCCTAGTGACTGATACTTTATGAGTTATTCACTTCACTTACCCAAGTGAGTGATACTTTATGAGTTATTCACTTACCCTAGTGACTGATACTTTATGAGTTATTCACTTACCCTAGTGAGTGATACTTTATGAGGTATTCACTTCACTTACCCAAGTGAGTGATACTTTATGAGTTATTCACTTACCCTAGTGAGTGATATTTTATCTGTAATTCACTTACCCTAGTGATTGATACTTAATTCCTATTCACTTACCTTAGTGAGTGATACTTTATGAGTTATTCACTTACCCTAGTGAGTGATACTTTATTCCTTATTTACTTACCCTAGTGAGTGACACTTTATTCCTTATTCACTTACCCTAGTGAGTGATACTTTATTCCTTATTCACTTACCCTAGTGAGTGATACTTTATGAGTTTCCCATACAACTGTATCACCACTCTGAAAAAAGAAAAACAATATTAGTATAAAATAAACTAACTACATGGACGGACAACAAGATTTGTTTTTCCTATTTACTCCTTACCTTCCGAAAATGTTTTCAAAACATAAAATCTATGCTACTGTAAATTCAGAAATTATTTGGAGGTTTTTATCAATTCAATTAATGCATTATTCTGATATCAAATACAGATATCTATAGTTGAGACAGAGGCTTAGATACTGTCTGTCTTTCTAATATTGCAATAACTCAACTCCAGTGACAATGTGTACCCTAAAAATTATTAATTATTCACTGACATTAACTTTACCTTGTAAGAAATCAAATCCATTTAAAAAATTCTCACATTTTTCATCCCTATATGAGACACTTCATTCAGTAAAGTCTACTTCATTCATTTATCTTTTAGAAGTCAAGACTAAACAACTGTATACCCAAATACCTACTAAACAAGCTTCCAAACCTCAAACAATTATCCCCTTCACTAATAGAGGTAAACTATAACAAAAGGTCATCTGGGTACATTTATAAATATATGAATAAGTTAATTGACATTCATAATAAATATTTTCCTAACTCTCAGATTGACGGGAAAGATAATCTTACTTTTTATAAAAAAAAAGATTTAATTTTTCAACCTTATATAAATACCTGTACAGGTAAAAGTTGAACCATATCAAGAATAACAACAATATAAAAACTCATGTAAAAATCATCAAAATATTGACATATATGTATACATATTTGTATCACTGCCAAAATTATATCTATAAATAAATATAAAAATACATTTGTGTATTTTTTAAACTGACATTATTATGTCTCCATTAAAAACTGACACTTGCACATTAACATACATATTTATATTCTAAATAGTTTAATTTCATATTTTACAATACCTTAAAGTTTCAAGGTATATTTCACATTAAACATATTTATCTAAAGAGTTCAATTTCACTTGTTCCCCGATCTTACGATATTCAAAAGTCACCACTGAGGTAAATTGTACATTTAATATGTTTTATGTTAATCTATGAGGTCATCTAGTATATCTTAAAGATGAGGATTCATCGACCATTCCTATTTTAAGGCCTCTTTACAAAATATAATCAGACAAAACTACTTGTTATAGTGATAGATATGTCTCCTTGTTAATCTGACAGCTAAATAAAGGAGTCAATATCAGAAATATTATGATAGCATTATACAATTCAAATTGATAAAGATGTTGGCTTCTTTCAAATAATTTGACAACTCAAAAGGGGATAATCTCAGAGCTGATAAATGTACATATCAGTGTCTTCTATTACATGCTGATTAGCTTAACATTGGATAATATCCAACCTGTACTGATACATGTATTTATTTGACATATATCTGAATCTGTTATCATCAGCAGATAGATAAGAGTGTTTTGTTTTGAGGAATACTACTTAAGTACAATGCATGTTCTATGATATGACTTTATATTATCAATACAAATGTAATGTTTCCATGATCCTACTTAAAGAATTTGGGATATGATGTGGAGATAATAAATACAAATTATAGACCCCCCCCCCCAAAAAAAACAAAAAAAAAAACAAATCAAATTGATGTGTAGGTAAAAATTCTTGACTTCCAGACAACTCAATATTGTACAGGTAATTAGTAAATACAATAGATTTTCCTTTGAAGTCATTATTTCCAGGTAATTATACCTGTCTGGACACCTGAAGCAATCCGTTTCATCTTTACTTACTTGTAATTAATCAGTCTTTAATCTGAGTAATTATAAAATCACCAATTTATCAGTCTAGCAATTTTTCAATTGAATTTTCAAAGAATTTAAATTTTCAAATATGATTTCGCCTTGCTTTTCTACCCATCTTTATTTTTCTTACTATTAATAACTAATATCCATGTCTTTCTGACAATGGCAGACATAAATGTACCTAGGACTATAAGGTATAATAGTCTTGGAATGTACATACATTCTCTGATAAAAAATAAAATACCACACAAAAATAAAGTCTGTTCCCTAATCACAAGAATTCAAAAAATCTTCAATCTAAAGATTAATTTTCTTCTTATAGCTGATAATTTTCACAGCTACATTACAGTATACTTTACATAAATCTCATAATTTTTGTTTAAGTCCATAATTATCGAAATAACAATAGAAATAAATTAACACTAAATTACTACTTCATTTATTGGATTATCTGCCCTTTAATCTGTTTATAAATCAGATTACCTCCCTTGTTTCCCACAAATGTGTTTGTTTATGATTGTAATGTGTTTGTTTACTACTAAACAATTACAAGTATTTGTTATCTAAATATTTACATATCAAATCTTTTAAAACTTGTTTATTTAAATTAGTTATTTAAATTAAATTATATAACTTTGGTAAATAGTACATTTTTTCACGTAATATAAGCAAAATTAACACATTCTCAGTTTTCTGAATTTAATTCTATTCAAATCCTAAATACTAAAAGGTTAATCCACTTAAGTACAATTTTGGTTTCTTTGTTGTTTTATTGCCTGAGTGTATTAATAAACTTGTATTAAAGCCTATCACTAAACTATACTACTTATTTTTTTTACAATAATTGGAAAATAAGTTGTTTAATTTTTGTTCTAGATATTTTACATCAACTTTGATATATCATGTTTGGAAATAATCTTGACTTTCTGGACTCAACATTTATTATCTTACATACATTAATTATTCTATTATTTCTTGAGTGTTTTCATGCAGATAGATAACGTCCTATAAGAATGTTGCATATTTATCTAGTAAAATATCATGGCGATTAATTCAATTTCCTGTTTCACTTTAGATACTAATTAATACTTCATGATAATGTTTATGGGCGTTTCTTCTAATGAAGTCAGACAAAATGTCATTATCATAAATATTAATACAACATGGAAACATGAAGACAAAGAAATTCTGAAATAGAAACAATAAGATGTGGTATGAGTGCCAATGAGACAACTCTTCATCCTAGCTTCAATGAGTTTATAAAAGTTTTTGTCTACATTTTCTGACTCCACAAAATTGTGCTGCTCTACCATTATATCTGGGTGTCAGTTCTCCAAAAGTCGATTGTTCCCACCTAAATTTTACAGGCTCTGGTCCTCAGAAGCAAACTTAACTCTCAAGATAATTGAAATTATAACCTTACAATAGGTAGTGTACTAATGTATATGCAACTTTACAAGATTGAAGCAATTTGAACGGGTGGTTAATGGCTATGTAATACACGTTTTCCAAAGATCAAATGTTCCCACCCTGAATTAAACAGGATCTGGACCTCAAATTCAGACTTACACAAACTCTTGAGATAATTGAAATCATAACCTTACAAAAAGACCTGCACTAGTGGATATGCATCTTTACCAGATTGAACCAATTTGCCTGTTGTGACTGAATAACCAGTGAACGGATGGCTGATGGCTGTGTTATACATGTTACGGGTGGCTGATGGCTGTGAAATACATGTTACGGGTGCCTCCTGGCTATTCAGTACATGTACATGTTACGATCTAGTTATAAAACAGGTTGAGGTGGTAGAACTAGTATAACAAGGCCATTACTAGGTCATTATTATATACCTCACAGGTAAACATGTAATATCAGGGGCTCAAAAACATCAAATTCTCACAGTTTATATACAACATTAAAATGTCAAATCAGAGTGTTTTAAGCCTAATGTTGATGTGTCTTTATTTGGTAAATTAATGTTTACTAAATCTAAGAGTGACAACACTAAAAAATTTTGTTGGATATAAAAACTAAAATAAGTTACAATGGGCAGATAACTTTCCTTAAAAGTTTTCATTTTAATTTTAAAGTTTCACTACTCAAGAATGTCTGTCTAAATAATTTATCTATCAACTAATTATACAGAGAAAAAAAAAGAATTAATTTGAAAAAAACAGAATACATTATGCATATCTTTGCTAGTGGAGATATTTATCTAAAAATTTTTATTCTTCAAGTTTAAACTGCAACAAACAATTGATTCAACTGTAAACTTTCTTACCTTAAGTTTACGAAATATATTAGTAGGGATTTTCATGGTTAAATCCTACAATGTAACAGACTCTTATGGCATCATAACACACAGGTTGCTGAACGAAAAATAATTCAAGACTGAAGACATATATCTATTAATAACCGTTCACAAATAACTTGGCAAACTTCTCTGTACTGTCTTAGTGTAATCATCTTATATTGGGAGGATAATTCATTTCTATACCAAAGGAATTCTAAATGTTAATATCAGACTGGATGAAAGCTAAACACTTAAAACTGGACAATAGATGACCATAGGTCAATCTGGTTACACTGTCAACTAAACAAATGGCAATGACCAGCTAACAGATTGAAAATCATAGGAATGTATAGAGCTGACACTTAATAAAGCGTTGATTTATCTTGTCAAATCAAGGGAAGTAAGAATACAAAACTTTAAAATATGCCATTCTTATAACACTGTCATTTCCCTCATGAAATAAAAAGTCTGAATTTTTGCTGAGTTTTGCTGAATAGGTTCTGGACCCTAGCTGAATGCATGCTGAACCAAATTTTGGGATCTGAAAAAGTGCTGAAGCACTTTTTCCAAATTCTGAACAAATACTGAAAAATTACTGGAATGTTCAGATATGCTGAAAAAGTGCTGTAACATTTTCTGGAAAGTTCAGACTGTGCTGAAAAATTCAGACATCGCTGAACTGAAGCTGAAAATAATCTGAACTGTTCAGTTATTTCTGAACTCCTCAGACATGTCAGACAAACATCTGAAACTATGCTGAAAACTTTTTGATATCTTTGAACAGTGCTGAATTTTTCAGAACAGCCCTGAAAACTTTCTGAACAGATTTTTAAGATCCTGAAATGTTCAGAAACAATACTGAAATCATTCTGAACAGAATTAATACTTGCTTAATTTTTCAGAAAGACATCTGAAAATGTGTTGAACTATTCAGACAGTGTTGAATTGTTCAATACAGCTAAAAAAAAAAATTCTGAAATGATAGAAAGCTGAACTGTTCAGAACAGTTCTAAGAGCTTATATGAACAGATTAGCCAGATGCTGAACTGTTCAGACAGAATACTGAAAATCTTCTGAAAATAATACAAACAAGAATGTGTCCACAGTACACAGATGCCCCACTCACACTATCATATTCTATATTTAGTGGACCTTGAAATTGAGGTAAAACTATATTTTGGCATTAGATCATTAGGAACATGTATACTAAGTTTCAAGTTGCTTGGACTTCAAGTCTTAATAAAAAACTACATTGAACAAAAACTTTAACCTGAAGAGGGACAGACAGATGAATGGACAGACAAACAGACAGACGAACAGACCCACAGACCCGAAAACATAATGCCACAGGCCTCTACTATCGTAGGTGGGGCAAAACAAATATTTTAAAAACTTTTATATCAGATTAGAGCAGAATACATGTACACCAAAGACCACCAAACTGAAGTTGTTTTTTTAATTACACATGTTACATGAGTTGATCTGAAGTCAATTGGCATTAACAACGTAAACAATTTATTTTTAGAGCAGAGTTATTGATATAACATAAGCATTGTGACATATGATTTTTAAGGGAAAGTTTAAGAATTTGGGTCGTATCTTTTTGAGATATTAGCCAATCAGTAAAATCAAAATATATTCAAAGTGAAAATAGTTTATATAAACAAATAAAAAATCTCAAAATCATTAACTACATGTACCAAAAAAAAGGGTGTGTGTGTCATTAAGGATTCTCCCACTCAGGGGCACCCAAATGTAATCATGTCCCCAGGTACCTGTGAAATCTACAATAAACAATTAAATAAGCTGACTTTCTGTTTACAGTCATGAGTACTCTATTAATAATGTTACATTAAAAACTGAAGAACTTATATCATTGACTCAATTACAATTTATAACAAGTTTGTTGTTTCTGTAATAAATTTCCTTTCTTTAAATGTCATGATTCCCCAACTTGCAACACATAATCTGTTCATTTTGGGGGCGAATTAACCAGGTCCGATTTGACTTGGTGCCGAACTGTCTATAAGTTATAACAGTGCCGATTTGACAAGGTGCCGGAATGTCTAGAATTTATTTATATGAAGACTTGAGAGGTAACCAAGGTCCTATGTTATATTAAAATATTGACACCGGAGGTCTTGCCACGTGTCAATGTGTCTTGGTGTCGAAGTATTAATAAAAATTCAAAATTTGAAAAGGGAACTTACGTTGAAATTATTTGCTATTTGTTCGATAGCCTATCCGTTTTTGCTGGTGCACTGCCAGTGTTAATTTTATCTGTAGAAGAAGTTTTCTGAATCTCTCTCCAAGTTCTTCAATATGCCTTACTTAATTGTATTTCGGCATAAAAAAAAGAACAAAGAAAAATATCAGATAAGTCAATCGTTGTTGTTGTAAACTAGGACAGTGTTATTTACAAGCATTGATAGTACAGTCAGTTATATAGGGAGTTAAAACGTTTTCATGATCTAAGCTGATCCCCTGCTGGCTACTACACTATGTTCGTAGAAAGTAGATACCAGTTTAATAAGTGAAACCTTTCTGAACCGGAAATGCATAATTAATTACGTCAACAAAAAACTATTTAGGCGCCCTAAATACGATTTGTGAAATGATAGCTATATTTATCAGATAAGTATTTTACAGTTTGAACTGAAATGTTTATTGCTAATTTTAAATCTAATTTAAAGATTAAGTTTATTGAGACAATCTAATATGAGGCAGGCATTACCTGTAAATGGGGACGAAGTCTGTATGAATTATTTTTCTGTAACTTAAATATTTGTTAAAAAAGAAACTGAAATATACCGTAACGTTTCCGATTTTGGTTCTGTTGTTAGGGAGTTTAGTTGTGCGTAAGTTATGACGTCATATGAAATGTAAACATAGAAACGCTTTCCTTAGGTAACGTTTTTTCATATAAAAATGAAATTGATATTGCGATCCTTCCTATTTATAATAGACTGGTAAATATATATTTTAACTGAAAGATTCATACAAACAAAACGGGAAAAGGAAGTACATTGTAGATTTCTGCGCAGGTCCGGGATTTCAAAACATGACATAAAAAAAATTGAATGATTTTGAGTTCATTAGTACAATGAAAAATTTCGGGAAATTTTCCCGATTTTTTTTTTTATTGAATTTTCTACTGTTATTGGGGACTTCGTCCCCATATAAATACCATTTTTGAGAAAGTCAACACCAGAAAATAAATAAAAATGAAGAAAATCCTTGAAATGTTTATACTTTTTTCTCTTCCCTTCTAAATTTTGTTTCTTTCATGATACCAAATCAATCAATTTAAAAAATGGCATTTTAAAAAAATCATAATTTATATTGAATTAGAAAATAAGTAAGACATTGGATTCTTTGTGGATTGTATTTTCTTGCAGGTGAAGTACTGCATCTTCCACAGAAACTTTTTGAAATTCAAGCAGAAAATGAACTGATCTAAGTTTGAAGCTCTGAAACTTCAATTTTGATTAATACAGAAAAAAAGAGAAGTTTACATATATATTTTAATCTGATTTTTATTTAATATACAATTACAAATGATTCTCAATTTCTGAATTAACAGAATTAAAAGTTCATGAATAATTCATGATTCACATTATTTGAAATAATTATCAGGACGTTGAAATTGGATTGATGATTTTCCCTATTAACATAAGAAAATTTCAAAGGGTTGAAGGACAGGAAAGAGTCCAAAAGACTTATTTTATTAGTGGGAAAATAGAACAAGACGCATATATTGTTAATGTTAATGTTATAGATACGAAATGTTTCAAGTGAAAGACGTGAGATTACATGTAGATTTACTGTAGTGCTCCTTTCGTGTGGTAACCTAACGGTGTACAATACTTGGCCCAAGTATCAACAGCAGCATGGAAGCTTTCACTTGGGACAATTATATGTTTATTATACAAAATATAAAAATAATTAGATGTGGCATGATTGATGCTGAGCAAACAATTCATAGATAAAAAAAAACAAAACAAAACCAGAGATTTAATAAACGGTCATTACTGGTCAGTTAAAGATTAAAATGGGCAAAATCTATACTGTATTATGCATAACCCACTTTAAAATGTGTCCACTTTCTCATAAATTTCTTATGTCACAATGCTGGGTCAATGATGTCACAACATAACACAAACTAATCATCAGTTGTAAAAGGCTTGACTGATCTGATTGCAACTATATACATGTAAGACACAAAATAAAAAGAAATAATAAAAAAGACAAAGACACAACTGTTTATTCTACTTCACATATGACACCATTGTATTTCTTAAATAACGTTTATTTGTTTTGGATAAAAAGTGTCTTTCAGACAGAATATTAAAAAGCTCAAATTGTCTAAATACCAATGGAAACTTTCCTGAATTATAACTGAAAATCATCTGAACCTTTCCTGAATTATAACTGAAAATGGTCTGAACACATCCTGAACAATAGCTGAAGACTGAATATTGGCTGAGTATTGATTAATTCAAATTTTTAGTGAATTTTTGCTTAAATATAGTTTTGTTTGTTGAACATTTTAGAAAGAAATGCTGAAAAGTTTACCTTAAGAGTCTAAGATGAACTTTAACAGAAAATTTGCTGAAAACCCACTGGAACGTGTTATAGCTGGGTTTTTTTTTTTAGAAAATGGTGTTTAAGAGGTTCTGAATATTTCAGCAAGTTGTTCAGAAAGATTCAGAAGTAATGCTAATTATTTCTGAATATTTACTGTCAAAAATGTCTTGCTGAATTGTAACTGAAAGTTTGCTGAAAACTTGCTGGAATGTCCCAAATTCAGCCATCATTAAGCAAAAGGTTTTTTATAGGTTCTGAATATTTCAGAAAGGTGTTCAGAAAAATTCAGAATTAATGCTGAATTATTTCTGAATATTGCTGAATAGTTACTGAAAATGACTTGCTGAATTGTTACTGAAAATTTGCTGAAAATGTGCTGGAATGTGCCAAATTCAGACATTTTTAAGCAAAAGATTTTTAATAGATTCTCTAAAATTCAGCAAGGTGTTCAGAAAAATTCAGAATTAATGCTGAATACTTACTGAAAACGTACTGCTGAATTTTTACTGAAAATGTGCTGAAAACTTGCTGGAACGTGCCAAATTCAGGCATTTTTCAGAGAAGGGTTTACTAAATGTGTTCAGTAAAATTTCAGCATCCAGTTCAGAAAAAATTCAGAAAAATATTTTCATGAGGGTAGAAACTACAAAAAATACATTATTTTGGATTCATTCAAAATTGAAACCTGAAGTAAATAATTCAAATAATAATTCAGTGTAATTCAGTATGCAATATTTTTATATTTTAAAATTAGATTGATCTTAAGCATTATAATATATTGATGCTCTGAAATATATATTCTTATTATAAACTACGGCTTTCCCGGTCAAAATAATTTATATTTGAACCAATAATTACATTATTCCAGTTCCAACGAAATATTTCCATATTTTCAATAGTTACATTTCATCATTATTTCAATATAGATAATTTACCTGACATGTATGTAGTTTGGATGTGACATATTTCTGACAGCGATTACAGATTTTCATCATCATATTTATCTCCCTTGGATGAAGTTTTTTATTTCTCAGGATACAAAACACATCCAATTATCCCAAACTGGTAAGTAACAATACAAATCCAAGAAGAAAATCTATCTTACTGTTTACTTTTGTAATTTGAAAAAAAATATCACCACATGCAATAATTGACACAATCGCCAAATGACAAAATCATCACTTTTCTCAAGATGTCAGGTCGCGTTGACAGCTGTATAAGATAATGAAGTGTCCAATTGTTATTTATATTTATATGGCTACAGATTAACTAAGGCTAATGAGATTTAATTGCTATTTAATCCATGTTGTTTGTTTACAATTAGAAACCAATCAGGTGGAACAATACTAACAATTGATAGACAAGCCTAAGGTCATGACCCTTTGACATACTGGTGTTCAGTCAACCATGAATTAAATGACCACTGCTTCAGGTCATTTGATAACCATAAGTTCCTGGTCTGTACAGCACATCTTAAGAATGACCACAAGTTTTGTCATATTTCAATTAATCACTTTTCAAACAAAAAATCCTCATAAATATTTTGTTCCTTTTTACTACAAAATATTTGGTATTTTATGAAATGTTTTTTTCACTCTTGGAACAGTATATGTTCAATATATCTCAGATTGTTTCTGTTTCACTCAAATTCTGAAGTTACTTTTTTTTTAACATACATTAGTTGTTTTTGCAAAAGTTCTTATTTTTATTTAAAATAACTTAAGTAATTAAGCTCCATGGTGACTGATATCATATAAATTGTTTAACTGAACTTTCAAACAAAGTTGCAGATTAAGAAATGTGATATTTTAAGTTTTCCTTAAAATATGCTGGGGAAAATACCTGAAAGTCACTGAGATTTCAAATGAACATATATTCATAAATCTACAATATTCTAACAATTCTAAATATTTGTATTTATGCTGCATATTTGTTAATTTTATAAAAAAAAAAATCTGTTATTATAATAATAATTGCAATAACATTTTAGCTTAAAACCTTGTGGGCCATTTAAAGAATGAAACAAAACTTTCCCTTGTGGTTTTCTTCAGTAAGATAGTTTTACCGTAAAAGTAACACATAAAACTGCACAAACCTCACCTTTTAATGGCTTATTAAGGAGACTCCAAAACTACAGATTTTAACTTCTAAATTTACTCCTGATAGAAAGAAAAGTAATGCGGAATGTAACAAAACTTTTACCTTATTTAGTCCTGTAGAATTGTAGGTAGAATGTAATTTTATATGGAAGTAAATGGAGAACTGTCGAGTTATTTATGGCCTCCTTAACCTATATCATAATCAGAATATCATATCATATTTTCATAAAGTTTAAAATTTGCTGACAGTAAATTTTATTTATGATTTATGACCATTTATAACAAGAGTTAAGAATGAGGATCAAACTGACTACAACAACACTTATTTTGAACCCCATCTGTGACAGAATCCCCCCTTTTTTATGGATGGTCAATGCATTTGAATGAGAACTTAAAGTTTGACCCCCACCTTTTGTCCTGGGTTAGGAACCCCCTTTTTAAAATGACTGGATCTGCCCCTGCCCATTGATGCTTTCCTAGGCTAGGAAATATGCAGTCGTTATATTCTGCTGATCTACGATGGCTGGAAAGATGGAAGAAAATTGGATCCGAGAGGGATTGAATTATTCGGCCTCCAGGCTTATTCCTCTAAAAAAAGGGGTGGGTTGTAAGTCTTTTACGTTGAGGGGCTAGCTGAAGCATACATCTGCCTTTATCTTTGGTTAGATTGAGGACTCTTTGACACATTATCCATTCCCATTCTCAATTTTATCTTTCCAAAATAATATCATATCTTGCCAAAACCATCTTTGACTTTTAAAGTTTTTATTTGTAGTATTCAAGTTTGAAAACAGTTTCTTCATTTTTTAATTATTATCTTTTAACTTGCCTTCCCTATTTTTTTGCCAGAAAATGGAAGATAAAGGTAAAGAAGGAAATTCTGAACACCAGAAACAAATTTAATTAATCTATGTAATACAATTACTGGGGGTTTTGTTGATGATGTCTTATAGGTATTTGGATGCAGTAGAATGTGTCCCCATGCTTGTGGTGTTTGCCCTTTTATTTTTCAATTATGGGTTGTTAGACTTTGAGAGAGCTTAAATCTATATGGGTGAATGCTGTTTCATCCCATAAATTCATTGTTATTATTTTAATTACTAATTTATGTATGCCTCAAATATAAATTAGCAAATTTTTAAAACAGTATTGTCTTTCAAATGTTTCGATTGCCATTTATGTTAAATTCCTAATGAATATGCATAATACCTTTTATCTTAATATATTTAAACAGTATAGTTTTATGTTTTAAAGGTAGATTTTAATTCAATTTTCGCCTATTTAAAGACAGAGAAATGATGATAAAATCTTTCCTTAAATCAAAAGTCAAAAACTTTTTAAACATGTTAAGAAATTCCATGAAACCCTATCTTTCTATTCATTATATTAATTTGAGTAAACGTCTAGACTAAGGTTTGATTGGTGCTCTGATTACAGGTAGAAAGGTGTTGAATATAACACTCACCTGGCTTCATTAAGTTCGTTTAAAAACCTTTGATGTCATGATAAGACTCAGGTACATGTCTTTGTTTGTTAATTATTGCAATTAAAGACCACTTTGTGTAGATAGCAATTAGATTATTAATTTTAATTACGTAATTTTGTCTGTACCTTGTCAGACAAAATTAATTTACAAGGTTTTATCATCAAGGGAGATAACTAAATGTAATTACAAGAAAATTAGTTGAATACTTTCATGTATTGAATCATTTAGAATATGCATATATTTTATTTCAATAAGAATTATCCAAGGATCGACACATACCTAATTTTATCAACATATTTCAAAAGATTTCAAATTTATATAATTAACATATATTTCAAAAGATTTCAAACATAAATAATTATAGCAGTAGTTGTGACATACTGAAAGATAACAAAACTTGTCTTTTATTGGTATAAAAAAGGCAAACAAAGTACAGAGTCACAGAGCAGGAATATAAAACCAGAGACACAAAAACAATAAGTAAGAAAGATTCAAAAATTTGAACTCAAATTCAAATTTTATGAATAAATTATACTTACCTGACATATGTACTTTAGGATTTCAATCTCGTTGGTATTAGACTCGACCGGAAGTTCAAAACGCGCGGGAACCAGATGTTATGCTACATCCGGTTTCCCATGAACTTATCAGTTTTCTCACGGCGGCTTGAAAGACCCCGTTAAGAAAACTTAAAAACTTCCTGGGGAGGAAGGGTGGGTAGTACATATGTCAGGTAAGTATAATTTATTCATAAAATTTGAATTTGAGTTCAAATTTTTGAATTTTATATCATAAATTAAGGTACTTACCTGACATATGTACTTTAGGATTTCTATTGATTACAAAGCAATAATTTGTAGCAGGAAGTTTTGACAAAAAGTTTTCTTAAAATACTTCTTCTTCCAATAAATCACAAACTATAAACTCTAGTATATACAACTTATTATACATGGAAATACGTACACTTACTATGTAGTTCCTTAGTTTATATTTATTTCAACAACGTTGAAAAACATCTGATCATACAGATTGGCCGTTAAAAACCTGTGTTTTTTAAACACTCAGGCAAACTGTCATCTATGTGCATTTAAAATCCACCACCATTCCCACATAACGAAAAACATATATACACTCTCCCTCAGCGACTCGCCGAGGAAGAACTCATTCTTCATCCTACAAATTTAAAAAATTTACATTAACATCTTTTAAATAGAACTTGGTAAATGTTGTGGATTTTGCCCAATCTGCACTATCCAACACATTTTTCATACTAACTCCCTTAAAAAGGGCCCATGATGGTCCTATTGACCTTGTTGAATGACCTCTTACTTTGCCTATTTGCTTTTTATTCTGCTTGTAAGCCATCTTGATAGTTTTCACTATCCAATGTGATATTGTTTGAGCTGTTACTGGTTTATGAGGCTTGTTAATTGATAAAAACAATTTAAATTCTTGTTTTTCCCCATTTTGTCTCAGTTCATCTGTTCTTTTCAGATACATGTAAAGAGTTCTTTTTGGATCTAATAATTTGCTCTCTGGAAAAGCTGGTATGAAAATTTTTGAATTGTCATGATAAGCTCTATCTTGTTTAGCTAAACCATGTCTCAAAAAAGTAACTCCTTTTTCTTGAATATTGACAGAGCCTTCGCCTAGTTTTAAAGCTTGTAAGTCACTACACCTTCGAAAAGTTGTAATAGCTATTAAAAAGGCAGTTTTCCATGTAAGATGCTTAAGGCTAGCTAATCTCATCGGAGTAAAAGGAGGTTTCTTGAACATGTCCAAAACAAGTGGTAAATCCCATTCTGGCAGCAATTTGCGCTCAGGTGGTCTACTGTTAAACACCCCTCTTAAAAGTCTGATAATGTAAGGATGTTGTCCTACTGGTGTCTTATCAACAGGAGGCAACACAGAGGATAACATTGATCGGTATCCTGCAATTGTTCTATATTTTAACCCCTTATCAAATAAAGATGCTAAAAAATTTGCACACTCTTCTAAAGTTGCAACATATGGATCAATTTTCCATTGATTACACCAGCTACTGAATTGTCTAAATTTACATTTGTAGTCTTTGTGTGTACCAGATCTCCATGAGGCAGATAATAATTTTCTAGTGTTTTCTGAAAAGCCTTTTGCTTTAAATTGTTTGTCGATATTCGCCATGCAGTCAGGTTGAATATCTCTGGATTTGGATGAACTATTTTTAATCTTCTCTGACCTTGTTCTAGCAGATTTTCCCATTGAGGTAATAGTAGGGGTTGTGCTATCAACAGTTGTAGTAACTGTGGATACCACCATTGTTTTGGCCAAAAAGGTGCTATTAGAATCATCTCGCATTGATAATCTATCATGTGTTGTAACACTTTCGGAATTAGGGATAGAGGAGGGTAAGCATAAGCAAACATCCTGTCCCATCCGATTGCTAGGGCATCCTGTGTCAGTGCTGTTGGATCTTGATCCCAAGCACAAAACACTGGACACTTGTGATTCTGAGCCGAGGCAAACAGATCTATTGTTGGTGATCCCCATTCCAAGAAAATCTTGTTTATCACTGCCTTGTTCAGAGACCATTCTGTTGGTCTTACTTTGATCCTGCTCAGTTGATCTGCTAGAACATTTTTTACCCCCGCAATGTGGGCTGCTTTGATTACAATTTTGTGTCTCAAAACCATATTCCAGAGATTCCATGTCTGACTGCAAAGCTGAATCGATTTTGTTCCCCCCTGTTTGTTTATGTACTGTACTACCGTTGTATTGTCTGACCGAATTAGTACATGTTTGTTTTTCAAAACAGGCAGGAAATGTTTGACTGTTAGAAATACTGCTTCCAACTCCAGATTGTTTATGTGTTTGAGCAATCTCAATTGATTTGTTGACCACAGACCCTGAACAGTTTGAGTCCCTAAATGACCCCCCCAACCTGTCATCGAGGCATCTGTTGTGATTGTTACACTTGTTGACCCTTGATATAGAGACCGCCCTTTCATAGTGTTTGCTTGGCACAACCACCATGCTAGATGAGCTTTCAGCTCTTGTGTACAAGGAATTTGATATTCCAGACTCATTTTGGAGGGTCTCCAAACTTGTAACAAGTGCATTTGAATTGGTCTCATGAACAAACGACTGTTGGGAATCAATTCTAGGCAGGATGCTATTATGCCCAGCAGTTTCAAATAATGTCTTGCTGTTATTTGACCCCTCATTAACTGAATAATTGTTATTTTTAAGTTTTTGATTCTCTCTGGAGTTGGATACACTAGTCCTAGATCTAGTCTGAATAGTCCTCCTATGTATGTTATTGTTTGAGTAGGAATTAATTCTGACTTTTCTGTGTTTATTATAAAACCTAGAGAAGTAAGGAGACTGATGGTTGTGTCTCGATTTTTTACAAGTGCGGATTTTTGTTGATCGACTAAAAGCCAATCGTCTAGGTACACTGCTAATCTTATACCTAGTTTTCTCAGATGTGCTGCTACAACTGAGACTATCTTTGTAAATACCCGAGGTGAGCTTGTTGGACCGAAACATAGTACTTTGAACTGATACACTGTTTCGTCTATTGCAAACCTTAGATATTTTCGATGCTTTGGAAAGATTGGTACATGTAAATAAGCATCTTGTAAATCGAGAGAACAAGCCCAGTCTCCTTTCTTGACTAAATTTAAAACCTTGGTCATTGTATCCATTTTGAAGTGTTGTTTCTTGAGATACTGGTTCAGTGGTCGTAAATTTATTACGGGTCTTAATTTTCCGTTTTTCTTTTCTACTAAGAAAAGTGTGCTGTAGAAACCTGTCTGAACATGTGTTTTTTGCACAATTTCTACAGCGTCTTTTTCTAATAAACTTTTTACTTCTTGTTTTAGAATTTCCAAATTTGTGACATTTACAAATGTCTTTTTGATTCCTAAAAACGGAGGTTTTTGTAAAAATTCCAGTTTGTAACCATTTTGAATTATAGCCAAAACCCATTTGTCCTTTGTAATTTCTTCCCATTTTGGAAGAAAATGAAAAAGACGACCACCTACTGGTATCTCCGGAAACAACACTATTCTCACCTTGTCATTTTCTAAAGGACTTCCCTCCTCTAGCCGGAAAGGGAGTCTTCTTGTAACCAGTATCTGGTTTGGAGAATTTTCCATCCTCTGTCTTTTTGGTGAACTTTCTAGGTCCTGTGTTGGAAGACAGTTTTGGGATACGAAAATTCTCAGATGACTTGTCTTTGTTTTGATCTGATTTCTCTATTTTAGCCTTTTTAGCTTTACTAGAATCCTCTGTTGAAGGTGTTTTCCTTTTCCTGTCTTTTGGGAAAATATCAGGCAACAAATCATCAAGAGTTTTATCTTTGTCTTTTCTAGCTTTTAAAGCAGAAACTAAGTTATCCCCAAAAACACCTTCTCCAGTCAGAGGCAAATCTGAAATGTCTCTAGAATCATGAAGTAGAAACATGGATGTATCAGTCATACACATTTGACGTCTCAAAATATGGTGAAACGCACCTGCTCTACCAGCTTGATCCAACTCTTTCGTGGACATAGCAAAAATGTCCCTTACTTGTTGAATAGCTTTATCAATGTTAGGCGTCTCATCAGATAATAATTCTAATAAATTACCAAGACTCTGTTGCATATACATGCAAATGACAATACCCATGAAACTTGCTTGCTGTCCTCTATATGCTATTTTCTCAAGCATTTTGTAAGGTTGGGAGCATAAATTTTTTCCTTTAGAAAAAGATGCTTTACTGCCATGTCTTTTAACTAAACAATTTCCAATGAAATCATCTAAAGTTGGTACCTGAAGGAATTTTTCTGTTTCCTCATCAACAGGAAATAGTTCTTTAGTTTCTTCAGCAAATGCTGATACTAAATTAGGTTTGAGTGCACGCCAGTGACCCATTAGAACCTCTTTTTGAGAATCGTCCATTGTAATGCCAATTTTTTTCTCTGTTTTCTTGGCAATGGCATCCTCACCAAAAATATCAAATAAACATTTCTTTGCTTTACTTGACAACTGTTCATCATTAGAGCCTTCATTGTCAGACTCTGTCCCTGAACCCAAAACTTCGTTTTGACCTGGTTGCAAAGACATTACATCATCACGATCATCAGCTGATTCATTATCTGAATCTCTAGACCTAAGTGTCGGTCTTTGTGACTGACTTTTACTCGTCTGTCTTTGTGACAGACTTGAAGTTGAACTGGACTGTCTTTGTGACAGTGAATTATCAGACGTATTTATATTGTCACCATTTGCGGTACTTGTCTGTACATGTCTAGCTGTTAGTTCACCCTTTAACAAGTCAAACATGCTATCTAACTTACTATTTAAGTTTCCGAACTTTGTGTTCCACTTATCTTCTAACTCCGAATACTTGGACCTCGACTTCCTCTTTTTCTTCGTAACTACAGACGAAGATGAAGGTGGCTTCTGCCCTTCACGAGAGGAATCCTCCAAAGTATCTTCTTCCACCGGAGAAATATCTCCGTTTCTATTTTCTTCTGCCATCTCAAACGGCAGAAATTACGAGCACGTAATACACGACTATCTTTCAAGCCGCCGAGAAAGAAAACTGATAAGTTCATGGGAAACCGGATGTAGCATAACATCTGGTTCCCGCGCGTTTTGAACTTCCGGTCGAGTCTAATACCAACGAGATTGAAATCCTAAAGTACATATGTCAGGTAAGTACCTTAATTTATGATATAAAATGAAAAGCCATGTTTCAGTTTCGATAATATTTTGCTTGATTAACAAATTAGACTGACATTTCTAATCTAGGTTCAATTTTGCCCTTTTTTATGACATTGCAAATTATTTTGAAAACAATATTTGCTATGATTTTTTTTATATATGATTAAGAAAATAAATAAAGTATCAAAACTACTTGTTAATTGAAGGCTTCATTCATATTTCACAGGTACCAATTTTTCGTGGTTTGAAGAAAACTGCCATTTTTCTGGATATCTAATTTCAAGAGTTTTACAAATTCCCATTAGAAAATTTGCAATTTATTGAACCTAAAAATTCATGGTTCCCCTGTACCCACGATATCCACAAAAATTGGTATCCAACAAATATCAATGAATCCACAGTATGAAGAAAAAGATCTTACCTTGCACTATACTGACATGATGGTAGAATTAAGACTGGATTAAATGATGGCAGATTTATGTATGGGGATTGTAGTGTAACAGATTAATATGACGTTTTGTATTAAAGTATCAAATTTATAACTTATCTGGCAGACTCAAGAAAATTATCACTTTATATATATATCTGGCAAACTTTTTTACAAACAGTTTCAGATTACAATGAATGATCAAGTCAAGGTTTAAATATACATAATTTATATAAAAAAATCTATTCTATACTGTGGATTCATTACTATTCGTGGTATATCATTTTTTGGTGAATTTCGAGTGTACAGATGAATCACATTTATATATCATAGGTTCTACAAAGTTCATGAACTTTATGAACTCTTCTGCAAAGCACAAAAATCAAAAATCCCCCCCCCCCCCCCTTTTTATGCATGAAAAATATTGGTATCAATAAATGAATCCATTTGCAACTATAAATACATCTTTTAATTTAAATGTTGAACTCAACTCATGTGTCAATCTGACTTTCAAATAGACCCCCCCTAAAAAAAAAGACTAATCATTGCTCTTTAAAATGACTTTCATTCTCAATTTTATTATACACTTCCACAGAAAATATCCAAATTCCTCAGAGCAGAAAATGGAATCTTTAAATGGTACAAATTAAAGATGCGGTATAACGCCACCAATGAGACCATAAATACTAAAACATCAATACATGTCAGGGGGTAGTTTAAATTCAACGATGAACAAAACTCATGTTTTTGTAATGGAAGTCCCAGGTTGCTTATAAGACCTGACCATTCTCTTACTAAGTAAAATAAAGTATCTTTGAAAACAAAATGGGCTCAAAACAGAATTGTAACTTACTTGAACCTGTCCGTTACATCTGTCGTACAAGAAATTGACATTTTTCTGGATCCTCAAATCGTTGAGGCTTTTAGACCATCTTAGTGGATCATTGCGTCTAAGCGCGTTAAAAGAATAGGCTTTCCTCATTGTTTGTTTGAAGATGTATTTTTTCACTGCTATAATTCTCCAAGAAATTACACTATTCCAACATATCCTTGTTAATAATTTTACTTCATCAGTTGCAAGTATTTGAAATCACTATGTCAACATTTCTTCTTTAGTTTTTACTTCATCAGTTGAAAGTATTTTAACTCACTATTTCAATATTTCTTCATTCATCAGTTGCAAATATTTAAGATCACTTTTTTAACATTTCTTCATTTTTTTTTACTTCACTCCGTGGTAGAGAAAATAATTGATCCTTATAGTTAAAATCCCCACACAACTAAACTAATCCAAATTCATAAATGGAAATAACTTAGAATTGTATAACGTACATGTAAATTTGTCATTATATTATCTACATGTATGTAATACCTGAATACATAATACATTCATTGACAAGAATTTGTCACCATTTCATACCTTGGTGTCACCCACTACATGTGTGTGATATACACTTCATACAAACTACGTCTTATACAGCGCTACAGATTTCTATTCTGTGGAAAGTATTTTGGATCTCAGTGTTGTCACTTTACACAAAATACGGACAATAGTGATATACACTTCATATAAAGTACGTCTAAAATCAGCGCTACAGATTTCTATTCTGGATCTTAGTTTTTTGGATCTCAGTGTTGTTACTTTACACAAAATACGGACAATAGTGATATATACACTTCATACAAAGTATGTCTATAATCAGCGCTACAACACAGATTTTTATTCTATCGAAAGTTTTTTGAATCTCAGTGTTATCAAACTTCACAAAAAATACATGGACTGTGATATCAACAATTTTATATAGCCACAACACAGGTTAAATCTATTCCATCTTTTTTTTTAAAGTTTTTTGGATCTCACAGTTTTGTCAAACTTCACATAAAATACATTGACAATAACAATAATTTTATATAGCCTTGCCACAACAAAGGTTAAATCTATTCCATCTTTTTCTTTTTTTAAAGTTTATTGGATCTCCGTGTTATAATCCCTGACTCAAACACAAAGAAAATGTACCAAATGTTACACTTTGTTTAAAAATAGTATTCTAATTTTCAGCCTATTGTTTTTATATTATATGTAATCCTCTCAAATCTGCATATTACAGGTTCAATTTCCTCATTTTTTTCTCCTTAATAAACTTGTACACAATTGGTTTAGAACTTCTTCTCCTTAATTTGACATAAACAATATAAACCTATCACGGAGTGACCAAAAGTAGCATACTATTTTCTCCGTAGGTGAGTTTGTCTTTACATGTACATGTATACCACAGTTCGTTACTCTGTATTATGTATAATTCCCACTTGTATCAGAGTTAATCCTTGTAGAATACAATAGTCACTCTCAGGTTAAATTCTCAGGGGGTTTAAATATGACTGGTCTTACTTCTGCTAAAGTAAATCTTATAAATCGTTGTTTTCTGGTCGGATAATGTCATAAGCCAATTACTGTAATCACTTAAGTCTGAGAAAGGTATATCAAATGGTGATAACAAATTCGTGCTTTTATTCTATCCACAGCCAGCAGAGGAATGCTCAAAAATTTCAAGCTTTTACTCTTTAAGTTTAAAATTTTATTTCTTTTTTTTTTGTACAATGTACATGTGAAGCAATTTAAAATGTGAAGCAGTATACCATGTGAAGCAATATATAATGTGAAGCACTATAAAGACTGTATCAATATAGGTTCTTTACAAATTTCAAAATTTAGTTTCTTTCAATTGTTCTTTGAATCTTTATCCTATAAATTTTTCAATAACTGTATGACACTGAAGTTTTGTATCTCACAAACTCACGAAAAAATTGTGAAAAATAATCACTTCTATAGAAGTTTCCAGATTATCAACAAAACAAAGTCAAAATTCACAAAATATGTCTTGACTTGTAAAATAAATTTACAACAGATCCACATCTAAATCTTAACTCTTCACAAAAACTCTACAGTAACTCCAGAATACCAGCTTTCTACATGTAACTTTTAAGAATATGTAAGATTCTAGAGGGCAGCCCACACTCCTCATCCACGTAAAATGGGTGTGCATAAATTAAGATGGCAGTCCAAATTAAGATGGCGGTCCAAATCTCATCCACGTAAAATGGGTGTTTATGAATTTAGACAGCGGTCAAAACCTCTTCCATGTAAAGAGCCTTTAAGGGAATTTGTATGATCTTAGATAGCTGTCCAAATCTCAATAATGTAAAAGGGTATGTATGGATCTACACAGCGGTCCTTAACTCATCCACTTTTAAGCTAGACAGCGTTCCAAATCTCATCCACGTAGACGGGGGGTGTATCAATCTAGACAGTCACACCATACAAGCTGTTATCTGGTAAAAATGTTTGCTCCATTTAAGGCACACACGAACCAGAAAATGATGCTAATATAATAGTATGTTGTAATCTTTGGTGTAATTGAATTATCACCTTATTAATTTGTATACATTAAATATGTAATCACCTCATTATAAATCTCTTGACTATGTTATAAATCTCTGACAATGTTATAAATCTCTGAATTTGTAATAATGAGGTCAATATTTAAATGACCCTGGTTTTCTTCCCTATGGATCTAGATGTAGTTTATGAGATTTTTTAGTTACCTCACTCATAGGTTTCTTTGAATTATAAGTTCAAATTTTGACGCAGTTTCAACAGGTATATTGCGATGCTTTGAACAACCCTTTTAAACCTTTTTTTATTAAAAAGTCAAGCTCTTCACAGTTCTGAGCTACTTTTACTCACTTAATTTGAAAATCCAATTGTTTTTTATCTGGGGACCTCCTAAAACAAATATCAGTTGTCAATGATATAAGTAGCACTCTTTTGAAATACTGTGTAGGTACTCTGCATGCTTTGTAGTAGAATGCAAGTATATAATCACTTAAATACAGTAAAACCATGATACATGTACTTAAATTGTAACCAACAACAACATAGTCTAACACTTAGAAACAGATTTGATATAACTTGTAATGACATTTGCTGTTCTCACTACAAACTCAAATCATTTCAAAAGTCTATTGCATCATAAATGTGTCAAACAGTTTTTATTCCATTCACAAATCAAAATGCTTTCACTAAAAGTAGATGGCGGTACTGTATCCAATATATTGTTACAATCCAACACAAATCATTTTATAATTAAACCCTTGATATGAAGTCCAAAATTCACAATGGAATTATCAAAATTTCTGATTTTTTTTTATAGATTTTGTTCTGCTCAAGCTGGAATAGAGCCGTTACACGACTGATTTTTCAAAGTTAGACGTTTCTTACAAAGTATTGAACTTTCTCTGATTATCTTCCAATTAAACTCCAACTGTCAACGATCAGTGACATTCTTATGATATTAACATGTAATAAAGTTGAAATAAACGCCACATAAACTCTGATTATAACCATATCATATACATATATTGTCAGATCAATTGGAGGAATCAAAATTCCTTTAGGCTCTTATAAATTTTATATAGATTTGGGAAGAGATTTTAATTACCAAATATTCACATATGTTCTTTAGCTATTATGAAAGGAAATGATTTGTTGTTCCTTATGTCCAGTGGCAAATACTGTATTGCTACGCTTTAAATCATTCAGTTATATTTAAATATGCAAAAAAAAAACTTTTTGAATGTTGGAAACTGACATTGGAAACTTTCATCTTCAATATTTTATAAAGTCACATATTAAAATTAACACCTTTGAACACTTTTATCGTGCAAATCAGGTCAAAAGTTTCTGATTTGACTTCTTCATGTCCAAATAAATCCTGTCTTCTTAGTTATTTTTCTCTTAAAAACAAAGATCCATAAGTTCTTGACCATATATTAATGTATATTTAATGTTGAAATTCCAATCCAGTTGTCATCAAAATTTAGTGTCATGAGTTTGAACAACTATTATAAATCATTTCAGTAGTAAGTCAGTTGCAAAATATTTCCGATCACTTCTGTGGAATATTCCTTGGAGTTCAGTATTTTTGTTATTTTATTATTTTCCACATATTTTGTGTATTACTTTACAGGTGGTCTAGTTGACTGTAGTAAACAAACGTGTATGATTACACGCTGGAATGTCACAGTAAAATATTATAACCCTCAAGCAACACTTTTCTGGTCCAGTATAATTATTTCTATCTAGTTATAAAATCATTCATTAGAAGTTTGTTTATGTTAGGAATCATTGTTTTTTTAATGAAATGATTGGGACGTTGACGGAATGTTAATATTTATTCCTGTCATATTTAATAGTTATATATAAACAAATTTACTGTTGGTTCTAATTGACATTAAGAAGAAATGGACAGTTTTACAATGGCCTTTGTCACATCTTAAATCTTTATATCTAGATTTTCATTAAGCTTCAGGTTCATGCATAGTCAGGTTTAGGAAATATAATCCTAATTTGTGCTCTTCAACAACAAATGTAAGTTTTTAAAGACCTTGACTGGCTTAGATCAACCCTCATATCTCCTTAGTTTTATACTGGCTCAGGTTAGAGAGTACATAATGGTATTAAAAAGATTTCCAGAGCCCCTATGGAAACACTCACTCTAACTCTAAGATGAAGAACAGCAATACAATGCTTTTGGTTTTTCCATGGATTTTGTGTTTTGTCCAGTTTCAAATTCTTCACTTTTCACTGTTCCATGAAAATTCCTACCACATAAACATTGTTTTCTTATAACGGAAAATGTAACAATATAAATTAAGCACCAATAAGCCACTGGGCTTTCTAGATAAAACTCTTTTTGTTACCCCCCCCCCCTTTTTTTTTTTTACAAATTGAGGATTTGCATCTGTAGTGAAGTGCATGTTAAGGGATGACAATTTAGTAAGTCAGTCAAGGTTTACCTCATATTCTGTGTTATTCAAAACCTTATTATACATAACATGATACATGTAAATTCATAAAACTTAAATCTTTCAAAGATTGCAATTTAAATCTCAAGGTATGTGTCAAATTCGTGCAACTCACAACAATCAAGTTGCATATTTAAAATCATTAAATAATAAGACATGAATACAAAATTAACTTGTTTTTAATTCTCGGATATAATTGAAAGGTATAAATCTACTATCATTAATGTAAACAACATTACAGGGGGTAATAACAACAGGTAGATATACAGGTGAGACACTCAGGTGAGACACACACCTGTACCATTACAGGGGGTAATAACAACAGGTAGATATACAGGTGAGACACTCAGGTGAGACACACACCTGTACCATTACAGGGGGTAATAACAACAGGTAGATATACAGGTTAGACACTCATGTGAGACACACACCTGTACCATTACAGGGGGTAATAACAACAGGTAGATATACAGGTTAAACACTCAGGTGAGACACACACCTGTACCATTACCGGGGGCAATAACAACAGGTAGATATACAGGTTAGACACTCAGGTGAGACACACACCTGTACCATTACAGGGGGTAATAACAACAGGTAGATATACAGGTTAGACACACAGGTGAGACACACACCTGTACCATTACAGGGGGTAATAACAACAGGTAGATATACAGGTTAGACACTCAGGTGAGACACACACCTGTACCATTACAGGGGGTAATAACAACAGGTAGATATACAGGTTAGACACTCAGATGAGACACACACCTGTACCATTACAGGGGGTAATAACAACAGGTAGATATACAGGTGAGACACTCAGGTGAGACACACACCTGTACCATTACAGGGGGTAATAACAACAGGTAGATATACAGGTTAGACACTCAGGTGAGACACACACCTGTACCATTACAGGGGGTAATAACAATAGGTAGACACACAAGTGAGACACACAGGTGAGACACACAGGTAGACACACAGGTGAGACACACAGGTAGATACACAGGTGAGACACACCTTTACCATGACATGTAACATGTATATTTATCTTGGTAATTATTTGGTGGAATGTCATTAGTTTAAACATATTTATTCATTTAAGGTGGATTGGGAAACAAGTTTTGTATAAGCAACTTATACTTAAATCCCTTTCCTCTTTGGAGTGCAAGTGCTGCCTTGTAGCGGCATTAGCATGCTCTTTTTTTAATTCTACAAGGATGCATTTAACATGCAAGAGATATTGCTCTCTCTCTTAACACGAGTCAGTCATTTATCGTTTGCTTCTGACGAACTATCATTGTTTCCTGAAGACCATACTCACAAATAGTGTTAAGGGAGAGTTGAAAATTCAGTCCCGGAACGGGAATGGAACCCAGAACATTTGTGTTAGAAGTGTGATGCACTAACCACTACACCAAGGCTCTCTGGTATGTCATTAGTCTAACCAATGTCTTGATTGCCAGCTGGCCAAACTAAGAAATTCTTCATAATGGCAATGACACCAAAGGTAGAGGTTGGTATGGCCTCTTACATGGCTCATACCACTGATGCACTAACCACTACACCAAGGCTCTCTGGTATGTCATTAGTCTAACCAATGTCTTGATTGCCAGCTGGCCAAACTAAGAAATTCTCCATAATGGCAATGACACCAAAGGTAGAGCTTGGTATGGCCTCTTAAATGGCTCATACCACTGATTCACTAAGACTCCAGCCTTCACAATAAACTTTTGAAGATGTGGTGTTAGTGCCAATGAGACAACTCTCCATTCAAATAACAATTTAAAAAGTAAACCATTATAGGTTAAAGTACGGCCTTCAATACGGAGCCTTGGCTCACACTGAACAACAAGCTATAAAAGGCCCCAAAATTACTAGTGTAAAACCATTCAAACGGGACAAGCAAAAACTCAGCTCTTTGCCTGAAAACTATACAAAGAAGATGAATTAACACACAGATTGATCTTGTGAATGATTTGGCACCTCTTTAAGAGTCCAATGGTTAATAAGCCTTACTAAGGTGGCACTAAATAGATACAATTGAGAAAGGAAATGGGGAATGTGTCAAAGCGACAACAACGTGCCTATAGAGCTGACAACAGCCAAAAGGCCACTGAATTGAAGCGAGAAATCCTGCAACCGGAGGTGTCCTCCAGCTGGCCTCGTAAAGAATATGTATTCTAGATTTGTTTGGGGTTAGCAGGAAACACGTAAACAGATAGTTTGCATATGAGGAAGAAAATCATTGAAGTTTTATCTTAAATGAAATCAAGACTATGAAACGAAAACATCACATGCAACAAAGATATATTTCTTACAGGAAACAGTTTACATCGTAGATAATAGTTACTTAAACCTTGTCAGATTTTGCCAGCAAACAGCTATGAAACCAAATGGAAGACCTGCAGTCAAGCAAAATTTATTCTATTAAATGAGAAGACCTACTTGTGTGTGTTGCTTCTCTTCCTTAAACAATAAATTAAACAGCATGTCTTTGAGTCCTCATCGCTTTAGATTATTCAGTTTGGTTTTTTTTTTTAGGAATATGTAAATAAAGGTGTCCAAATATTGTTTCCGTCATCGAATAGACTTTTAAGACTATTAAGACAAAACTTCCAATTAGGACTTCAAAATTACACATCATTTTCATAGTTACTTTTTCTGTATATATACTTGTCTTGTCTCCGTATGAGCCTCCTTTAATTAGGAGCACCACCATGAGTTATGGAGTATAAACATGATAAAGGAGGATATTTGGAGCCTGTATCGGTACAGATTATTGTGAGCATTTGCCTACCCAATTCCTCAACCAGGCTGTGATGGGTCTTATTACCAGATTTTAATAAGTTAACCTTCCCCAAACATAATACAATGCAATAAAATAAAACATACTATGAATGGGAGGAAGTTAAGAATCAGATCTTCTCTAACATTGATTAAACTATGAACATTCATTTGTACCTTGTTGATATTAAACGTAATATTTTCTAAGTTATATTTCTATTTATCTCAGGTATTTACAAATGATCCAAGTGTTTAGAGTTTTACTATGATTGAGATCTAGATCAAGGTTTAACTTACAATGTAATCTTGATTGCTCAATAAAAACAAACACTTACATAACTATGATCTCCTTAAAAATGTCACATAGGTAGTACAATATTTAAATCTGACATGTTTCAAGTGGCACATAATACCAGATTAGAAATTTTCTAAATTTTTTAGAGATTTTTTTTACTGTTATATGTTATCCGAGGTTCATTAAGGTAAACGAAAAATGTGAATTAACATAATTTTAAAGCAGTCATTGTGACAATTATTTCTATTGTAATTAAATCTTTTTTGAGTGTTTAAGTCAACTCTTGATAGTGGCATTTAATTCTATACACATCTATTACCTTTTTTACAATATTTTTAAATACAAGAGGCTCACAGTCAGCAGGGGCAGATCCAGCTATTTAAAAAAAGGGGGGGGGGAGTTTCAAACACAGGTTAAAGAATGCATTTATCGTCCAAAAAAGGGGGCGTTCCAACCCCCAAACCCACCCCCTTGAATCTGCCACTGGTCAGACTGAGAACAAACTGAATCAGTAACAATGTATAATCATTTGAAAAGCTATAGTAACTGTTCATGGCAAATGCACAGACACAGTTTGGTAGCCGATCACCTGCTCCCCCAATGTACATCCCACAGAAATCCAGTTAAAAATCATGCATTTCTTTTACTTTCTACCAATATTTAGCAAAAATAAAGAAAACATTTACAAATGAATAAAATGTTAATAAATAGTTGGAATACCATGAAAAAATCTTTTTACTGTTTAAAATTTGGCTTTAAATCAGTAAAATATAATTTTCCTTTGTTAGGTGATGTACAGAAGTCCAATCAATCATACATTACTCCAGAAATAACATGAATAAATAAATAAAATATTGTCACGTCTTGTCAAAACAGTGGCATCAAGTCATTGAACCTTGATATAATTAACAGTAAATCACACCAGAACAATGTTATACTCAGATTGTGGCATATTTGAACCTCAAGATTTTGGTTTTTAAATATAATTTATCCTTTTCCTACAAAGTTTGTGGCATATGAATTGATCCTTAATATAAGTTTTAGTAAATCATACCAGAACAATGTTGTACACAGATTGTGGCATATTTGAACCTTGATACAGTTAAAAGTGCATCAATGCAAAAAAATTACATTTTAAAGAGATTTTGGCTTTTACAACTAATTTATCTTTTTTTTATAAAGATTCAATGTTGCATAAAAATTGATCCTTGGTCAAATGTAATTTATCCTTTTCCTACAAAGTTTGTGGCATATGAATTCAGATCACTGGTCAAATATAACTTACGTGGCACATAAATTGATCCTTGGTCAAATGTAATTTATCCTTTTTCTCCTATAAAGATTCAATGTGGCATATATCCCCTGTCAAAATGCAACCATGGTTGACCATGGTTACCATCGCTAACCATTGATAACCATGGTCAAACCATGGTTGGATGTGCTGAAACCCATGGTCAACCATGGTTAACCATGATTGTGACCATGGTCAACATCTGACCATGGTTGACCATGCCCTATTTAACCATGGTTAACTATGGTTTTCCACGTTTGTGACCATGGTAAACATCTGACCATGGTTGACCATGGTCTAATCAACCGTGGTCAATTTGACAACCATGGTCTTGCACCTGACCATGGTCAACTTGACAACCTGGACCATGGTGAAATAAAATGATCTGGATTATACCCATGGGAATTTATATCAAATTGTAAAATTACTTTGAGACTTTCAACATTAAAAAATCGTGCTCGTTTTTTAAGTGGTACAATGTTATTGACAATTTTTAATTTCTTTCTTCCCAAGAGGTAAATTGTGACCTTTCATGATTATTTCAATAACAATATAGTCTCTGTACATTTTAAAACACACATAAACTGAGCAGTAAAGCTATAGTGGCAGAGAATGCTAGTTACAGTCGGTTCAATTTTTGGACTTTAAGTTTTACAAACTGGAAGTTGGAACTTACTTTCGATCAGCAGATCAGTATAATTTCCTTGTTTTTTAACAGTTGGACGCTGTCATTTAACGATGTATTTCTTTCTTCCAAAGACGTTATTTCTGACTTTCTCTCCAAGTTCATAAATCTGCCTTTCTTTATCATTATACGGCATATTTTAAGAACTTGAAAACATTTCAGAGTCATATCTTTAGTCTTTATTGTTTATGTTTATTCCCCAGCCGGAAACACGTGCGACGTCATGATCAATTATTATCACCAACCGTTAACTATGATTCACTCAGTGCGAAACATTTAAATGACTTGGAACATCACGTGATCTCAGTAAAGTTATTTCGCGCTTTAAAACTCAAGTGAAGGATTTGATGTCCAGTGGCACGTAAAGAAGATTTGTTATCAGATAAGTACATTCACAGGAAATCCGTTTGAAATTTTGTTTAAAAGATATAAAAATTGTTACAGTATTTGATTTGGCGTTCATTAATTGAACACATGCCACTTGAAATGGGTCTTTAAATTTTTTTGTCAGTGTCAGCAGTGGCGGATCCAGAGGGGGGGTTCCGGGGGTCCGCACCCCCCCTTTATTTTGGCCGATCAATGCATTTGAATCGGGACATATGTTTGCACCCCCCTGCACCCCCCCTTTGCCCTGGGCTAGCACCCCCCCTTTCGAAAATACCTGCATCCGCCACTGGTGTCAGTTATCCATATCAACATAAATTTTATATTTAAGATAAATTAATTGTTTTTAATTCCAGGTGTAACTGATAAAACTGTACAATATGAAAATTTTGTCAATTTATAATTCCGATGGTAAAATAATTTACACAATCATTCTTTTGTTTGAAAGGTAAACCAAAAAAAAAGGGGGGTTACAATTATTTGTTTAAACAAAAACATGTTCATAATGTTTATTTTGTTGTTATGTTTTTTATTATTAAAAATTTGCAAAAGAAGATAAAAACATTTTTGATCCTTAAAATCTGTTATTTTATACAAATTATCAAGAGCAATTGATTCTTTGTGGAAAATTTTATGTTCTTGCAGGTGGAAACTGCTTTTCAATTTATGGATGACCATTTCTGCAAGGGTAGCTTTAAAGAGTTTCATGCAATTCAGCATTTGTTGGTAGTCCTGACACAAAAAGGAAGAGAAGTATACAGGCTCCATAACAAGTAGACAAACTGTTTCAAGATAATTGAAGATTGATTTGACAAGAATGTAAAATGGTCAACCATGGTTTAATGGAGATGGTTGACCATGGTTGACTCATCAATAACCATGGTTGGAGCCATGGTTGACCATGGTTGTAACCACAGTTGACCATGGTTGTAACCACGGTTGACCATGGTTGACCATGGTTCCTACCATGGTTGACCCATCAATAACCATGGTTCCAACAATGGTCAACCATGGTCATTAAAACCATGGTTAACCATGGTCGGCCAATTAACAATTTTGTCAAACCATGGTCAACCATGGTCATACAACCATGGTTGACCATGGTTAACCATGGTTCTAACCATGGTTCAAACTGCACACTGACAGGGGAAATTGATCCTTGGTCAAATGTAATTTATCATTTTTTTCTACAAAGATTGTGGCATATAAATTGATCCTTGGTCAAATGTAACTTATCATTTTTTCCTACAAAGATAGTGGCATATGAATTCAGATCACTGGTCAAATATAACTTACCTTTTCCTACAAAGATTGTGGCATATAAATTGATCGTTGGTCAAATGTAATTTATCCTTTTTCTACAAAGATTGTGGCATATAAATTGATCGTTGGTCAAATGTAATTTATCCTTTTTCTATAAAGATTGTGGCACATAAATTGATCCTTCTTCATTCCAGAAAAAAATACAATGTAAAGAATGTGGCATCATTGATTGAGAATTGATGTACTATTTATAAAACACAAACCAGAGCTATTTATTTCTAAAACTTATCTCAACATAAGATAGGATCAAGGGGTTTTACCAGGCGCAACATTCCACACAAGTTTGTTTTCCATTTCTGTTTGTTATTTTGCTATCGTTACAACATAGAAAAAGTAACATTTCAAATATTTTAGGTTGAAGCATCAGACATGATAAAAGAGGCATTTTTTGTCAAAAATCAAATTTGGTAATTTTAATAAAAGTTATAAAATCCCACAGATTAGAGACACAATTTGTATGATTATTACACACATCATTTGCACAAAAATGAGGGTGGGGATGGGGGAAGAGGGACTTGAAACACCATTTTGAGCAAAAGTGGGAAAAGGGATGTTTAACAACACTTTCAGCACCCATGGAGTAAAGGAAGTTTAGTGCTTCTTTCAGCCTCTGTGGGGTTAGGAACTTTAACACCACTTTCAGCCTCTATGGGGAGGGAACTTTAACACCACTTTCAGCCTCTATGGGGAGGGACCTTTAACACCACTTTCAGCCTCTATGGGGTTAGGAACTTTAACACCACTTTCAGCCTCTATGGGGAGGGAACTTTAACACCACTTTCAGCCTCTATGGGGTTAGGAACTTTAACACCACTTTCAACCTCTATGGGGTAAAGTTTGTTTATTGCCACTTTCAGCCCAAGTGGGACAAAGGACGTTAACACCAAGTTATCATCAGTGTGATAAATGAAGCAGCAGTATTAGAAGCGATTGTCTTACCTTCTGTAGGGAAACTAGCATACAAGTGTTTGTCCTGTGCACAGGATATTATTTTCAGTATTAAACATCTCACTTAAATTAAATGTACATCAAGTTAATTTTGAGGGTGCAGTGATTTAAATTTACATGATAGTCATGCATTTGATTGTGATTCAACAGGATTATTCAACTTTAAAGCTGACAGAAATATGTAAAATTATAGCAATATCAAATAAAACCTGTAGACTACACTCTCTCCCTAATTATGAATTCAATATACATACTTCCATTGGGAGTTTACCTATTTATATTGAAAGAAAAAACCTCAGATGACAATAACATAGATCACATTAAAATTTAATCTAACATTCCGATGTTTCTTCAGGATTAACATATCATTACCATAAAAACCTCTGTTTACATCAAATAAGATTAGCAAGTCATTTAAATAAATTTGCATATTTTATATTAAATAGTGCTCATCTTACAATCTGGTGGTAGTTTTAGTCTGCATTCTAATTTAAAGATTTTGTTTACATAAATATAAAATAAGTCCCCCCTTTTTGGAAGTTATTTAGCTGCTGTCAAATTAATGTCCCCCGATAAGGAAGAGAGTTGAGTTCTTATAAAAGATGTTCTAAGCCACCAATTCCTGTATGTGACTGTCTAAAGTCTGTCTGTAATTCTGTGGTGGTTACTTTATGAACAGGAGTAACATCAAGTACTGGTCCACTAACAGTCAATTTGGCGGTAAAAAGTTTAAAAGACCACGTTTGGCTGTACTGTATTTTTAGAAGCAAAAAAACTTCAAGAACCAGTTAAACTAATTCCATCAAGACGATTCATGACCTTTGATAACTTCATCTCTTGTACAAAAAGACTCATCTATATTGATAATGGTATATGCCTGCTTCAGTTAACCAGTTTGACATCTTTCACATTGATTTATTTTGATATTTAATGTCACTTTCAGCACTATTGTTTTGGCATTGTTTTGATTGGTGGAGGAAACTGGAGTGCTCAGACAGAACCACCAACCCCCTGTAGGAAAAACCTCTGCAATCCCACTGTACTAAGATTTAACTACCAGAATGACCATTTTTTCATATCATGCAGTCATCGAATTATTTTTTTCTTTTCCAAGTAATTACATTAATTCATTTATTACAAAACCTCTCAATCATAAAGTTTAGAGCATGTGCTTGTTAAAAATATTTCCAGGATCAGATTTTTTTAAAAAGTAATACAATTATGTCCTTCCTAAATACACAAGCCATTATAACAAGTATTAAATTCAATCTCTACATACCCAATTGTTAAAGATCCTTTAAATAAGTCACAAATAATACAAAAATCAAGTTGAAAATTTCAAAAATGCTGGCATTTAAATAATCCACACAGTAACAGGACATGTAATCCTAATATAGAGACAGTTTATAACAATATGACATTGATGGATATCACCTCTATAAATATGTCAAACTCAGTGTTTTCATTAAGAACCGGCCGCCGGCCATTTTGAACTGTTCAAATCAATTTCTGGCCGGTTCAGTTGTCCTTAACAAAAAAAAAAAAAAGTCCGATTTTTTTTATCAGATCTTTTTATATTAAAATCATGACAACGGAGTTCGAAGATTTGTGTTTATATTTTAAACCGACATGCGGTTGCAACGACGATTTTCATTGGCTGTTATTTCAGACTTCCTGTTTGACACACGTGCTTATCGTTGTTATGATTGAATGAATAGTAATGTACACAGATTCCACTGTACCCTCGCAGCTCTCATGGGGTGTTCCGTAAACGGAGGGATCTACGTACATACATACATAGTTTTACTGTTTATGTGATCTACAACAGACCCCGTCGATCTGCCGGCAACTACAAAGCATCCGAAAAGGGGGCAGGGTACATCGATGAAAAATTGCTTTGGCAGAACTTCTGGTCCCGTTCCAAATCATATATATATTTCTGGTGATAATACTTTCAGTTGTGAGGTATGTAACCCTTTTAAAAGCTATCAAACGAAATTTAGAAGAAGTGGAAGCTCATGTTTTCTTATAAATGAGCCTGGCCAGCACTTCTTCTTTTTCTTTCTTAACACATCTTTTCATACCACCGGGATAATGGGAAGGGGGATATTTAAAACTGCTGCGTGCAGGGGAAGTGCTGTCCAAATTTTTTTAGGGGTCCCCAAAGGTAGGACAAGTATCTGGTTTTAAATGTAAATAGCACAATAATTTTCTTATTGTCCCATGTCCCTATTTAAATAAAATTAACCTCTTTTCAGGTTCAGAGTTTTTGCTACTACATGTAACCTTTTATCAACAATTATTATATAGCCAGAAATAAATTATGATGCTCAATGTAGTATTTTTTTATTCTGAGGATGATCAGATGTTGCTGGTGAACTCTATTTTGGCATGAATAACAAGTTTTTATACATAAGTGTCATTGAATTGTATCCATCAATCATTCTAATAATTAATCTCTTAGTGAAGTGATATAAATGAAAATATTTCAATATTATACTTTCTGACTTAGTGATGTTAGATATTTAAATTCAATTTTTTTACTTAGAAAAACTTTAGGTTGCCTACATTAACAGTGGTACTGTAAAAGTGACATTTTTAGAACAATTATAATTTTCTGCCATGCCCAGAATTCAGGATTTTGTGTCTATTTTTTTTTTTAATCTTTGATGGTGGGGAAAGTGGTAGAAATGACATTTTCAGAACTATAGTTTTATGCCAGGTATGCAGGTTTTTAAGCCTTTTTGTTAAAATTTTGAGGTGGGCTAGTGGTAAAAGTGACATTTTCAGAACTATAATTTAATGCCCAGAATGCGCCAGAATGCAGGATTTTGCGTCTAATTTAAAAAAAATCGTGGGGGGGCAAGCCCCCCCAAACCCCCCCTGTTAGGTTTGGGCCTGCTTAAATCTCTAATTGGCCCCTTCAAACAAAATGAAGTGAAACCCCTGCAAACTAAACACTCTATAGAGTTGTCTCCCTTGGTCATAACAATGAAAACCAGTAATATAACACAATATGATGGGAGATTTTATAACTTTGTACAACACAGATGTGAATATATTAGTGAAATATCGTAAAATTGTCATTACGTGGAAATATCATAAAAATAACATTATCCAGTAAATAATAACCAAATCACAAAAATTATAAATAAGACCGTTAGTTTTCTCGTTTGAATTGTTTTACATTATCATTTCAGGGCCTTTTATAGCTGACTATGCAGTGTGGGCTTTGCTCATTGTTGAAGGCTGTATGGTGACCTATAGTTGTAAATTTCTGGGTCATTTTGGTCTCTTGTGGAGAGTCACATGTCTCAATAGCAATCATACCACATCTTTTTTCATAAATCACAAAATCATAAAATCTTTGGGACATTGTTTGGACAATTCTGCATAGAAAATAAAAGTTTTTGTTTTACTTATTCAAATCTCAGTTACATTGAAGATAATTTTTACTTGGTAATAAAGCATTATATCATTAACAAGAATCATGCCTGCATAAGATACTTTTTTAACGCCCCACTCAATATTTGTCTATGAGTCTAATAAGATAATATTACTTCCATGTTAAGACACAAGTCCCTCTCACGATTCCCTGTCCAGTGAACCTAGAAATCTGGGTCAAACCATAATTTGAGATGAAAAGTTTAAAAACTTTACATCATAATGAACAACTGTATTAAGTTTCAAGTTATTGTGAGTAACATTTTAGTGTAGCATAGAGATAAATTCAGTAAAAAAATTCCCATTGACTTAAATGATAAAGCTTCATTTTAAACTTGAGAGATCAGAAGCTGTCAGATATTATTTTATTAAAGTGCAAATGTAGCCCTTTCTTCTGCAACATTATAAAAACATAATGTCATGCAGTATTTTTCAGCATTTGGTATCTTCATTTGCTCTTTTATAACTTTTGACGCTGATTAAATGCATGTATAAAGGTGCAAAATTTGGAAAATATTGTATAGTGGGTAATTTTTTGCTATTGTGAAATTTTTGCATTTTGTTATATTTTCGAGTATTCAAAACTTTTATCAATACCTTTGAATGTTCACCTTTAAATTGGCGGAATTTATTTTGGAGATTTTGTTCTTTCCACAAAGATATGCGAAAATAACCTGCTATATGTTAATTGGTCTACATAGACATGATAGATATAAAATTTAGTTTATCTTGGTAATAATTAATTAATAAATATATTCAGGAAAAGTGGTAGTATTAGGAACAAGACATTTATATATGGACATTTTATCTGCTGATAAGAAAGAAAATCATAATTAACAATTAAAAGTCCAGGTTAATTATATTTCTGGTTATAGATCACAAATTAGAGGTCAAACAGAGGTCAAATGATCACACATAAAAAGGTTAAGTATTGTCAATAAAACTGCTGAGTAATCAATTATTAGATGATCAATCAAACCTTGTTATTATTCATCGTTTGTAAAACAACAAAGCTTCTTCATCATATAAATCTACAGGGAAAAGTTGATTTTATGTAATGTTAAAAATTAAATCAAAGAATCGTCACCGCTGCGATCTAGCCAATTTTCAGCTAGTTAAAAAATTTCAGGACAACAATTTCAATATTTTTTTTCCATTGCTGATTAAAATCAGATGATTATTGCAAAATTTGATTTCCACCAAAAAACATTACATCTTCATTGTAAAAAATAAGTGTCAACAATAATAGATGCCTCAACAAAATGTTTATGTTGTACATACTAGTACTCGGTAAATAATACACTTTACTGTCAGGGGTTTAATTACCTTTACGCTTAACACTAATATACTGAGTAAAAAACATTATTTCAATATTGGAGAATATACACTGTGAAGTTGCTCTTTGTTCCAAATGTAAATCATGGAATATGAGTCCAAATTCTGATATTATCCGATTAAAATGATTTTTCAATTAATCTTATAACCATATAGTTTTAAAGTAACATATTTATAACACCCTATATAACAAATCTTCCACCTGTATTCTGTGGATATATATTTACACATGCAACACATATTAACCAAACCTTTATATACACATCATTATACAGAAGTGGTAGAGATGTCTGAAATAGTCTATAACAAAGGGAGATAACTCAAAACAATGGGAGATAACTCCCTATTGTAGTTTTGACATAAAAAGTAGGGAGAGATGAAAGGTACAGAGAGAACAAAAAAAATCTTTCAAATTACAATTATATGCATACATGTATATGTACAGTCTGGGTGTGCCAAACTGTTTTAGTGTTTGTCTTACTGAAAAAGAAATTCGACTTTTCCCCTATATATTCAACCAAAAAATCTTATTTAAGTTCTGTCTGGCTGATTAATTTTTTGTCTAGCAAAGTTTGCCTCACCAGAGATTCAAATTTAAGACTTCACCACTAGCAAAAGTGTTCACAATAACTTGTCCTTAAATGCTACATATTGTTCACACTATAAATATATCTTAACTTGTCATTTTTCTCACAATTAACTAATTATATATAAAACCAAAAATACTGTTTTGTGAAAAATATTAAAGACATACTTAGGAGATATCTATTCCAATCAATGATTTTTTTTTTCTCTTTCAGAAAAGTTAATTTCAAAGCAAGTTAAAATTCACATTTTGAGATGGTGAATGGGTTCATTATCTAGGACAATCTATACCATTATTGTAGGGGTCATTATCTAGGACAATCTCTACCACAACTGGTTTACAAACATCACATCAAGTTAATAAATTCCATATATAAAAGGTCAACATGCGGAACTCACCTTATTTTTCTTGACTGACGAGCTACGTTTTAATCCCTTCATTTTAAAAGAAAACATAATCCACTGTTTAATGCAATGTCCAAAATAACCAAAGAATAGTTATATATTCTACTCAATTCCAAAACGAGGTTCATCAAAAGACAAGTCGTTTAATTGCCTCTAATGCATTCAATTATTAAGTTTGATAATTTTATCCATTTTTCACTTCTTTTCCTAAACCATTAATTCACCAACACACAACAATGTAGAAGATTTGATCTGTAACATCTTGATCCAAATATATATCCAAAACACAGACTTGTCTTTAGTTTTATATTTGAATTTAAATTTTTGTTGCCACCGAGACTAATCTATCACAATAGGTATAACATATAAATCATCTGTAAAGCACATAACATTTTCCTTACATTTAAAACACACAAAACTTTCATCACACATATATCACTATCTCCGCTATATCCTTGTCTAATTCATTGGTTTGCGTAATATTTTATATTTGTTTTCAAACTTCAATTGAATATTTATGCACTATAATATTCTCTTACGTTAAGTAAAGTAAATGTTGCACATTTATGTACATGTATATAATGCCTCCCCCTCACTAACCACATACATATACCATGTACATGTATAAACACAGTTATAGATAAAGTGTGGTCATTTTTTATGACATTAATAACGTTTTATCATGTCCTTCACAACAAATTAAACACATAAATCTATTGTTATGAAACCAGAAATAGATTAATTCCCACCGACTCAATAAATCAAGTTTTTACTCCAAAATTTTCCTTGGTGGAACGATAAACAGTTTTTTCCCTTTGAACAAAGTTTTGTGTTCGTTCATTTAATAATTCTAGATTTTACTGTAAACTTGACATTTTTTATCTAGATTCTACTGTAATCTTGACGTTTTTATTTGTAAGATCAGACAGTTTCTACTGTTAATTTCTGATCAATGTAACAGAAATATCAATTCTCACCAATTGTACATTTTACTAGAAACATCTAGTTCATGAATAAAGGAAAGATTTGTTTGCTCAACTTTATATCGTCCCATTAACGTGAAAACTTTGAATAAATGGACGATATATATGTATTCAGTCTCCGAGTAACGATCCTACTAAAACAGATATGTATGTTTTAACGTCCTCGTTCAAATCTAACCGGTTTAATACATATCAAAGTTTCTCCTTTGTTAAAGTGGTTATAGATTTTCTACCAGAGAAACTATTTTTCAAAAATAATGTTAAAATTAATCACAATTAAACTTTAAATGTCAAATGGAGATTTTCTCATTCAGGACAACCCTAATAGGCATATACGAGAAGCAGATCCTAAACAACAGTGTATCCAACTTTAGAACCACTCAAATTCATGTATAGTAGCAACAACAAAAAAAGTTGACTAGCAGAACTCTGTAAATTTCAGTCAAAATTGTCCTGCATTGAATTTCCTTTTATTTCAATGATCCAACAATCATAAGCTTGATAAGTTTTAATTCCTTTGAGGATAGCTGTACATTTAATAATGTGTCTGATAATGTGATACGTTAGCATCCACAACAATTAGGCAAAACAGGTGCCCTTAGTTCCAGTAGAGCCACGGAAATACCGAAATTGTAAGATAGGTCCATAAAAATAGTCCCACACACAAGTAGATCTATTGCCTCTGGAGAATGCTGCGGTTTACTGCCCTGTCTTTTCTTATTTGTAAACACAGGTCCAAAGAAAAGAAACTTATTCCAACATATTTTTGTAATCTGAAGGTCTACCTCCACTATGGACCTGTCAAATATGTGGCCTAAACTGTTCTTAATATCTACTCATATTTACTGGATTATTTTTCCAATAATCAACAAGTTATAACAACTGTTATAAATTTAAGTAAATATTTAGGCACTTAAAACATCCACTTGATTATGCCACAATTAAACAGAAATCATGTGACAATTTTACGACCTCATTAAAGTTTGTCTGAGTGACATTTAATTAATTTTACCATCAAAATATTAAGATATCAAAGTCTATCTTGTCTATACTAGAATGGTAATACACAAAATCGGCAAATAAATAATTTTTACAAGGAATTTATTGTGGTTTGTTGTTATTCCTGCACTTATAACATACAAACGTTGAATAACTGTTCAAATCCAGAACAATGGTAAAATAAACAGGAATTAATCCAGCTTTCCTGCAAACAATTTAATTGCAGCTATTTCCTGTTGGAATATTGGTGCATTAGAAACATGAGAGAACAAGGTCTTAAATCATCTAGTTCATAAATTTCATTTTTACACACTACTGTTTTGGTTGAATAGAAGTCCTGTTAAATATAGGTATATTATTAGGTTGCAATCACTTTTTAAAAAAACTTCTGTTGTTCTGAAGTCCTTTGCTGAACACAATATATGACTTTAGGGGTTCCTTCAAATTTCTTTATTGCACAAGAGATTGGCAAAAAAACAAACAAGTTGTTCTTAGAAAGTATGTGACAAGGTTTTTTACGCCTCTTCCTTTCCTCAGTGACTATACTCTATACAGTATTATTTATTACAATTCCTCCTTTCTCTTGATATATTTAAGTATGTCCACAAAAAGATTGTCAAAAAATAAAAATTCTTCATTCAAAATATGAACATTTTTAAACATTGTACGTCAAATGTTGTTCTTCATTAAAAATATGACTTTTTCTAAACATTGTTACAATTCCTTCGTTACTCCTCAGATATAAAGTAGTATAACATAGTACATTTTGACTCATACTTATTTCACCCTACAACCCACAACAAAAGAATCGTCCAGTATTGACATAGTATATCAAACACACTCGATGTTCTTACAAATTCTACTTTTAAACGTCTTTAAATTTGATTTATAATATAGTAAAACTGTTCAATGCTGAAGAATTTAATTGAAGAATAACATTGTATAGAGGTGATCACCTTTAGATTGTATTAAATATGTTTTTACATGTTCACATAAAAGTGTGAAACCTTAGTTCAATTTTCTTGTCTCATTCATCATCTACGAGGGTCCAGATGGGGTTTATAGATACATCTACGAGGGTCCGGATGGGGTTTATAGATATATCTACGAGAGTCCGGATGGGGTTTATAGATTCATCTACAAGGGTCCGGATGGGGTTTATAGATTATGAGAATAATGGGCAAAAATTTAAAGAAGAGAGGAAATGGGCATGAAAATATAGATTATAAGGGGCAGATTGTGCATAGGCGGATCAAGGGGGAGGGGGCCTGGGTGGCCTGGGCCCCCCTTTCGTGGGAAAATTTGGTTGATTATATAGGGAATCATTGAAGCATGACTGGAGCGGGCCCCCTCTTAGGTCAGTCAGAGGGCCCCCCTTTAGGAAAAGTTCTGGATCTGCCACTGTTGTGTAAATTAGGCTGTTGGTTTTCTTTTGGAATCATTTAAATTTCATATTTTTGATGTTCAGACGTCACATTTTACAGTATAAGTTTTCCTAATTGCTGAAAGCTGTATGATTGCCTATTATAGATTAGAGAATAATGGGCCAAAAAATTTAACAATACAGAAAATTTGCCTAAAATATAGAATAGAAGGGCTAGAATTGTGTAAATTAGGCTGTTGTTTTTCCAGACTTTTTACAGTGTTCTACTGTTTTTCTCATTGGTGAAAGCTGTATGATTGCCTATTACTAATAAATAGTATTACAGATTAGAGAATACATTGTAAGAATAGAGAAAATTTGCCTAAAATATAGAATAGAAGGGCATAATTGTGTAATCAAATCGTTGCTTTTCTTATTAGAATTGTTTTAAATTTTTCATGGCTGAGCCTCCACAGCCTAAGTTTTCCTTATTGACGAAAGCTGTATAATTGCTTATTATTGCTTACATTCACTCCATTTGAACTCTGGTTTTAAGCTGTCTCATTGGTAATCATACCACATCTCCTTATGTTTATAATTTGTATGTCATGTCAAACTCTGTAACAATATCTCAAATGTACGAGATAAATGGTGGTCCCCGGTAATTAAATTTTAATGGAGGGATCTGATTACTTTTAACTTTTCTTGCTTTCTCATTTGATTTCAATTTAGATAATAAATATATAAATTAAACATAAACATATCTCCTTATCAGATGGCCAATGGTCAAATTTTCTGCCATAGAAGTACCATTAAAGGTGAAATATCCCAATTCATTTTAAAAAAAAACATTTTTATAATCCAAATTGTTTGATCCAATATTTATCAAAGAAAACAAGATCAAAATTAAGAAAGGAAATTTGCAATTTGTCGGAGACAGCAACCCAACCAAAGAGCAGAAAACAGCTGAAGACCAAGAATGAGTCATGAAAATCATGCACCTAGAAGGGGGGGGGGGGGGGCTCAACTAGTTAGCCCCTGAACAAAATGTGTGGATGTCACACCAAATTACAAAACATATAAATGAACTAAAATATAAATCATACAAGACTTACAAAAGCCAGAGAGAGGCTCCTGAGTTGGAACAGGTGCAAAATGCAAAAAAAGGGGGGATAAGCTTTGAATAAAACATTTTTTTTTAGTTTTCATTCAACTTCCTGGTGTCATGTTTACTCTATAAGTTGGCCAGATTTTAAAAATCTTCAAGATGAACTGTATATTTTTTGACTCATTTGAGGCTGCAGGCAACAGACACACATGTATATCATCTTTCCTATAATGATGTTAACTCAATTATTAAATTTTTCTACACATGGCTATCTATTTACCAGCAAGCTTATAAATGGTGCAATTTGGGGGAAAGAATTATTTGTTTTATGTTTTATATTATCATTGGGAAAAAGTCAAAAATCGGTAATATTGTTTGGGATATAAATGCGAACACATTTTCAACGTATATGAGCATATTCTCCGATAGAGCATATACTCCGATTTCTGATTGAAGAAAATAATGCTGGAATATGTTTCTAACATTAATCCTCCAAATTTGCACACGACTGACAGTACACGCCTGATAAAAAATATATTCGTCTTGTCGATTTTAGTTAATTTTGAAAACATTTCTTAAAAAGTTTGAAGAATCATCAACTGGGTCCTGCAAATGTAAATCCTGATTTATTGTCTGTCCTACGTAGTCATGACAATTTAACCTGCTGATAACAGTTTGTACTTACTTCGTCTATTTCTGTGTCACTTTCCATACTTTTACTGCGAGGTTTACGACTCGGAGACTTAGATCTGTGGTCCTGGTTACTGTCCGAGGACTTACTGAAAATAAACAATAACAGTGAATTCAATAATTTTTTCATTAGTACCAATTTTCGTGGATTGATGATATTTTCCATTTTTGTGGATATTTCATTTTGTTTCCAAACTCTGCACAAATTCCTCTACAAAATATGTAATTAATTGGATATTTGAATTCATGAATCCCAGGCTACCACGAAATCTACGAAAATTGCTATCAAACGAAATATAATGAATCCACAGTATAAGATTTACTGTGGATTCATTATTATTTGTTGGATACCAATTTTTGTGGATTTCGTGGGCACAGTCAAACCACGAAATTAAATATTCAACGAATGATACTTTTTCTATAGGTTTGTATGCAGACATAAGCAAAACAATGAAATTAAATATCCACGAATATGCAAGTTTTTCTTAATCCACGAAAATTGGTTCCCATGAAAATAAATGAATCCACAGTACATGACTTCTAGGACACGTTCTAATTACAACACATATCTTTTAGGAATTTCGGTCCTCAATGCTCTTCAACTTCATACTTTATCTGGCTAATTTAACTAATTTAACTTTTTTGGATTCGAGCTTCACAGATGAGTCTTTTGTAGACGAAACGCCCGTTTGGCTTATATACAAAATTTAGTCCTGGTATCTATGATGAGTTTATCTTATATTCACACCTTGCCTGTACCTCTTGTTCCTACTTTCTGTTGTGATGGTCTTTATGGGACCACTTGAGAGTTGTTGTTGTTGTTGTATTATTATCATGGTGTAATCAGGCCTAGGGGTGTACAGAATTTTCAACACCAGTGTAATTTCAATACACCTGATTTCACACCAAGATAACAAATTTATTTCTTATGAAGCCTTCTTGCTCTCATTTTTTATATAAATTTTTTCTCTGTCATCTAAAGCTAATACTTCTCTTTTCTTGATTAGGCAAGTATAAAAGCACATGAAAAAAAATCTTTTGTTTTCATAATGATTATATATATATATATATACCTATATTACACTTATTCATGTAAACGGGGTCTAACTGTAAAATTGTGAATAAAATGACATAGGATGATTCAGTTTGCACCTCAAAATAGGCAGAGTTTTAAACTGTAAAACTATATGAAATTTTTTTGCCTGAGATGTTAAATCTCGGTTGGTTCACTTTTGAAATTTGATTCTGTTTTAGTGTCATATGAATTAGAAAAAAATTTTAAAGTTTTGTCTACTAAGAGCAGTGTTGTTTTTTTTATCCCCCATTTATGGGCATTACGTTTTCTGGTCTGTGCATCCGTTCGTTCTCCCGTCCATTCGTTTGGTTGTGTTCATTCGTTTGTCCCGCTTCAGGTAAAAGTTTTGTTTTAAAAAAATATTCATGTAATTTTTGATGAAGTTGAAACTTAGTAAACAAAACATGTTCCCTAATATAATATGATCTTTTTTAATTTTAATGTCAAATTAGAGATTTTATTCCATTTTCACGGTCCACTGAACAAAGAAATGATAGTGCGGATGGGGCACATTGTTGTTTACCTTGGAGTTTTATTTTTCCCTTCCAGATTATCCAGACTGGCTAGAGCTGAGTCTCTCTCCGTCTTTACTTGTTGTAGCTGTCTAAGAGCATGATCTCGCTCTTTCAGGGCCAATTCAAATCCCAGTTGCAGGGCCTTTGTTGGTCCTTTCTCATCAGATATTGCTTCTAAAAATAAACATCAATATCGTTAAACCTTTGCTTTCATTTTTGTTTCAATCAAAGGATATATTATTATGTATTACAACATGTCAGAGATCAGAGGCCTCTAGGTTCTTAAGCTTTTCTTATTTATTGTTTTCATTCAGCCAGTACTATAGAGAATAGTCTATGATCTGTCTAAGAGTCCAGGATCCAGGAGCGAACAAGAAAGTTCTAAAATAATTCTTACTTAACAATCTTATCAGTCATGTGAGTCACGGTCTTTAATGTTTTAATGGTATGATAATTTAAGTGACAATTTGTCGCCATATCCATTATAATATCAACCAATTATCTCCCTTATATCAATATTGTCTCACTGATTAAGATCAGAAACAAATGACCATAAAATGAGACAGAGATTGGAATTTTAATTGTTGACAAATAAAATATCCATGTTCTTATCTGTTGATAAAACCAGTACTACCAGACCTGAGCACCTATTAGGCCAAGGAAAAAATGTTGTGTTGTCACTGATTAACTTGAAATAAAATTGAGTATGGACATGGGGAAGGTGTCAATGAGTCCAAAGATCCAAACAGCTAAGGGCCATAAATGAACATGATAAAAATGTGACTGAGAGCTCATTAACTTTACTCAATACTAAGGACTTAAGGGAGTGCAAAATTTGTGCTGGTGACACAAAACAGGAATTATTAAAGTAAAATTTTGGCATGGTAGCCCACAACTTTAATTGTGTAGCCCACTTTACCAGAAAAGTAGAAATTTAAGTAGCTCAGGCCAAATTTTAGGGACCATTGGCGAGTGGGCCATGGCATGGCTAATTCAAACCCTGCAAAATCTAATGGTGTGAAAGGTTGAATTATCTGTATTCTGAAGATGAGTACAATGTTTATACAATTAGAATGTTATAATGACTGCTAGATTTTGACCACAAATTTGGTAATTAGGTGCAATCATTTTTACTCTAAAGAATTGACCTCATTGTTCATGTATACAAAAAACAAGAGTTTTAAATTATGTGTACAGTAGCTAAGGATTTACAATTACTTATTAACAGCCTCCAAAAGACTTATTTTCAAAACGACTCAGGGCTCACACTACCAGGCGACTTGGCCGAAGAAGTTGCTTTCCCGACTGTCACTTCGCTTTCCCTGAACCCCCAAAAGTGAAAACAAGTCACCCTGTTCAAATCTCACCACTTCTCCCTATCAGTTTCAAAAAGATAAGTCACTTCTCCCTATAATTCTGAAGTAATGTGAGCCCTGTGACGTATTACTTTTTTTCTTTTCTTGATATGAGCTTCCTATTAAAAAGCACACCCCTTAATGGGTAATGTTAAAATGTTTAATAGGGGGGAAAACAAGGGTAAAATATATTACATCAAGGTAAAATCCAATATATTATACAAGTGATTAATCCAATTATTTCACCTGTAGTGAGTTATACCTTTGTGGATGACCTCACCTGGGAAGATAATTTAAAGTTAACAAGGAGGATAATGATGGGAATTAGTCAAATAGCTGATTCACAAGACATTCTGTTAAATCATCAACAAATAATAAACAAAATATAGAATTTAATGATATTTATTTCTGTTAATATGCTTGGTGTGAATTGTCCTGGATTCATTGATGTAATACAGTTAAAGGGAGATAAGTCACATTTACAAATTGACATTGTGTGATGTTTTTTTAACACATTATTAATTCAATCATTTTTTCTTAATTAACAAATAACTTTAAAATTCAACTAAATAAATCTGATAGATCTCAAAGCTGATCTGACTAACAATTCTACTAAGCTGCTGTCCAAAAATTATTGCATGCATCTATTATTGCGATTTTAATATTTTAGATTAAAACAACTCGTATCGGTCAAGATGCTGACCAACCATCAAGTCATTTTATTCAGTAATTTCTGAGAAGAGTGATCAAAATATTTGTTATAAGAATGGACTGAGGATAAGGTGATAGCAATTATATATTGATCATTCTCATATATACTGTGGATTCATTATTATTCGTGGGATATATATTTTCGTGGCTTTCATGGTTACTGGTGAACCACGAAATTAAATGTTCATCGAATAACAAATTTCCTATATGCTTGTATGTAGACTTCGGCAAAACCACGAACTTGCAAGTTTTCCATAATCCACGAAAATTGGTACCCACGAAATTAAATGAATCCACAGTAGAGCAAATATCAATTTGATTGATTGACATTTAAACTTTAATGTTACTTTCAGCCAATTACCAGTTTTGTAGCATTTTATTTGTGTAGGAAGCTGGAGTGCCAGGAGAACCACTGACACCTCTGTAGGAAATCTGACAACCCTGATCAATTAAGATTAGAGTCAAGTGTCCCTGCCACGTGTAGGAACCCACAACCTCAGTGATGACAGGCTATAGGCGGATCCCCCTACCTACCTTGCAATTTTGGGAAAAGACATAATAAAACAATAATAAGATTGAACCCTTGACCTCGCATATACTTAACTATTGGGTTGAAATAAAACATTATGAGTTGATAATTAAATGTTCCACGTGTAGACACTTATATATCTATAATTAAAACAATGAAGATAACAATAAAAGGTGTTAACTTTAAAAGATAGGTTCAATCATTACTCATACTAGTCATGCTAGTATTGGTAATCTAATACTTCCTTTGTTAGTGGGCTTGTATAGAATAAATTAGCCATGACATGATGATATCACGGCTGGCTCAATGGGTAGACTAGCTGATTTAAACAGTTGAACAGTTTTGCTTCACATATATAGTCTTGTATGTTTTTATAATTTTAGTTCATTTAAATAGGTTTTGGAGTTTTGTGGGACATCCATTTTCACTGAACTAGTCTGAGGGGGATATGACCTTTTTCGGGACTCCGGGATCGGGTGTTTTTAAGCTCAGGATTTCGGGATTAACCCTGTCAGGATCCGGGAATTCTTTTTCTGAATCTCGGGACCTCGGGATTTCGTTTTTTTAAACCCGGGATTTCAGGATTTCGTATTTTTAAGTCCGGGATTTCGGGATCAGGACCCCTCCTACCCTCCTTCTAGTCTAGTACACAATTTAATTTAGGAGCCAGCTGAGGATCACCTCTGTCTGCTGGATTTTCTTGCTGTGTTGAAGACCAACTGGTAGTCTCCAGCTGTTGTCTGCTTTTGGTCGGGCTGTTGTCTGCTTTTTGGTCGGGCTGTTGTCTCTTTGACATATTCCTTATTTCAATTCTTTAACTTTTTTTAAATTCTCATCAGACTCATGTAGATTTCGAAAAAGAGTAGGCTAATGCCGCTACAAGGCAGCACTCGCACCCGCAAAGTGGAAAGGGATTAATATAAGTTGCAAAACTTGTTTCCCAATCCACTATAAATAAATATGTTTAAACTAAACTATCAGACTCATGTAAAAGTTATCAAAATAAGAATTACAGAAAATATATTTAATCAATACCCAGTAATTTCATGTAAAGAATAATTTTTCATGACCCATTTTCATACAAATATAAATAGTTTTCTTATTGTAGTAAAACAAAATTGCTTATACCAATAAGACAACCAAAGTTCGGTTAAAATCCAGTATAGTTTAAGAAAGATATTCAAATTTTAAAAACTTTAACCACAGAGTGAATGTAATGTTTCCCCGCAGAAAAACTAAGTCCATTTATAAGTAAAAAACAGAAAAAATGGAATTTTATTTTTGAAAAATTTACTTCTGGATACTATCTTATGATCATAAACAAGCTTCTGTCCAAGTTTGGTAGAAATCCAGTATAGTTTAAGAAAGATATTAACTTTTCAAAAACTTTAACCACAGAGTGAATATTTGTGGACGCCGCCAACGACGACGCGGACGGGATGTAGGATCGCTTAGTCTCGCTTTTTCGACTAAAGTCGAAGGCTAAAAAAAAACCACCATAACTCCTCAAGACCCACACACACACCAATACAAATTCAAAATGTAGTCGGTGTGCAACATACAGTTTTTCTCTGACTGAACAAATCATTGTTTTTAAATATTTCCTCATAAAACATCCCCCAGTTAAATGAGGCATGAAACGACATCCCTTATAACATTTGTCTTGTTGTCATTTAATACGTTTTCTTCTTGTCACAAGTTTCTAAATAAGGTCAGTTTTTTTTTAAATTGTGAGGTTTTTGATAAAACAAAAATTACAAAGGGATGAGTTTAATAAAAATTAAACTTTTGAAATTGGACTGCTTTATACTTGTATGCAGTATTTCATAAAATTCTTATAATTAATCTCATATTTTTGTATTGTTTATATACTGTGGATTCATTATTATTCGTTGGATACCAATTTTCGTGGTTTTCGTGGATACTGGTGAACAACGAAATTAAATGTTCAACGAATAACAATTGTTCTATACACTTGTATGCAGACTTCGGCAAAACCACGAAATTAAATATCCATGAACTGGCAATTTTCCCTTATCCACGTAAATTGGTACCCACGAAAATAAATGAATCCACAGTATATAACTTTTAAAATTATAAATGCACAAGCAGCACAATAATTACTTAAATTACAGTGTACAACATTATTTTGTTTGTGTCAGTCTGGGGAAGTCAGATATTGACACAATTGTCACTTGAGATGTTCTTTATTTTATTTTTTTCCTCCTTTTTTTTTTAGACTGGTTAAGATTTAGATCTTGGCCTATATTTTAAGATAGATAGACAACACAGCATTCTATCAGTGGCTGATACAGAAAAATTAATTTGGGGGGAAAGGGGGAGGGGGGATTGACTGCCTAAGAGGGGGGTCTGTTCCGGTAATGCTTCAGTAATTCCTTAAGTATACAACCAACTTTTCCAAAAAAAATGGGAGCTCAAGTCCCCCTGCCACCCCAAACCCCCCCCCCCCCCCCCCCCCAAACCCTTTAAGTCTGCCTCTGTCTATTATTGGAAACAATGTCTAACCATCACAATAGTAAATGCACACACTGTAGTTTCTGATCTTTTGGTAACTAAAACATCTTCCACCAAAATCACAACAAAATAACATATTTTGCTAAGGTTATATGTCTAGCAATCACTAATCAATCATAAAACAAAATTAATGAAATAAAACTCAAAATAAAGTTTAATATTACTTGTTCTCGTCTGACCGAATATGTCGTTTGAGTTTGTGTACAAAATTGTAAATCTTACCATTTGAAGCCATGCGTCTTGTTTATCTTCTCATATTTAAATATACACAACAAAAAAGTTGATGCACCGATATCCACATTAAAGAGGCCAATGAGAGGGAATTTATTTCATTTTCAAACCACAGTAATTTTTCTAATGACAATTTTGTGATTTGTAGTAAAATATGAGTAATAATTAACACCATTCTCCATGCTATTATTTGTGTTAATATAAAATATCTAGGATTTACAAATGACTCATTTTACCCTTAAATTTTAAAAGTTAAAGACATGATCTAGTCATATAGTAAGGTTTTATGCCAAAATATTGTACAACCAATTAAAAGACAATTTGAGCAGATAATTTTTAAATAACCTTCTTTACGTAATTTCAATATAGATTATATTACAATTAGTAATCCAACATACTATCTACAAGTCATCTTTAAAATGCAAATTATATTTTTTGAATTATTTAAAATTGTCTTACCTGTAGTGATTTAAGAAGCGTTATACCTGACCTATATTTTACAGGTGAACTTTTTACCTATCTTGACATATGTATTAGTCTATAAGTCTTACTATTGTACTACAGAATAGTCCAAACAAACAGGTAAATAGGGATGTCAGGATTGTAAATCTACCCTGGGAAAAAGACGAGATAAAACTGTACCTGGTTTGATCCAGTCCACAATTTAAATCTTTTTGTGTACAAAATAAACAAGATATATTTCTACACATTTGTTTGTTTATAATACATTTACTATTATGACATTGTAATCATTGTAATACATATTATATAAGGTTTTGTTTACAAACATCAATTAAAATGTGAAACTTTGTACAGTAGATATATACATGTATATATTGCAGTCAGTAGGGTTTAAGGACATCAGTTGTACCAGTTGTCAAATGTGTTTTGTTAAGCTACAATGTATACTTTTTCACTTTTTTGGTCATTTGGAAAATATTGTTCATGTTGTTTGTGCTGTACTTTTAAGACCCCTCTTCAGTGAAATTCGTTTTACATGCACATGAACAACCAAGGGCTCCGCAAGGTGCAGCTCTAAACGACCACAAAGGTCAAACCCTGAACAGTTGGGCCAAGTATGGACACAACATTCAAGCTAGATATATACAGCTCTAAATTTAAATTGTGATCAAATTCTTGACATAATATGAGTTTCTGACACAAAACAAATGTAAAGATCTTACAAATCTATTATGCAATATTGTGCAATTAAAGATTTCTTCTTCAAACTTTTCAAAAATTTTGGAATTTGAGAAATTTGGAAAATTGAAATCTACTAATACCCCCCCCCCCCTTCCTTTTTACACTTTTTTTTTGCAACAAGTCAAAAACATTTATACATTACTTACAAGTAGTGTAAGGGAGATAAATCTGAAAATACCAAACATTGTATATTAATTGCTTTTGAATTACCTCCCTTTCACTGCTTAAAGTTATTGTTTGAAAACTAGCCCTTATTCCTAAACTACGGGACGATAGCCCCCAAAAATCAATCCAAACCTTCAATTAAGTGATATTAAAACTTCTGGTAAAAATTTATGGAGATCCATTCACTATTTTATCTGAAGTTATTGTCCAGAAACTAAATGCATCTTCAGACGACGGAGATATACCATTTTCTCTAATTCTATGGAAATTTATCCCTTTTCGAACCCATTGTATAAAAAAATTTAATCAACGTGTGGTTGTTGGTGATCTCAGAAGATCATTGGATGATTTTAAGGGTCATGACCTTTTTGGCTGACTGGATGAACCAAAATATGATAACAGGTGTTAATGAAATTGACAACTTCGTGCAATGTGAAAGGCACTCGAAGGGGATTTTCGGTAAACACAAAAAGAAAATGTCTTTTTAATCATTAGAGAAACAGATTCTTACATAGTTACTCGTGGATTCTCGGATTTATCCAATCTCGATAGTTAAATTATAAATTTTAAAGTACTTGCCGAGGCGGCTCGAACTTTAAAATTGATAATTTAACTATCTCGATTGGATAAATCCGATAATCCACTGGTTTCAATGTAAGAATCTATATATAACGAAGCAAAATTTTTTTGGCAGTTGTACAAAAATTGCAGTTTTAATCCAAAGCAATCATAGCTTTGAACATTGTTTTTAATTCAGACTTGTAATGAACTTGTATAAATAAGGCTGATCACTAATATTTACTTGGCCAAAATTGATGCTGTTATTTTTTATTATTATAGTGACTATTACCAAAGAAAACTTAAATAAAAAAAGTTTAATGGACTTGGACATGTTAATGGAGCAGAATCTCATCCAATGAAAAGACTTGTTGGATGGAGCAGAACCTCATTCAATGGATGGACTTGGACATGTTGGCTAGATGGAGCAGAATCTCATCCAATGGATAGACTTGACCATGTTGGACAGAGCAGAATCTCATCCAATCGATGGACATGTTGGTTGGATGGAGCAGAATCTCATCCAATGGATTAACTTGGACACGTTGGATGAAACAGAATCTCATCCAGTGGAAGGACTTGGACATGTTTGTTGGGTGGAACAGAATCTAATTCAATTGATGGACTTGGACATATTGGTTAAATGGAGCAAAATCTATTTCAATTGATGGACTTGGACATGTTGGTTAGATGGAACAGAATCTAATTCAATTGATGCACTTGGACATGTTGGTTGGATGGAGCAGAATCTATTTCAATTGATGGACTTGGACATGTTGGTCAGATGGAGCAAAACCTGATTCAATTGATGGACTTTGACATGTTGGTTGGATGGGGCAGAATCTATTACAATTGATGGTCTTGGACATGTTGGTTGGATGGAGCAGAATCTCATTCAATTGATGCACTTCGACATATTGGTTAAATGGAGCAGAATCTATTTCAATTGATGGACTTGGACATGTTGGTTGGATGGAGCAGAATCTCATTCAATTGATGCACTTGGACATATTGGTTAAATGGAGCAAAATCTATTTCAATTGATGGACTTGGACATGTTGGTTGGATGGAGCAGAATCTCATTTAATTGATGCACTTGGACATATTGGTTAAATGGAGCAAAATCTATTTCAATTGATGGACTTAGACATGTTGGTTGGATGGAGCACTATCTCATTCAATTGATGGACTTGGGCATGTTGGTTGGATGGGGCAGAATCTATTTCAATGGATAGACTTGGACATGTTCAATGGAGCAGAATCACATTCATTGGGTGCACTTGAACATGTTGGACGGAGCAGAATCTCATTAAATGGACAGACTAGGACATGTTGAATGGAGCAGAATCTTCTATTGGATGAACTTGGGCATGTTGGTCAGATGGAGCTGAATTACATCCAATTGATTGACTTGGACATGTTGGAAGGAACAGAATCTCATTCAATGGATAGACTTGGACATGTTGGATGGAGCAGAATCTCATTCAATGGATAGACTTGGACATGTCGGTCAGATGGAGCTGAATCACATCCAATGGATTGACTTGGACTACATGTAGTTGGACGGAGCAGAAACTTATCCAATAGATTGACTTAGACATGTTGGATGGAGCAGAATATAATCCAATGGAAGGACTTGGACAACAATTATTTTATCACAGTGCAGTTGTTTCTTTGTGCGAAGTTTTGGATGAAAATTTTTGCAGAGGAGGCCTGCCCCCTTTTTTAATAGATGTTATTGGTTATATTGAGAATCACAAAGTAAGACTACGACTGGAGCAGACCCCCTCTTATGCAGTCAATGCCCCCTCCCCCTTTTAGATCATTTTTGGTAAGCCACTGCTTTAATAGTGACAACCAAAGACTTAGACAAAGTTACATGTGAAAGTGACAACCAGATACTTAGTTTTGGGGCCCTTTATAGCTTGCTATTTAGTGAGAGCCAAAGCTCTGTGTTGAAGACCTTACATTGACCTATATACAGTAAAACCTGTATAAACCGGCCGGCTATGGGACTATGAAAAAGGGCCGGTTTGGACAGTGAGCCGGTTTATTCAGGTTTCCGTTTTGACCAGAAGTTAATGACTTGTGCCGCCCGACATTTTGCATTTAAAAGTTCTCTCTAAATGTAAATTAAATCTGATAAATTAAAATATTTTCACTTCGCTTTTCATTGTTTGCATTTGCACCATAATGCTTGTGTTGTTTGGATTGTACGACGAGAATTTCGATTTATTCCCATGATCAATAGTTTGAAATGTTGGAATGGCCGATTAAAAACCCAGAATATTATCAAATGTAATTTCATCACTTTCGAAACGTTGTCTGACAGTGTACAATATCCATTGATTGTTGTCATCCGGGTGTTTTTCATTATCAAGGTCATTTGTTTAGGGGTTCACAACAGGGAACCCAGGATTTCGAAATCACGATGTGAATTTCTTACTCTGCAATTTTGATTTGTTTATCCAAGTTAAAACGTAAGTTTAATCCGAGATATATTCGGTGTGTCTTTCCGTTTAATTGACACGTTTATCATGTTTATAATGTTTTAATAAATAATACAGCTCACTACTGTACGATTGTAGTTTCACAGTTTGACACCTGACTAATTGATTATCAAATATGTTTTGATTGCATATCGATCATTGAAATTAATTAGACAAACCGGTTTTGACAGGTAATAATTAATGTAATTAAGATGATTGGGACTTCATAATTAGACCGGAATTCGGAATACACAGGGTCCGGTTTACAAAGGGTATTTTAACAAAGACTTTGAATGGAAATATATGGGACTTTCATTTTCGGCCGGAATGGACAGGAAACCGGTTTATTCACGGTCCGGTTTAATCAGGTTTGACTGTACATGTATATATAAAATTGAGAATGGAAATGGGGATGTGTCAAACAGACAACAACCCGACCAAATAAAAAAACAACAGCAGAAGGTCACCAACAGGTCTTCAAAGTAGTGAGAAATTCCCGCACCCGGGGGCGTCCTTCAGCTGGCCCCTAAACAAATATAACATGTGTAATGCCTAATGGTTTACTTTTACAAATTGTGACTTGAATGGAGAGTTGTCTCATTGGCATTCATATCTTCTTAATATTTATCCTGCAATTGGGTGTCCTACTATACAGATACAGCCCTACGGATATCGCTATGCTGTATCTGTATACTATACAGATATCACTTTAAAGCTCCGCCCACTGCCGGACTGAGTATTGTTTGAACCTGTTTAACCTCACTAGTCAGAATGTGTATTCCCGTTGCATTCCAATGACGATGACATGACGATGACAATTGTCGATTTCAAAACTTGAATGTGTATGATTGTGTTACAAAATCAACCATGTCAATTTCAGTATGCATGTTTAGGGAAATTCCATGTCAAGTCTGAAGCGTAGGACAACTCGTACACTTTTGTTTCAAATGGGACAATGTTTTGTTATTTGTTTTTACTATTGAAATTAGTTGTTATGTTAAAATAGATAATTATTGACTTTGATCGATGTATTATTGTTGACCATTCAACATTCTCTTTTCAGAACCCATCTTCAGCGTAATGTGTGATTTTGATATGACTACGCGGGCCTCAAGGTTTTACAAATCGAAAATAAATGCTAAATATGTTAGTTTGTTTTTCATAGATCTATGCCAACCCCTTTTGACACAGTCAGTAACAAACTATCAAATTTTCCGTACTTTTGATAAATTTTCAGTAATCATTAACAAATTTGCATTTACCAATAAAAATTACTGACGAGTGGTTGCAAAATGATTTGCACTAAAATTTGTGGTTCAACATGGTGTCTGTAGTATGTATTCCATTCATTAATTGTTCAGATGTTTTCGACTCGTACATTTTCGTTTTGTCAAGGAGAAGTAGAGAAAGGGGGAAAGCTACTACATAAAATGAAAGTTTGCGTCTTCGGCAGTCAGTTAGTTCCCAACGATAGGTCGATAACTCCAGAGAAACCGGAAACATTACATTGGGGTTTTCTAAATACTGGACCAAGACGGAACAGTAATGATAAAAATCCGCGTTTTACACAATTGAACGGCGAGGGTTGGGAATCCGTAACTTTTCGACTTTGACCGTAATAGCGTAGTTTTTATCGCAAAATCGGAAAAACTACGGAAAAATGGTAATGGTTGGCATCTATGGTTTTTGTGTCTTTCAAAACACAAACAATATACAGAATTAATTGCAGGATAAAGACAATAACTGTTTAGTGTCTTTAAATATCAGCTGTATTTGTACTCGGCTCGAAACAGGTGTAGTAGCTCGCTAAAAGCTCGCATACACCTTGTTTCCTAGCCTCGTACAAATACAGCTGATATTTAAAGACACTATTAAAACAGTTATTGTCTATATATCTGCATGTTTTTTACATTGTGTAATCTGTCTTAGAGCTTGTTTTGTATTTTTAGCTCATGCTGGATTAAAATAATTTTTTTCTTACAAATGTACATGTACATTTTTTATCTTATCTTATCATGCTTATAACTAAAAGTTAAAACTTTATTTATAATCAAGCAGTGAATTTCAGTGGAACACCAGTGTCAGTGCCAGATGTGTTTCAATGCATTATCTGACTTAAAAATACAAATGTATCAACAATTTACAGAACATGAATAGAATTGTTCTTGTAATAGTGTGAGACAGAGTTATGTAACTAACAAAGCAAGATTATATGTTAGTCCTACAATTTTTGCCGGTCCTTCATGTACAAAAAGTTACTGTTTTCAAAATTTTCAGAACACTTTGAACAAGTGACTTAATTCACTGAAAAGTATGGTATGAATAATGAAAAATGAACAAATTGATGTCCAATTTATTTTTAATTCCAAGGACATAAGCTAGTCGGCACCTGGTCCTGAAGCGGTATCAGGTCCGTTCGCGTCAGATACACTTTCGCACCTTGCAAGTTTGCACCCAATTTTAAATCAAATTCCTATAGAATAATCAGAAAATCAAGATTGTTGTTTTTAATTAATTTGATGTAAAAACTGCATGTACAAAAAAATATATTTAGCTTGGTATGAGTAAAAATTGAAGATTTTAAATGAAAAACACAAAAGATTTTAACAGCTTGGCCACTTTAATCTGAAACAATGAAACAAAAAATTTGTAGCAATACACTAACCAAAACATGATTAAAATTTATTCAACACAAAAAAAACGTTGTCAGTCTCACGTTTTGTATGAACAATGAGATAAAAGTTAGCAATTAGGCGGCCAATACACTGACAAAAAAAAAATTATGATATATTCAACACAAAAAAACGTTGTCTCACATGACATTGACAACAAATACTTAGAGGAATACACTTGTCAAACATTGATTACTAACTTAAAAAACACAAAACCAATAAAAATTTGATGTGAACATGATTGGGCTCGAACGGACCTGGATTCTCCTAATGCGATGAAGCAGCGCTTCTATTTTGGACGGACAAATATCCACTTTTCAATATGGGAAGAGCTCTAGCATCCCACACCCCCAACTCGGAGTTCACAGCCATTTGACGTCAGAGTTATCATGCACTGTTATTGTTAAGGATGTATATATTGTATATCTATAGATAACTCTAAAAGACTTATTCATGTTTCTTAGATGTTATTATATATAGTATATCTAGGCCAAAGGCTCTCCCTGACAGTTATAGATGTTGAAATGCAAGTCTACTTCAAGGGTAAATATATTGGTATCAGGTCCGTTCGCGCCCAATATACTTTCGCACCCTACACGTTCGCACCTCGCCCATTCGCACCCAAGCTCCGTTCGCACTCTTCACGTCCGCGCCCAATTTTAATTCAAATTCCAGTTGAATAATTGGAATATCATGATTGTTGTTTTTAATTGCTTTGGTGTAAATACTGAATGTATTTATAGCTTGATATGAGTAAAAGATTGAAGATTTTAAATGAAAAACACAAAAGATAATTGTTTTAACAGCTTGGTCCCTTTGATATGAAACAATGAAACAATAAAATATAGCAATACACTATTATAACCAAAACATGATCAAACATGATAAAATTTATTCAACACACTAAAAAAAACGTAGTCAGAATCTCACTCCATTTTGAAACAAGTCAATGAAACAAATTTATAGCAATACACTAACCAAAACATGATTAAGAGTTATTCAACACAAAATAAAACGATAACAGAATTCCACTTTATTTAGAAAGGAATAAAAAAAAATTAACAATACACTATCCAAAACATAATTAAGATTTATTCAACTCAATAAAAAATGCTGCCTCACTTTATTTTGAGACAACGAAAACTATTATACTTATAAGAATACTACTTGCCAAAACTTGATTACAAATGTCAAAGTAATTAAACCCAAAACAAATTAAAATTGGGCGCGAACATGTACATGTAGGGTGTGAAAATGAAAGGGGGCGAACATGAGATGGTGCGAACATGAATGGGCGCGAACGGACCCAGATTCAAATATATTTATGATTTGAAACCCTTGTCATAGACCTACATAATTTTTTTGTATAGTCGCCGTCAGCTAAAATTCGAAGCGGTTATCAATTAAAATAATCTAAACTATCAACCACGTTCACTCGAGATATAGTTTTTCACATTCCATTCATAAATTGCAAAAAGAAAAACCACTACTGACCTACCTTTTAAGTGATTGCACTGTGATAATCCTGACCTTCACATTTTCCAAGACTATTTTGAATGGTGGAATCCGCCATTGTTTTTTCCGGAAGTGTTCCCCTGGAGTTCAATTTCATAACATTTGCATAAAGCGTGGGAAACCGTATCACATCAATGAAAAGAACATTTCAGGAAACTGCGTAAATGACGAATTTCACATGTAAACAAATGTTCCTCATAGAAACAAAGATGGCGGAATTACAATGGAAAACATTCTGGAAAATGTGAAGGTCAGGATTATTACAGTGCGATCACTTAAAAGGTAGGTCAGTTGTGATTTTTCTTTTCGCGATTTATGAATGGAATGAGAAAAACTATATCTTGAGAGAACGCGGTTGATAGTTAAGATTATTTTTACCGATAACCGCTACGAATTTCAGCTGAAGGCAACTATAGTCCAAGATTATTTCTTGTAAAATTATTTGTGACGTCATTTTCATTGATTTTGCAAGGATAAATTATTGTTTTACATGGTCTTATTGGGGCATTTTATAGCTGACTATGCGGTATGCGCTTTGCTCATTCTTGAAGGCCATACTGTGACCTAAACTATAGTTGTTAATTTTTGTGTCATTTTCATGATTTTGGTCTTTTGTGGATAGTTGTCTTATTCAATGGCAATCATACCACATCTTCTTTTTTATGTCTTAATAAATTAAATATATTTCTTAATAAATAACAACCTGGGTTTTCTAATAAGAATCCTGTCAATAAATGTGGCGAACTTTCTTCTAAACTTGCACAAAATTCATGAAATGCACCGACACCTTTCTTAGATAAAATGTCTAAAAACACTTCACATTGTACTTTACGACCACCAGACTCTAGTATTTGTCTTTCTTCTGATTGTGTTATAACTTCGTTTTTTATCAATCGTGGTAAAACTCTGTTTACATCCAAATCTCTTAGTATAGCTGCCTTATGTTGACCAAGAAGACGGGCAACAGTGTTTTTGCCCGCCATCTTGTCTACTTTGATTACGGTCAATCCATTTTGCGGATCAACTTTAATATTTTTGTGAAACGATCAAATTAAACGAAACGAAATCAGAAATATAAAACAAATACAACTTATGAATTGGTATGCAACAAGAATACGGAGATTGCATACATGAAAAGGGCCTTCTTACTCAGACGATTAAGGGTTTGCGAAAAAATGAATGATGTTTGTTGGAAGTAGGACAAATCGCCCTACTGGCATATCGCCCCACACCAAACCCATCCACTTTTTCACCAAATCGCCCAACTTTAAAAAAAAACGTCCCAAACTCGTCCAACTTTTTTAAAAATTGCCTCAATTGTGAAAAAAGTTTAAATCCCGTTATTTTTTTATCCTGCCAACTCGCCCTACTTCAGGAACAAAGGTAGAATCTAAATGAATATATATAATTTTCATGTCTGCCAAATCGCCCCACTTACAAACGAAAATTTATCAAACTATCTTTATTGACTATGAGGTGGTATGACTCAACTCATCAGGACTTTTCTATTTTTCATAAGTGGCCGGGGCGAGTTGGCAAGACTCAACATTAGGATTTCTCTATATATTTTTTCACAAGTGGGGCTAGTTGCCATTTACGTCACAGAAATACTGTGAGTGAGTTTGAGACAACTCTCTTTCCAAATCACAATTTGTAAAAAAAACAACCCTTTACAGGTCAAAGAATGGTCCTCAACACGGAGCCTTGGCACACACCGAACAGTATATGACCATCCAAACGGGAAAAGCATATTTATCTAAGGTTTTCCGAAATCATAGGTATTGATTTAATTTCACGGAAACAAAGATATACAACTGTTTTGCATTTGGGCGAGTTTGCATTACTAAATTCATCAGGATTTATTTATTTTTCTCAAGTGGGGCGAGATGGTAGACCTTATTTCAAAGAGGATGTTTACCCTTTTCAAAAACAGACTTGCAGCAAATTATCCAACTCGTTTTCAATGGAATTTTAACCTTTTTCATAAGTTGGGCGGGATGGTAAACAAAAGTGGGGCGAGATGGTGAAAAAGTGGGGCGATTAGGTTTGGGGTAATTTGTCATGAATTCATGTTTGTTTAAAGTACCATAATCTGCCTGATCTGAATGTGTACTTTGCAGGGCCAGTATATGACATCAATGTGTTTCGGGAGAGAGGCCGCTTGAAAATTAATTCAACGTTGTGAGAGCAACCGAAGTCTAAAACTTTAAAAGCTCTCAATTGTCTTGGCACACACGAGATTGTTTGATGTTATTTGACTGTTTATATTGATCGGATTTGCTAGGTGGAATTTTCAATGAAGCACCGGCTGTTGTTTTTAGAAAAGGAGTAGGTGCGGAAAGGGCCGATTGTGGCCTGAATTACGAGTTCATCTGACGGAAGATTTTTGACACTTTTTAAACGTCTAGTCTATTTCAGTTGATTCAATAAGTTTCTGTGAAAGATTTTAACTGATTTTAAAAGTCATTAATTAAGAACGCTCCGATTCAAGCTTAGATACTTGATAATATTTACGTACGTTTCGGCAACAAAGATTGTCGACAGGTTGTAGGTATCCCCATGTGAACTAATTGTGCTCCTTTAATAGCAGAATTGTTTTGTACTGTTACGAGTCACAGTTTATGACTAAACTCAGTAAAGACCCGTCGAAATGGCATTTAATTGATAAATTCAACAACACTTACCGTTATCTTGATGATATTTTTTCGTTAATTAATCAAGAATTTTCTCAATATACTGCTGAAATTTACCCCAAGGAACTTACTTTAAATAAATCAAACAAATGTATTCGGTAATAACTGTCCTTTCCTGGATTTAGATATTTCGGTTTTAAACGGGAAATTACACACTAAAATTTACAACAAAAGAGACGATTTTTCGTTCCCTATTGTTTATTTTCCATTTTTACATGGTGATGTTCCTTTGGCACCATCTTACGGTGTTTATATTTCACAACTAGTTCGCTATGCCCGTGTCTTTTGTGACGCTTAAAGCCTTTTGATTTTAACGAACGCAACCTATGTATTACTATTACAGGTAAATTATTAAACCAGGGATATCGTTACCATAAATTACTTAAAACCTTTACTAAATTTTTCCATAGATATAAATATTTGGTTTTGAAGTTTGGTTGTACCATTATAGCTATTATATATATGGTCGGACGAGTTTCTTTTTCTCTTTTTTGTCTATCATGCTTGCATTTACCGATGACAAACGAAAGAAGAAGCAGTTTGTAGAACGAATTTTTACCCTTCCTTTATTAACTTTTGCTTTTTCATGTGGAGTACATGCAATATTTGCCACTGAACGTTAAACAAGCAACAATCAAGCAATAATAGCTCAGAAAATTAATCACAAGATTAATTGACATGTAAATTTATCACCTTTATCTGTATAAAAAAAAAATGGGAAAAAATCTTGATTGGTACTCATATGTATAATTCATTTTATCTTCTTATCCGAATTCGGATAACAACCAAATCAGGGGAACCAAATTAATATTAAATATAGATATACTTTTCCCAATTTGGATAAGGATACTGATTGCATACTTAATTTTCAGAGGTATGCAATATATACTGCTTATCCGAATTTGGATAAGAGCAGTTATTTTTCCTTGGTAATGTGTTTTTTCTATTTTATCTGAATTCGGATAATATAAGTTTTTTGTTGATGTGTACATTGTCGATCTTATATTCCTTAGCTTAATAGTGAGAATTCGAGAATCCATGTTCTTTTTTTATAAATAAAAAGGTGACCTATCAAAGTTCTTATATCAGAATTTTCGCTTATCCGAAACACCGTGGCCACTGACTTGAGCATATGCAAATGCCCAAAAGCAACTGGAAGCTGTTACCTGTAGAAAACTTATTTCAAACGGGATAGCACATCCTCATTTTAACGGAAATGTTGTTAACCGTGCCCGGAAATTTAAAAATGATCCATGTAAACTTGTTGCTCTTCAAAAGAGGGACGAAAGATACCAAAGGGACAGTCAAACTCATAAATCTAAAACAAACTGACAACGCCAATGCTAAAAATGAAAAAGACAAACAAAAAAACAATAGTACACATGACACAACATAGAAAACTAAAGAATAAACAACACGAACCCTACCAAAAACCAGGGGTGATCTCAGGTGCTCCGGAAGGGTAAACAGATCCTGCTCCACATGTGGCACCGTCGTGTTGTTTATGTGATTACAAATCCGGTAAATAGTCTAATTCGGTAGGTCACAAACTTAAATAAACTTATTCTAAAAGGTTATCTATTCAACACTGTAATAAGATCATTGAATATTGTTTTTATTGGTATAAATATTGATTTTGTTATCAGTAGCTTAAAAGCTAATAACATATAACTAGTATGTTATATACGTTTACATTTTCATGGATCTACAATCTGTCGATACCTGTAACTTGGCATTGCACAAGGTCACGTTCTTCTCTGGCTGTTTATGACGTCTTTACTCTAAATCCATTGTATGTTGGATGTGTACGGATTGAGTGTTTAGTTTTAGAGGCATGATTTTTAAAGGCAGTGCTTTAAGGCCTGACTTTTAAGTCATGAGGTTCATCTTTTCATACGCAATCTTTGCAGGGGGTCTTTTGGCCAGAAATAGATCCGGAAATGTTCGAATTTCTCCTCTTCTTTTTATGGTATGATATGGTTTTTATTTCTTTCATTTACATTGGGGACTAAAGAAACGATCAGTGTGTTTTGTTTGTTTTATAGAACTTGTTATGAGTGTGTATTTTGCATTATAAGCAGTCAACCTGACTACAAACTATCATTATGTGTATTCCGTGCGGAAAGAGGTCGGGTCAATTTCGAGTGTTATCTGACATCTAAAGATTCTTTAATTAGTTCAGACGTTGATATAACAATGAAAAGTCGACTGAACATGATTAATATTGCATCTTCTATAATTCAAAGCGGAATTCGGTTTATGAACGAGAAACTGTAAAGCGTTTTCAATTTCGGTATTAGTTATGTATGTTGTCTACGTATTATCCTGGTTCCCGGTACTACGTTCCGGGTATTAGCTTTTTGTGTATGTGATGTGTAACATTACGATCGGGTACCAGCCAATCTACGTGTGTATGTGTACATGATTTCCCGCCAAAATGACCGTTTTACAGCTATGGAAAAAATAGTCCACAAACGTTCCGTATAATGATATCAAATTCATAATTAATCGTAACTTTTTTTTATCTTTGTATAATAAATATAACAAAATGGATTCCACAAAATTGAAAATAGCATTATTTTACGAGGATTTCTCATATTTTTCTCACTTCCGGCGCAGTAATACGTATGTTTCGAAGAAGCTCGAAGAATTTGACAAAGTGAATTGAGAAGGAAACGGATAGATTTACGTCCTTGCTATCAGGTAAAACAATTTAAATGTACAGAACAAACACATTTACTTCACACAAATAGTATAGGCTTAAGCTTTTTGTTGTCTTATACACGACTGTAGTCTAGTCGACGGCGGTGACCTACAAGGTACGGGTCATACTGGGTCAAGTCTAAATATGTAAACATATCCACGTGCTATTAGGTAGAAAGCATCGTAATGCAATATCTACAATTTTTCCTCCTTTTATATACATCGTTTAACCAGATATATTTCTCCTTTATAAATCGTTTAACCCGATATATTTCTCTCAAATACACTTAAACACGGGTTGTATGTACGTATCTTTTCTAGTGTTTTCTTGTCCTTATTAAAGTTCATTTGTTGATGTTTAAGGTGGTATGGGAGTCTAAAATAAAAATGATAGAATTTGTTCATACTTTGTCAAAATGTAGTATCTATTGATACATGTTCAAAAATATTATAGAAATGATAGGTCACCGCGCATTTTCTCAAGCTACAGGTTGTGACAAAATGACAAATTTTGTATGGACTATACAGGAAAAAACAACATTTTGTGAATAGAAACTAAACAAAATGATAGAATTGTAAAATAAATTAGGAAAAGATTGCTTTCAGACAATGCTTTGAGAATATCAAAAGAAAAGATAGGGTCACCGTACGTTTTTTCCGGCTAAAAGACAAAATAGGAAAATTTCATGTAGAGTCCTTCAGAAAATGCACTGTTTTAGAGTTACCTCCCCTTAAATAACCAATTTGAAAATATTCATAAACAACCAAAAATAATCTACACTTGTAAAAATATTAATATTTCTAAGTTATATTCTTATAAATTGGTTCTTTTAAATGAAAATTCACATTAAATATCTGCATTCCTGCATAAAAATTTGCTAACTTGATAGAAAATATGGACCGTAGATTCTCTGTTTTTTACAATCCAAGATGGCGAAAGACACCCATACCACCTTAAATATTTTTGAACGACTGAACACAGGAGTGAATGAATGCAACAATTATATATACTGAAGACTTGGGCTGTACAATGATAGTGTACGTATTGCATACTGATAATTATTCTAGCTAGCTAGCAGTAATTATGTTAATTTAGGATGTAATGACAGGAATTCATGAGCTCAGGCTTTCTGAAAAAAATATCAATGACAATGACAATGTAAACAGGAACAAAACATTGACACGAATGCTGCTCTCTTCTATGTTATAGTTATTTAGGTATGTGTGTTGCACAAGTTTCAAAAAAATTAAGTTATAAAACTTTTTTTCAGGGCACAAACCCACTTTAAAGACACTTGTCTACTGCCATACCCATCCTAATTTCATGCACCATTTGCAAGCAAGAGACTGAATGGTTTGCAAAATTAAAAATCAGGACGGTGTCCAATTAAAACAAAAGAACTAAACTGGATGAATATTGTAGGAGAAATCTAGAGGAAAGTTTTGATTTGTGAAATTGGTTTTCCTGAAAAGCCATTCATCCTAGCCTGCAGAAAGGAACTATAACTGTCCACCACCAACTGACGAGCTAATGTTGAGCTTCACATATGGAATTAATCAAATACCATCAACGTTTGTGTTTTCAGCACAGATTTCACAAGTTATGACACAGCTGTGTTTTTTTATACCTGTTTATAGAGTTGTATACTAAATTTTATTTTTTTTATCAATAAATATATATTGTGTCATTTAAGAACTTGTATTTTGCCAAAAGATGCATACTAGTGAATGAAAGTGGTGCAGATCATTTTGCTTTGGTATATAGAATTGAATTACAATTGTTCATGTTATTGGAATGCTTATAAAAATAAGGAGATGTGGTACAATGTATATGATATTTAGTGAGTTAATCAAGCAAAAGTGAATAAGAAATTGGTATAAGCAGTTACAGGTACATGTACTACTGTACAATCTCAATTTCTCAAACAATGAGAAAAACTCATACCGTAAAGAGAATTTCATATTTACTTACAAGTAAGTTTTGTTTTTGCGTTGAATAATTTTCTTCTATTGTTTTAATTGCAAATATTGGAAGTGGTTAAAATGCTAATGAGACAGCTGTTATGGCCACAGAGCCTCAATTGAAAACTTCTTTTTCATTCATACCAGTAGATTTTGCCTGGAGTTAGAAACATATCTGCCAACTTTTCAAAATGCACATGGGGGTTTTACATGAAAGATGGTTCATATAGTCATACAAAACCTCCAAGGGGGCCTTCAAATGGAAGCAGGACAAGTCGCCCCACTGGCTAATCGCCCCACTTTTTAAAAAAACGCCACAAACTGATTTATCAAATCGCCCCACATGTGAAATTGGTTAAATCATGTTTAATATTACTCCTGCCAACTTGCCCTACTTATAAAAAAACGGTAATATTTAGATTAATCATATATATATATAATTAAAAATAAAAACTCGCACCACTTTAATGAAAACTAATGTACACAGAATACAAACAAACCGAAAATTAATTTACTTACTATTATTGATAAATACTGAAATTATAATTCTAAAAAAACCCTGATTGTTAAAGAATAACTAAGTTTTGAAGCTCTAAGTTATTTGCATAACAATTGAAAAGAAACCTGTTAAATGTATCATAATGCAATATATGGAATTGAACTTATATTCCATGGGATAACATCTTTTTCCATAAGTGGGGTGAGTTGGCATTACTAAATTCATCCTGGTTATTAATATATTTATCTAGATTTCACCGATTTCCATTAGGTGGGACCAGTTGGCAGGGGTAATATTAACGGGATTTAACACGGTTCACAAGTGGGGGGCGATTTGGTAATCCAGGTTGGGGCAGTTTTTTTGTCGAGCCTGCAACTTTTGTCGCAGAAAGCTCGACATAGGGATAGTGATCCGGGGGCGGCGGCGATGTTAGCTCAGTTCTTAAAAGCTTTATATTTTAGAAGGTGGGAGACCTGGATGCTTCATACTTTGTATATGGTTGCCTCATGTTACGAAGTTTCCGTCAGTCACATGTCCAATGTCCTTGACCTCATTTTCATGGTTCAGTGACTACTTGAAAAAAAAAGTTAAATTTTTTGTAATGTTAAATTCTCTCTTATTATAAGTAATAGGATAACTATATTTGGTATGTACATAGCTTGCAAGGTCCTCTTGCCCGTCAGACAGTTTTCACTTGACCTCGACCTCATTTCATGGATCAGCGAACAAGGTTAAGTTTTGGTGGTCAAGTCCATATCTGAGATACTATAAGCAATAGGTCTAGTAAATTCGGTGTATGGAAGCACTGTAAGGTGTACATGTCCAACTGGCAGGTGTCATCTGACCTTGACCTCATTTTCATGGTTTTGTGGTTATAGTTAAGTTTTGTGTTTTGGTCTGTTTTTCTTATACTGTTTGCAATAGGTCTTCTATATTTTGTGTATAGAATGGTTGTAAGGTGTACAGGTCTACCTGGCAGGTTTCATATGACCTTGACCTCATTTTCATGGTTCAGTGGTCAAAGTTAAGTTTTTGAGTTTTGGCCTTTTTTTCTAATACTATATGCAATAGGTCAACTATATTTGGTGTATGGAAATATTTCATGATCTACATGTCAGTCGCGCAGGTTTTATTTGACCTTGATCTCATTTTTTACAATTCATTGCTCAGTGTTAAGCTTTTGTGTTTTGGTCTGTTTTTCTTAAACTATAAGCAATAAGTCAATGTTATTTGTTGTATGGAAGAATTGTTAGCTGTACTTGCCTACCTGGCATGGTTTATCTAACCTTGACCTCATTTTCATGGTTCAATTGTCAATGTTTAGTTTTCTTGGTTTATGTTAAGATTATGTGACAGTTGTAATAAAGCTTTATTATTAGGATTATCAACATAATATCAATGATTAGTAAAGAAGGCGAGACATTTCAGTGTGTGCACTCTTGATTTTAAAGTGGGACGATTTGTCATGGATTCCCTTCAAATATATTCTAATGTGGTTTTTGGCTTCTTCGTGCATTAACAAGCTCATAGCCATTGTTGAATTAATTGTTTTCTTTAAAATAGTCGACAAAATTGCTCTTACAAAATTTCCATTTGGGAGCCTTGAGCTCGATGTGGGAAATACTGACAGTTGCCAGGTATGGTCATCAAAAAAGTTGACATGTTACTATGTACATTTACCATTATGTTACTTGATGTTCTTGCTATAAACACAGTACAGAGACTAGTCAATCTTTGTGAACTATTTTTTATGAGAGTCATAGAATATGTGTATACAATCAATAATTAAGAATAGTCTATTTATATTGAAAAGGAAAAGTTCTTATATGTCTAAAGAAGAGGGACGAAAGACACCAAAGGGACAGTCAAACTCATAAATTTAAAGCAAACTGACAAGGCCATGGCTAAAAATGCATTTCATGGGAGGCACATAAAATATACTGTAAACATAGACTATAGATATAGGTGAACTAGGTACAAAAGAACTCTGAATCTTAAATTCTACAAACCACCTCTGTTCTATGGAAAATAATGGTATAACTGGACTAGAAATACACACAACCTGTAATTAACTGCCTTTACAGCGCTTTCGCGCTTTGATTTTATTAGTTGTTAGTGGCTTTGAACTAGCTGTCAGATAACTGCGAGTCATGACTCTCAGATCTGTTCATTGTGTCTTTTTGTGTCGGGATGTATAAGTACCCGGCCACGTCCACTTGTATTTTTTGTCTATCTGATGAGTTAAGCCTTTTTCAACTGATTTTTATAGTTCGTTCTTATGTTGTACTGTTATACCACTGTCCCAGGTTAGGAGAGGGTTGGGATCCCGCTAACATGATTAACCCCGCCACATTATTTGTGAATGTGCCTGTCCCAAGTCAGGAGCCTGTAATTCAGTGGTTGTCGTTTGTTGATGTGTTACATATTTGTTTTCGTTCATTTTTTTTTTTTTTTTTTTTTTTTTTTTTTTTTTTTTTTTACTTAATAAGGCCGTTAGTTTTCTCGTTTGAATTGTTTTACATTGTCTTATCGGGGCCTTTTATGGCTGACTATGCGGTATGTGCTTTGTCCATTGTTGAAGGCCGTACGGTGACCTATAGTTGTTAATGTTTGTGTTATTTTGGTCTTTTGTGGATAGTTGTCTCATTGGCAATCATACCACATCTTCTTTTTTATATGTGAAAAATCTATCCAATATGCCTCAAAATGTCACATTTTAGAAGGTTTCTTTTATGTCAAAAATGAAATGTCCCACGCATCCGTGTTCATCTTCAACCTTTATATATGTTATGTATTATCATCAAATACAACTTACATTTCAATATTAGAATTGAACACAAATTTGGCCACTTTCATTTAAGACTGAAACCGTCTAAAATAAACAGTTAAACTGTGAAGATTTCAGTAATTTAGCATGACTTAATGATGCTGGTACCCGATATCTGTGCATTAGATAGTGAAAAACAGCCCATATTTATGTAGATGAAGCATTTTCCTTTCCAATAAATAAGTTAAAGTTTACATTTAAAAAAAATTGTAAAACTGCTGTGTTTTGGGGCCAAAAGGGGCCGGGTCTTCAAGTACTGGACCTACTCCTTTACCTACAAAATTTGTTGTTATATAGTCATTAAATTGTTTGGCTTTTATTTGTCGTTTTGGTCTGACGACGTCTGTTTTCCAGCGTCGGAAGTTTTTGTTCATTTCTAATTCTCCTTAAACTACTCTTTGCTTGTGAAATACCCATTGATGGAACGAACTGATTGTCTCTGGGCTCGTTTACGTACATGCATGTCCTTCATTAAGAAAGGGTCCCATATTATGGACGCATATTATAAGGGGACGACAATTTGATATTATGGGTGAGGTGGACAGGAGGATTTTTAAAATAAATAACTCAGCCTTAATAATCACAAGCATTAATTGTTTGTTCTGTGGTATTTTTAAAATAAATAACCTGACTTACAATGTATTGAAAATAATTAACTCGGCGGGTCTTTTAAGCCATTCTGTAAATGCTATTCGAAAGTATGAGATGACACCAGATTTTTTCATAAAAATCATCTTAAAAAAAAAAATGTTCGGGAAAAACCTTAATAAATCTTTTAATGATAAAAGTATAAATATTATTTAAATAAACTTGAAATGTCTGAAAATGGGTTTCATTTAACTTTATGTATACTATTTCAGGAACACTTATCTCACTATTTTAAAAGACCGTGAATACATTGAGGCAAACCCCTCATACATGTTGAAAATTTCAAAACAGAAAGCTTGTCTTCAAATCAAATAGTTGTCACGCAAGATCTGTTCTCCCTCGGACGTAGCCCCGTGTTTTTCGGGGTTCATGTTTTTAATTTATTTTCCGTTTTCATTGTTATTAGGTCTTTCCACTTTTCTGTGGAAAGACCTATTGTTTTTCTTCTGATTATTTTTTTTTTTTTCTTCTGCCTAATTTTGTTCTTGCGATAAACATTTGTTTCGCAATAAGTCGCTTAGATATTTGGTATATCATATCAAACAGTTTATGCGCTTTTGAAATTTACCCTGCGTAAAGGAATACTTTTCTTTGTAGGAGTTATCTCCCCAAACACTGTTTTCCTTGTTATGGTAACTCCTTCGCAACCGTAAAATATTATGACAAATTTATTTTACAAAATTGCTCGTTATATCCTTCGCATGATTTGTCCTATTTTGACCGAAGTGATATGAACGCTCCATATGAGAGTTATTTCCCCTTATGCATTTGATATAAGTGAATTGCATTTCTAACTGGTAAACCATAATTGATAGAGACCTAGGATCTTTTAATTTGAGGTCCTTGGTCCAAAAAAATGAAAATTAGGTCAAGGTCAAAGGTCAAGGTCATATTCTAATTTTTGAATTTTGCTCATTTCCACTCATTTCCAGAAACCGTATAAGATATCGACAAATTATTTTTTCTAAATTGTTTGTTGCGACATTTCGTAACACGTAAATTTTGATTGCAAGGGTACATTGAATGTAAAAGGCAGTTTTCTCCCCTTTGGAATTTAAAAATACGCGTATGGTGATATAACTCATTAACTAAACATAATTAAGACCTATGGCCTTTTGATTTGAGGTTCTTGGTTAATGACCTTGAAATTGATCTCAAGGTCATAGTTTAATTTGACGTTCTAGATTTTGACCTTTGCTTTTACCTCATGTGTATACATGATAAAGCCATGAGACTTTTGGCAAACGATATCAAACCATTTGACCTTGAAAAAACAACCGGAAGTGACCTTGTGTAAACCGGAAGTAGCTATATATTGTACTTTATTAATATAAAAGTATATAGAACAAGATATTTTTGGAATCAGTGTCAAGTTAATAGTCAAATATTATCGGAAATAGCGTTTTTCAAACCGGAAGTAAGAAATTATTTCCCTTATCTGAAAAAATATTGTTTAGAAACCATATATTTTTGGAATCAGCGTACAATAAGCTATCATTTGACGATTGAAATGACAATTTAAACCTATTTTTACACCTTTCATATTAAAATACATTGTTATGGTGGAAAGACCTTCAATTGTTCTCTGAACAATTGGTTTTTAATTTGTCTTATTGTTTGTTGTTTTGTGTTTTATTTGTTGCCGGGTTTGTCTTTTGTTCATTGCTCCGGCCCTCAATGCTCTTATATTTGAGCGGGACCGATGAGTCTTATGACACATGTATGGCGTGTTAAATTATATAAACCTCGTATCTGTGTTTTCTCTGTCCTGTATGTTCTCCAATTTATTTGTATTGTAGTCCTGTCATGTAAATTAAATGCTGTCCTTTTAATGTTCAATATAACATTGACATAAAAGCGGGAGGTTTGGCTAGACACAAAACCAGGTTCAACCCAACATTTTTTTCTTAAAATGTCCTGTACCAAGTCAGGAAAATGAGCATTCTGATATTATAGTTCGTCTGTGTTTGTGTTGCATTTTGGTGTTTTGTTTTTTCTGTTGTGTCGTTGTTCTCCTCTTATATTTGATGTGTTTCCCGTTTCCCTCAGTTTTAGTTTGGAACCCGGATTTGTTGTTTTTTTTTCTCAATCGATTTATGAATTTCGAACAGCAGTATACTACTGTTGCCTTTATTTACGCTTAGTTTTCTAGATCTCTTTTAGTTTTAATTAGTTTTGAATGATAAAAGACATAAGAAAATGTATTCGTGTCGTTATTGTGTTCTTATTATATATATGCTTGGTCTATCTGCCATTTTGTGCTTCTTTGGTAAATAGCTGTTGTTTTTCTAGTGATGTAAGATTATAACACAATGTTGACTGCTGTATATTTGACATTGTTACCTATTAGTCTGTTTGTTTTGTTCACGAATCGTTGTCAATATCATAGAATTTGATAAGACTGTCATACAAGTGAGAGGTTTAGTTGGCTGTAGCCATTAAACCAGGTTCAATCAACCATTTTCTACTACGAAAATGGCTGTACCAAGTCAAAAATATGACAGTTGTTATCCAATCGTTTGATATGTTTGAGCTTTAGACAAAATGGTTTTACTATTGACTTAAACATGTTAAACTTATTTTTAGAACTGTGGATTTCCGTTGATTTGAGAGGATTTATATTTAGTGCGAAAATTTAATTGCGCAGTTAACATCGAACACCAGACAGAATAGTTTTATTTCTAGCTTAATTAAGGACACTGAATTTCAAATACAAGGTAATGATGATTCTTTGGTTTTCTGTGTTGTGTCATGTGTACTATGTTTGTGTTTTTCATTTTTAGCCATGGCTTTGTCAGTTTATTTTCGATTTATGAGTTTGACTGTCCCTTTGGTATCTTTCGTCCCAGAGGCGGATTTAGAGGGGGGCATGGAACGCCCCTCCTTTTGGGGAAAAAAATGGTTGCTTATATAGGGAATCACTGAAGCCAGTGACTGGAGGGGGCCCCTCTTAGCGCAGTCAGTGGGCCCCAAATTATGAAAATTTCTAGATCAGCCAGTGCGTCCCTCTTTAAGATGGTGATTTATTTACTTGATGTCTACAATATAAAACATGCAGTTTTTATGGAATATTTTGCATTCAACACAAACATCATACTTCTACTACAACTATCGAAAAATGCTATCTTTTTCGTGCTGACATTTTTGTATTTAAAATGTTTTTTCCTAAATAAATGATAACTTTATTTTTAGAATTATTGAAAGAAACTGCAGACATTAATGTGTATTTTTTTTTTAAATCAGTCAATTTGGACAAGAAATATCAACAATATTTTAATTTACGCCAAGATAAGATTTATTTTATTAAAGTGTCACCATCCATTACAATATCAATATATATATATACACATAAAGTCATAAGAACCCAACATTTATGTAAAAGGATGCCAGCCGAAAACGACTTATGAGACACTATCATTAAAACAAACATCTAATACATACATAAAAGGACAGCTTTGATACATTTAAAATGTATTTCGTAAATTAAAAAAAAAATAACAAATAACAAAACATATATAATTTCTAGATGACACGTTTTCGTCGATAAAACATATGATAAAGGGAACTAGCTAAAAGAAGAACCATATTCTCATTACACATAAGATAACGAAGTTTTTCAACGTCACATAAATTCTCAAAATCAACATTTAAAAGACAGGCTTTGGCATATAATTCATGTCTGATATCAGAGTAAAAACAACAATTAAAAAGAAAGTGTTTTTCATCTTAAATTTGGCTACTATCACAAAAAATACATAAACAGTCTTGTAGAGGTTCTGATGGTCTAGCATATCGACCTGTTTCAACTTTAAGTTAGCATATCGACCTGTTTCAACTTTAAGTTGTAACTTTAAGTTGTAACGAACCAGCTCTGAATAGTGACAAAATACGTCGGTGGCATCTATTATTAACTACCTTTACATAAGGCTCCGTACCAATACAAGTTTTAAACAATCTATAAAATCTTAATTTATTACCATTGACATTATTTTTATAATTCCATACTTCATGGTGCCAATATTCATTTTCAAAAGTTTGTATAGAGTCCCATACATTACTCATATTAATTTCATCTTCTACATTTATAATCAAACTATATTTACGAGCTAACTGTAAAACTCTATAATCCCATGACGATTTTCTTCTAATCGCCCAGGTATGAACCTTTTTACATATATATTACTAGTATTGTCACATTTTAGACGATTCCAAAGTTTAAAAACTTCAATATATATTGTCCGTATGCAGGGCGCTGCTGAAATGTTGCTACATAGAAATGGAAAGTTCACAATTCGGAAGCTGAAATCATCTTTTTCGTTAAGTTTTGGTTTTTAACTGACCCTCATTGTCAATTTCTAGATGCATGTCAAGATAAGCGACAGATTTTACTATATCTGTTGTAACCTTTCTCTCAAGTCCGATGGTAAAGGATTCTTTCATTGTAGTCACACATTTTGCCTGAGTTATTTAGTGAGAGAACATCATCTATATAGCGGAAATTAAGGTTAAGGAATACCGCTTACTTCTTTCCTCCTTAGAAGTTTCTGTATGAAGTCAGCATTATACGAATAAATTATCAAGTCGTCAATTAACTTAAGAAGAGGGGCCAAGTTTGTTCCCAGGGGAATACCAACAGTTTGTTGAAAATTACGTCATCCTAACGTAACAAATATGTTGTCAATCAAGAACCGTGAGAAGCATCTTGCTAATATAAAAAAGAAGATGCGGTATGATTGCCAATGAGACAACTATCCACAAAAGACCAAAATGACACAAACATTAACAACTATAGGTCACCGTACGGCCTTCAACAATGAACAAAGCCCATACCGCATAGTCAGCTATAACAGGCCCCAATAAGACAATGTAAAACAACTCAAACGAGAAAACTAACGGCCTTATTTATGGAAATGTGTCAAAGCGACAACAACCCGACCATAGAGCAGACAATGGCCGAAGGCCACCAACACTGGACATTTTTAGTATTAGCTTTATTTGAAGTAAGTTCAACATGATAAATTTAATGAAGTACGTTTATGTTACAGGGTTTGAAATGGCAAATTTCCCACATGACGTAAAGACACAAAGTGGACTGACCGGTATATATAACGAAAAAGTGACCAATGTGGAACGTATGGCAAGACCAATGGGCAGTAGTGGTGGCAGTGCAAATGTCCCATTTGTTAATCACCAGGGCGTGAGGAACAGTCTCTCTACTCTATAATGTCATGTCGGGTTATTCAACAGTGTGCACCAAATTTTTTTTTATGTTATTTCGAATAGACAGAAAAAAATATTACAGTCAATTCTTATCATTTAATTCTAAATTTCAAGCGTAGAAAACATGAAAAAAAGTTGATGACGTCACGGTCGCATGACTAAATTATGTCTATGGGCTCATAACAAAATAACGTCAGCTAATCAGAAGACGCGTTACATCCAAAATTAAATTATTCTCTAATGTTTTTTTTAAAATACGTTGAGACATATAATATCCTTTAAACCATTGATTATCAGTATTTGAAGAAAACATGAATGAAAACGGCATTACCACTTTTCATAGGCTAAATTTAGGTAAAAAATCATAATATTTTCACAAAATACTGTTTTCAATTTCTGTTTTTTTTAGAGTTACCACGGACCATGGAAATCAATACCTTCTTCATAAAGGTGCTGGCTACGGAAATTCCAGTCAAACGGTTGTAACTGATGCAAAACATATGTCCAATCAATGGCAATCTATGGGGTCACGTGAAGTTGGCGGTAACCAAAATGTCGGGAGTTATGTTGGAACTGGCGGTGCAAATTACAAACTGCTTTCCGATAATTGTATACATGGAGCCGGAAGGATGTTTAAAAAGTGATAAATAATCATCGCTATGACATCCCTCACAATTTAGTAACAAGCGATTGTGTATTCAAATTCTATTTATCTATGATAATTAATGTTCTTTTTCCCTATACATGTTTCTTCTATTTGCCCCTTTGGGCCTTTTATTGTTAATAAAATCTGATAATGCCTATTCCTGTCATATGAAAAAGAAGGATTAAAATTATGACCAAGCTCGTGTTTTTTCTAATTCTAAACCACTTGTTAGTATGATAAGGGTTGTGTTCTTCCGGCGTATATTTTATGACTTTTATGACGGCATGATACTAAAATCTAAACGGGAAGAAGACGCAATCTTGCAATTAGAATAATTGAATTGAGATCTGGTACGGGAACAAACTGCATCTGCTTGCCGACCTTTTCTTGTTTTCGTATGAATCGGAGTTCCTTCAGACACTTGTGAAAAAGAAGAATATCAAAGAAGCCATGTCATTCAATTTCCTTTTCTGATATATACATATATATATTGATTATGTGCTTTTTATTAACAATCCAATTTTGTTTGGTTGGATTCAATTCGCCGTTTCGGAATCTAATGCATTCTGGGTAAAATTTTCAAAAATGTACACCGAAACGTCGTGATTGGTTGAAAACGTCCAAAACAATGGAAATTATACCTCGAATTTGACATACACGGTCATCTCAGTGCCAGAATCTCTGACCAACGAGACAATTTTATTTTTGAAATAATCAATTTCTTCCATCTTAGTAGCAAAATAATAACTTCACCTGCATATGGGGTATAGCCAACGTATTCCTTATTTAGAATATTATTAAAAACACACAACAACTACTGAGACTTTGTTAAACGACACCAGAGTGTTTTGAAAGTTTGTGAATATTCAGTATCGACTTCACAAAAATGACGCGGTGGTCTTGAAGTATAGATTCTGAGTAACGACATTTTTTATCATCTTAACAACATGTTATAGTATTCGTGTATTTGTGTGAAAGAATATCAGTGCTACTGTTTATTCTGTTTTTGGTGGTATCCATTTGATGTGATTCGTCTGTATTTATACATTCCGTCATTGCGTAATGTTCTATGACAATTTGTGTATTCGTGTTATTTTGGTTAATATGCGTTGTCTGTTGTTATTTATGTATTATTGTCATTTTGTTTATTTTCTTTGGTTACATCTTCTGACATCAGTCTCGGACTTCTCTTGAATTGAATTTTAAATGTGCGTATTGTTATGCATTTATTTTTCTACATTGGCTAGAGGTATAGGGGGAGGGTTGAGATATCATGAACATGTTTAACCCCGCCGCATTTTTTGCGCCTGTCCCAAGTCAGGGGCCTCTGGCCTTTGTTAGTCTTGTATGTTTTTAATTTTAGTTTCTTGTGTTCAATTTGAAAATTAGTATGGCGTTCATTATCACTGAACTATATATTTGTTTAGGAGCCAGCTGAAGGACGATTCCGGGTGCAGGAATTTCTCGCTAGATTGAAGACATGTTGGTGACCTTCTACTGTTGTTTTTTTTTCTATGGTCGGGTTGTTGTCTCTTTGACACATTCCCCATTTCCATTCTCAATTTTATTTGTCTATCTTTCTTTGTTACGTCATATGACGTGGTCCTGTATACATCCCGAATAGGATTATGCCAGACAATGGGATAAGCGCGAGAAGGAAGACGTAGACACTATGTCCGAATGGATAAAGGCAGTGAGGTCGTTGATACCAATCAGATTTAAGAAACTGAATAGGTCTATCAATGTCCATGCTACGTCAATCTTTAAAGACCCAAATGTTGCAAAGCACTTATCTTACATGTATGACCAATATGTTGTCGTCTCGGCAGATAAAGCCCCAAACAACATTGGTTTTTTTTTTGTGTGTAAAACTCATTACATTAACTGCTTGATATAAAACGAATTAGGTATTGACAATTCACTAAGAAAGTCATTTTCTTTTTTATTTAAACACTCATGACACTTACCAAAGAGGAAATCCTGGATAATCATAGGTCTGTTATGTACCTTTGGAATTTTAACCAAAGATGAACTGGATCTTCCATCAATGTATTGTACACCTAAACTACACAAGTGTCCTAACAAACAACGATATATATATATATTGCTGGATCTTCTAAGTGCTCCACGAAACCTGTTTCTAAATTATTAACATCTATTTTATCATCAATCAAAGACGGACTTCAGAGTAATTGTGAAACTGCCTATTCTAGAGGTGGCGTGAATCAGATGTGGATACTTAAAAAATCCAAAGATCTTTTAGAGTACATACAATCTAAGTCTCTTTCATCTTGTAAAAGTATTAGAACATTTGACTTTTCTACACTTTACACAAGTATTCTACATTCCAAACTAAAAGATAAATTAAAACGTTGGTGTCGTTTTGTTTCATAAAAAAAAAAGAATAGCCAACGCAGATACAAGTATCTTGTCTTAGGGAGGGATCAATCCTACTTTGTAAAGGATCACTCTCATTTTGTAAACAAAAAAATCCCTGAAACTGACATTATCAAGATGCTTGATTTCTTGATTGACAACATATGTGTTACGTTCGAAGGACGTCTTTTTCAACAGACTGTCGGCATTCCAAGGGGAACAAATTGTGCCCCTCTCCTTGCCGACTTGTTTCTTTATGATTATGAGGCTGACTTCATACAGAAACTTCTAAGGAAGAAAGATAAGAAGTTAGCTATACGTTCGTCTGGCGTAAATACAAAATTTAATTCAGGTATCTATGATGAGTTTATTTACAACCACTGAGTCGATGCCACTGCTGGTGGAGTTTTAAATCCCCGAGGGTATAACCAGCCCAGTAGTCAGCACTTTGTGCTGACATGAATTATCATTGAAATGGTAATATTCATAAATAGACTGTTTACAAAACTTTTGAATTTTGAAATACTAAGGCTTTTCTACCTCAGAAATAGATAACCTTAGCTGTATTCTGCAAAACTTTTAGAAATGTTGGTACTCAATGCTCTTCAACTTCGTTCTTTGTCTGACCTTTTTAACTTTTTTGTTGGATTCGAGCGTCACTGATGAGTCTTTTGTAGACTAAATGTGAGTCTGGCGTAAATACACAATTTATTCCTGGTATATATATCATAAGTTTATTTACAGCCACCGGGTCGATGCCACTTCCGGTGGAGTTTTAATTCCCTGCGGGTATCACCAGCCCAGTGTTAAACTGAAATATCTTAATACAAGAAAGGGCAATTATTTCTGTTGCGTTTAATTTATTTGTCTAGTTTAAAAAAACTTTGCATAAAAATTGTTTGCAATCGAGGAAAGACATCGATGAAGAGATTTAATCATCATTCGGGGTTACAATAATTAGCGACAATAAGCGTTAAAAATCGACAAAAAGTGCCATGAAGCGACAAAAGGCACCAAGAAGCGACAAGGAGGAGAATATAGCAACAAGCATGAAGTAAAATTTAGTGACAAGATGTGAGAAACAACAGAATAAACTTCGTGTTTTTTTCCATTGATTTATCAAAGATGTGTTAAAAAGAATAATATACAGTTTTCAGTTTTAAAATAGCCGAGTGTATAAACGAATGAACGATTTATGTAGAGTGTGCATGGTTGGTGTATCAAAGTTAGATTCAAACCAAATTATAAGATAATCATGATAATAAATGTAATCTTGACTTATTTTAGATTCAAAAGGGCAATACATATACATATATAAATACATGCCACGACATTTTCTGTCTTAACAGGAAAAAAGATCATAAAAGCATAAAGCATAAAGCATAAAATTTTTATTTAAAGTCGGTTATACATATAACAATACAACATACGCTCTGTAGAGGTTTTTTCCGACATACATATAAGACAAGCACAATACATAAAACACATAAAACACGAAGCACATCAGGCGAAATAAATAATGTTATCAAGCACAGCAATTAATAAGCACAATCAAAGCATATAAGCAAACATAAAATGCAGATAAACTAACATTCATGCAAAGCTATTATAAAGCACTAAAAGTAATTCAAGCATTAAGAACACAAATAAATAATAAATTATGCCAAATAATTTAAAAGCCAGAGTATACAAGATAAATAAATAAACTGATCTATAGCTCATCGAGATCTACGAACTGCTCTCCCAATTACCAACCAAACTTTTAAACTGACCCAATGGCATTTCTTCCCGCATTTTATTTGGCAGTTCGTTCGAGAGTTTGGCTCCTGCATATCTAAATGAGTGACGTAGCCCATGGGTATTTGTCCTTACCCTGGGAAAATCTACTATGTTGTTATTTCTAAAAGAGTAATTACATTTTTTAATTTCAATAAGTTCATGTAGATATAATGGACACTGTTTATTAATAATTTTATATACCTCTATTGCTATCATTCTAATTCTTCTAATTTCTAAGCTTGGTAATTTTGATTTAATATAAAAGTTGTTCATAGGTACTACAATATTCCTCATATATAAATCTTAGGGCACGCTCCTGTATTATCTCTATTTTTCTGGTGTTACTTCTTCTTCTTCTCTGTATTAGCTTCCTTTAAATAGGAACACCTCTAATATATATATTATTAGAGTATTTGGGGTAAATTTTGTAAGATTTTTTTTTTGGTTGTATGTAGATAACTATGTACAGCACACTATGTAGGAGGTTTACTTTCATTTATAAGTTGTTTTTATATATATATATACAGACTGTTTTATTTTGTATCTATTTTTTTTTTTTAATTTTTTTTTTAATATAATAAAAGAAACGTGCACCATAGCAGTATTTACATGTGAGGGTCTTATATACATGTTTTTTGTTGTTTTATTTGTTTGTTTTAAAACTTAAACATCCAATATTTAAAAGTTGTACAAAAACAAAATAAGTGTCTATAATGATAGTAGTTATATATATATAATTCTATTTTTTTTATAAAAGGATAGAGTTATAGATTAATTTTCTAAAAATAAGGTTACTTAATTATTTTAAAAGGAACAAGTATGTATTTTAAAAAGTAAAAATATATTTTGTATCAATTTTAATATGATAAAATATCTCATAATAGTGAACATCAATTTTCTTGACTGGTGATGTGGAATTTCATTGATAAAAATTATAATCTTTTATCTAATTAAAAAGCTAAAAAATTAAAAATAAGACAGTCATTAAAAACAAAGTTCTTATTCTTAGGTTCAGTATCATGTAATAAATTTACTTTGTTTTAAGTGGAAAATGTGGTTAAAAATATTTTGGCATCATATAAAATTATCATTTATAATACAGGAGCTTGTCATTAATTTTAATTATTTTAATTATATAATAACATTTCTCATTTTATAGAAATTTTAAACTTAAAATTATACTCATAAATTTAGAGCTGAACTCGCATTCGGGTGATTATCAATTCATCTTGATGAATATCCTCATTTTGTCTTCTTTACTAACACACTTATTTGAATCATCTATCTCTAGTCCATGTAATGAGAATATGAATATATTTGTTTCTCCATGTTTAACATTTTTAATAAAACAGTTCTTATATGTATAGACATTTATCCATTTTTGCTTCTTCACTAATCACTGAATATTGAATATTAATACACAGTATAATTGTTCTTATACCTGTACACTTTGGTTTTATACAATATTATTTGATGTTCCTTGCATCTAATATTTCAATTCTCTTGATATGTAGTTGGAATAGTAGGTTTCTAGCTTTCTGCTCTAACTTTTCTGCCAGTGCCATTCCTATACTAAGGGATTCTTTAAAATTGCTCCAGTCTAATATCAGACGTGTAATTTCCATCTTATTGTTGCAGTATGTATTCCATTTTGCAGGACCACAGCTATCCAAAATGACTTTTTTTATATCTATAAAATATTTCTCTCTTATAGTGCTTAGTACAGGACAGGTGGTTATCATGTGTACTATGTCTTCACTTTCTGTATGGCACAGTTGACATGTTGCTTCTGTTGAGAAATGTGTGAACTTATGTTTGTCTGATTGCAATATATAAGTTCCAGTCATCATTCTGGATTTCACAATGGATTTTCTTATCTCAATTCTGGGTTGATTTTTTAGCTTCCATACATGTGCTGGTTTTCCTATTTCCAAATTATCTATGCAGACATATTTAAGACTGGTTTTATTACAAGCATCAGATTTTAATTTATCATTCCAAAATTTGTGAATTTGTCTGTTGTCTGTTACAATCACCACAGAAGTGCCATATTACAGAAAAAGGTTCAAATATTCACAATAAAATACAAAAGCATACATACATTAAAATTTTACTTGATTTAGATTATCATGTTTTATTTAAGTGTAAAAAAATATATACATTATGGCTACATGTTGGTTTAAATATAGTACGACTTGGTTTAGTACGAGTTGGTGAAGGTACGACTTGTCACGTTTGATTCTTATGAAGAAAGAAGTGTCGAAATAAACAGATGCCGATTTGTCTTATCGTATCCAGTCCGACATCGGTTCTTAATTTAGCAAAAAAGCATGGCGGAAAGCAGAGAATTGTTTGGCAGTGACGAGAGTGGAAATGGTATAATCTGCTACATATATATATTTGAAATGGTTTACTCTGATATTCACACTCAAAAATAAGTAGTATTCTTAATATGAGGGTTCATGTACCTGTCACATGTACTGTAGAAAAAATAATTTAACAAAAAGGACGAAGACACTATAATTTTTAAATCCCTTCCAGAGTAAAATATTTATTCCATCCTGCAAAATTGAACACACTAGAAACATATCCCTCCCAAGTACAGTTTCTGATCGCAGATCGATTGGTAAAGCATATAGTGGCTAAGATTTCTAACAATGGCATGAACCAAAATTACAGGCAAAATACTAGTCCAAATAATTATAACGTCTGGGACGGCTATTTTATTTTTTTTCTGGGACGCCTTCCTACGACGTCATAACGCCGAAGCCATTATTTACGTCTGGAGTTTGAGAGCAAATTTTGGGGGGAACTTTGAAACCTAATTTTGACAAGAAATATTTATTGCTGGTTAGAAATTTTAACGTTGTTACAAAGTCCTACCTTTTTTGTGCTTATTGATGTAAAATATTTCCAGAAATATCCAAAAGAAAGAATAAAACAAGATAAGATTCCATTTGAAGTGGGGGAATATTTATTTTGTTTAGCAAAGATTTCCTACAATTACCAATGACACGTGATTTCCGGTGAATATAAAATTTAAAATCCGGTCAGTTTTTATGGCTCCGAATTTCCGGAACGTTCGATTTACATTATCCGGAAATTCGGGTCTGTCAAATTTAACGGATTTTAAATTTTATATTCACCGGAAATCACGTGCCGTTGGTAATTGTGGGAAATCTTTGCCAAACAAAATAAATGTTCCCCCCACTTCAAATGGAATCTTATCTTGTTTTATCCTTTCTTTTGGATATTTCTGGAAATATTTTACATCAATAAGCACAAAAAAGGTAGGACTTTGTAACTACGTAAAAATTTCTAACCGGCAATAAAAATTTCTTGTCAAAATTAGGTTTCAAAGTTCCCCCCAAAATTTGCTCTCAAACTCCAGACGTAAAAAATGGCTTCGGCGATATGACGTTGTAGGAAGGCGTCCCAGAAAAAAAATTAAAATAGCCTTGCCAGACGTCATAATTATTTGGACTAGCAAAATACGTGAACATGGAAGTACCTCAACAATAGTGAGGTTACAATTGAGTGGTGCGCTTTCCTGTAGTCTACAAAACGGACTTCACAACAATCAAACAAACTACATGACATCTTTAATCTTTGCCTTGATTCGAAATTAGCACTGGTCGGGTGGTCTGAGACCAATATAATTTGCGTTGGACCATTAGAAATTTGTCGTTATAAATCAATGATTGCACTATAAAAACAGTTTGTTTTACAAAAAAAATTACCTGTCAAAATCAATTACACAATACTGGGGGTACTAATTATTACAATTGATCAAGTTAATTAATATCTCGGGTGAGGGTTGTGTCCTTCACAACAACACAAAATGTGAAAATTTTTGGAAGGAGTTAAACCGTCAGACAAAAAAATAAGAATAATTGACATGCAAAAGAACATTGAGAAAGGATTTTTGAAATTGACAAAAGGGAATGATTTATTTAAAAAATCTTGAGAAAAAGATCACGAATGGTTGAAATATATAGTGGATTGCAATGTAATAAATTGTGTAACATGTGGAAAATTTGCAGTGACAGACCTAGACTAGAAATGTGATTTTGTTACAGGATCTTCAAATTTTTCATGCCTGACCCTTAAGATTTTTGGACAAAATAAAGCAAAATAAAAAAAAAAAGAAATATTGATTTCATCATAGTCATGATAGTAGTCCGACAGGCTAGTAAAAATTTTGATTAAAACTAGGAATTTCAAAAATTTTGATTGTCAACAAATCTCAGATAATAAATGGATGGAAATGAATGACAGAGACATTTTAAGTTCTAAGAAATACCCAGCTATAAACTATGACAATGAATGAAAGAACAACAATAAGAAGGTAGTGTGTAAAGTATAAGGCAGATTTTACAGTATTGTGTTCTGTCTCCTACTTTCATGTTGCTAACGTGACGGAGACAAAAATGAGTAACATTAGCGACATTTGGACATGTAACATGAGCAACAACATCTTTAAAAGTTCAAATGTATGCACACAGTGATGTTTAATATATGCCTGAAGTAATAAAATTGTAGTCTGGTTTAGAATTTCTAAATATACAGAATGTCATTTGCAGGTGTACTTTATATCAAATGAATACACAAGAAACCAAAAAATTAGTAACGTTAGCGACATTTGGACATGTCACATGAGCAACAACATCTTTAAAAGTTAAAATGTATGCACACAGTGATGTTTAATATATGCCTGGAGTAATAAAATTGTACAGTCTGGTTTAGAATTTCTAAAAATACAGAATGTCATTTGCAGGTGTACTTTATATCAAATGAATACACAAGAAACCAATTCGTAATAGTAACATTAGCAACATCTACTATCATGACATTACGTTTTGTTGCGAACGTCTTTTTGATGGACGGAATACATTTAAGGTCCTCTTGTAACGATATTACATACAACTTACCTTCTTTGCTACCCCATCATGTGAAGGAACTGACTCCGAATCTATTTCTGCAAAGGGCGATATCGTAACTCCTATACAGGAGAGTTACAGATCTAAATATATGTTGCTCACGTGACACTGATTTGGACGGAAACCTCAAGTAGTAACGTTCGCAAAAAATAAAACAGCCAATGATATTGATTCCTCAAGTCCTTTGACCCCCTTACGTCATCCAAATTTAATATGATTGCTATTTTCAATTATTTATAAAACCCGGGATAAAAATAACTACAATGGCCAGTCTGAGAACCAACAAGAAAATTGCGATCGTGACATATCACAATGGACGGAAAAGACGTGACGTTAGCAACAATATTATTAAATTACCTTTTTTAGCCTTTACCAATAAAAATCTGCCTTAAAGTTATGATTAAAACACAAAAGAAGACTTTTTATTAAAATATAAGTCCATGTGATAAGGCTCAACTTATAAATAATACTTCAAAATTCCACTCCGAATAAGCTGGATGTCAGTAAAGTAGGTCATGATGTCTATTCCATGTCCAATATTTTGAAATTGAAAACCCTCTAATTCTAACAAAAAACACAAACACAGAGTAATTTTTATTTTTATTTACTCAGAAAGACACATTTTATTCAATAACATAATGCATTACTCCATTACACAGTCTGTTTCACAGTTTCAGCAATTGCTTTTTTGATGGATACAAAAAAACAATAATTCCTTCTTATTGTAAAATCTGCCATAAATTAAAAGGAGAAGAACTCTACTGTATACATGTGTATTATTATTAAATGACATGCATGAATGCAACACACAAGATCTACTTTCCCCATTCATTCACAAAATTGCACATGATTTTTTTCGCAGAAACGCACCAGTTTTTTTGGTGAATGAAGGTTTGAAGCTACCATAAAGTTAGTTTAGCCTTTTTGAACGATTGTTGTGAAAATATGCCATGGACAGAAAATGTATGAAAACCCTTATAAACTACATGTACACCCAGTAATAAGAAGGCAATATTGTCCATGGACAGTATTTAATGGTGGTCATTATTTCATAGGGGATATTATTAAATCCTGTATACAATCCTCCAAAGAAGGTGCACACCCAGATAAAGAAAGATAACTCGATTTAATTTTTCCTTACTCAAGATATATACATACTTCTGACTTAAGAATTTATACGTTTAAGTAGTATTTTCGGAGGGTCTAGGTATGAGGATGGGTAGAGTGTCTGGGTCATCATTGATGATAGAAGTGTTTAACGTCCTTGACAACATCATGTACATGACTGGCTTTACAGCCCTCGCACTGTTGGTAGAGTAATCATTTTCTGTAATGTATACTTTTTAAAACAAATTTTCACTATTCTGTATATATCTAAACCCCCATTAGTCTATTATTCTTCTTTTAATTATCGTTTTGTTTAATTCATCATTTTTATGCCCCTGCATAGCAGTTTTCAATTTAAAAACTTTTTTCTTTATCACATGAAATTCATTCTGTTATGGCACTCAATAAATTAGTAGCAGTTTTTATAATAGATGCCACTTCGGTCAGTGTATTGAAACAATGCACTTTTAAAATGAATGCATTAAGTCAGGAGATATAACAAATAGTCTGTTAATGTGTGTGGAATGCATATATAGTTTTCTCTCTTTGGGATATTTTTTTCTGTCAACTGTGCATCTGTAGTTATAATCATAAAATGCTGGCTTTTGTCATATCTGGTCCGGTTCCAATCCATAGTTTACACAAATATGTCAATGGCAGCAGAAGAAAACTTAATGGAAATAAACAATTTTTGACAAGAGATTGGGAATGAATTAAACACTTTAAATGCATTGAATTGATGAAACATTAACTAACGCCAATCATGATAACTTTCTATAGTTTTAAGTATCAAACTTATTTAGCTCAATATCAAAATGATTAATATACGCTAAAAAGATTGATAAGTAGACGCTTAAACTGCCTGGAGAGAACACTAGATTTTGGCTCTTTATTGCCATTTGGTCAGCTAACTGTCGTCTGTTTGACACATTCCCGATTCCCATTCCCAATATTACCATACTTTTAGATTATATATATATCTCATTGCTCATATTCAGTAAGAATTGGAATTCATCATTTGTACATTGTCATAGGAAAATTTATTATTTTTTTTCTGATTTCCAATATTTTGAAGAATATGACACTGCAATAAGAAGGGAACCTGCTCCTCTACTGCAATTTAATATTTACTTTGAACTCCATAGAGACATCACTGTACAGTGTATAATTATATGGTCTTTTTATTATTTTCAGAAAGTGATGGAAGTGGTCATGGATCAGTGCCAGGAACCCCAGGTGGAAGTAGTCCAGCACATTCAGGGAGTCCACCTGGGAGTCCAGCCCAACACAGTGGATCAGAACATAGCAATACACCAGTAGGCAGTCCTGTAGGAAGTCACAGATCTGGATCAGGGAGTCACAGATCCAACAGGAGTGGCTCTGGAAGTCCAGGGTCCCATAGGAGTGGCTCTGGAAGTCCAGGGTCTCATAGGAGTGGCTCTGGGAGTCCAAGATCACATAGGAGTGGCTCTGGGAGTCCACGATCACACAAGAGTGGTTCTGGAAGTCCACATTCTCATAGGAGTGGCTCTAAAAGTCCAGGATCACAGAGGAGTGGCTCTAGAAGTCCAGGGTCCCATAGGAGTGGTTCTGGGAGTCCACATTCACACAGGAGTGGCTCTGGGAGCCCACATTCCCATAGGAGTGGGTCTGGCAGTCCTAAATCTGGAAGCCCTATGTCAGTAAAAAGTAGATCAAGGAGTCCTGGTCCAAGGTCAAGGTCAGGCAGTCCAAGATCTAAATCTGGTAGTCCTAAATCAAGATCTGCAAGTCCAAGATCACGGTCAGGTAGTCCAAAGTCAAGATCAGCGAGTCCAAGGTCCAAATCAGGAAGATCCAGATCTGGAAGTGCAAGGTCGAGGTCTGGAAGTCCAAGATCCAGGTCTGGCAGTCCAAGGTCTAGATCAAGAAGTCCCAGATCAAAGTCTGGAAGTCCAAGGTCGAAGGCAGGCAGTCCTAGGTCAAGGTCAAGATCTCGATCAGGTTCAAGAAAAAGTGGATCAGGTATTTATTATTGTATGCAGTCTTAAGGAAAACAAAGAAATCATTAATTAGTATCTAAGAAAAGTATGCTCATTTTTTACCTATAGTTGTTAATGTTTGTGTCATTGTGGTCTTTTGTGGATAGTTGTCTCATTGGCAATCATACCACATCTTCTTTTTTATATCATCTTTAAAGGAAGAAAATTAATAAACATGAATAAAAATGAAGCGACTGTATTTCAATAATTATGACATTATTATGTTGACAGGAAGTGATTCAGATATTGGTAGACGTAAGAAGAGGAGGATTATGGGTAGTGACGAGGAAGGCCAGGATGGGAGAGTAGATGGTAAGATTTTTCAACATAAAAAGGGATTTAACTCTAAGAGATCACTTAATTGATTGAATGAATCTTTTTCAAAAGGTTTTATAATTAGCTTCTTTACAGCAGCGAATAAGTAAATTCTGAATTGCATGCATGCATGACTTGACTCAACTTCTCATATTTGATTTACTACAACTTAAAAAAGTTTATATAGAACTTCTAAGAGTAGGAAAATAAGAATAAACATATACTCCCCATCTAGATCATTAAGATAGGGAACCAAAAAACTATTCCTGTAGATTTTCTGTCGCCTTTTGATTGTAGCAGAGAAACTACCTCTTGTTTTCAGAAATATAGAGAACACATGGTCTTTTAACATTGAGATACATCATTGTCACAGTCTGCACAAAAAAAAATTTTCAACAACTAGTCAGAAGACCTATATTCTGACATTTTTCTTATTTGGCCAAACAAAGTTTTGCAAAAACTTACTTGTTCAAATGAAATTTTACTAGTTGGGGGCATCGGACGAGTGGCTAACCGTGCAGACTGCGTCAATAAAGTATAGTCAGCTATAAAAGGCCCTGACTACCATAGGTAAAGTACGGCTTCAACAATGAGACCTGCTAGTACCTTATAGTCAACTTTAAAAACCCTGACATTCAAAATGGCCCCTAGGCCACCCTTAAGAAATTGTTTGTTTGGCATTGCTGACTCACACCATCAGCAGGTGGGTACATGTAGGTAGGTTTTTATTTACATTTTAAAACTTTATATATTGCAACCATGATGTAGTGCATCATTGTTGTGTGTATAAACTATTAATGGTTTCTTTGATGGGGGTTAATGTCACATTCTACAACATAGGGATCATTTCATGTCAGGCTGTCAGTTTTGGCTCATGAAAAATATAAACCATTTATAATTAACATAAGTGGTTGTACGGACACAAATTAAGGCTTAGAAATAAAAACGTCTGCTTGCAATGATACTTGTATTGGAACTCTAAATAGATAATGTCACAACAAAATTGATGTCATGTTCATAGAGAGGGATCGCAAGAACACCTCATGTGCAATCATTAAAAACAATGTTTCCTTATCTACTTGTAGCTACTGTTGATAATCTCTTTGGAGATGCAGATGACATCAGTTCAGACGAAGAAGACAAAGAAAAGCGGCCCGAGTCAGGTGACAGAGATGATAATTCTCCGGTATGTTGTGAAGCCGTCAACGTACTATTAAAATTACACTAAAGGATGTCCTTAGGTGAAGTTAAAAAAAAAATGCAATAATAAAAACATTGCAACAGTTTCTGAATTTACAGTAGTTGACTTAGTCAATAAATGTATAAAACTTAACATTAACTCATTTAACTTTTTTTAACAATAACTGATGTCCTTACTTTTGTTTTTTTAGAGAAGGAGAGGTTCTGATGAGGAGGAAGAGGTCGAAGAGCCACAAGAAACACTTATAGAAGTAGAGATCCCTCGTATCATTACAAATCTTGGCAAAACTATACATTATGTTAAACTTCCTAATTTCCTCAGTGTAGAAACCAGGTAATATGCCCCTTGTATCATTACAAAATAAAACAGAGCTATGCATTGTGTAAAATTTGTTCTTACACATACATGTAACATGTCCCTTTTATCATTATAAACCGAGGCATAACTATATGTTTAATACCACCAAAGCGTAGTATGTCACATCAGGTTTTGTACTAGAAAGGGTTCAACATGGTCAATATAATAAATATAATCTGAACAGTCCATATGTAATGTCTTGACCTAGTCAAAATATAAAAAAAGAAGATGTGGTATGATTGCCAATGAGAAAACTGTCCAGAAGAGACCAAAATGACACAGAAATTAACAACTATAGGTGACTGTACAACCTTCATCACATAGTCAGCTATAAAAAACCCTGAAATGACAATGTAAAACAATTCAAACGAGAAAACTAAAGTCCATAATTGATAAATATATTTTATAGGCCTTATGATGCTACAACATATGAAGATGAGATTGATGAAGATGAAGTTTTGGATGAAGAAGGTCGAGCAAGGTTAAAGTTGAAGGTAAATAAGGTCACTTTGTTATGTCTGAAAACCAATGTCAAGGGCATACAATACAGTTACTGTGAAGATAATGACATTGCAAACATAAAATGTTATTTTTGCAAAGTCAAACTGACATATCAGGAAAAGATGCTTTTCTTCAACAGTATTTTTATGTTTGAAACTGATTTTACTTAAAAATGAGTACATATATGAGGCCCCTCATGAGGGGGGGGGGGGGTCCAAGTAATTTTTTAGCTCACCTGGCCCGAAGGGCCAAGTGAGCTTTTCCCATCACTTTGCGTCCGGCGTCCGTCGTCGTCCGGCGTCCGTCGTCCGTCGTCGTTAACTTTTACAAAAATCTTCTCCTCTGAAACTACTGGGCCAAATCGAACCAAACTTGGCCACAATCATCATTGGGGTATCTAGTTTAAAAAATGTGTGGCGTGACCCGGTCAACCAACCAAGATGGCCGCCACGGCTAAAAATAGAACATAGGGGTAAAATGCAGTTTTTGGCTTATAACTCAAAAACCAAAGCATTTAGAGGAAATCTGACATGGGATAAAAATGTTAATCAGGTCAAGATCTATCTGCTCTAAAATTTTCAGATGAATCGGTCAACCTGTTGTTGGGTTGCTGCCCCTGAATTGTTAATTTTGTGGAAATTTTGCAGATTTTGGTTATTATCTTGAATATTATTATAGATAAAGATAAACTGTAAACAGCAATAATGTTGAGTAAAGTAGGATTTACAAATAAGTCAACATGACCGAAAAGGTCAGTTGACCCGTTTAGGAGTTATTGCCCTTTATAGTCAATTTTTAACCATTTTTCGTAAATCTTAGTTATCTTTTACAAAAATCTTCTCCTCTGAAACTACTGGGCCAAATTGAACCAAACTTGGCCACAATCATCATTGGGGTATCTAGTTTAAAAAATGTGTGGCGTGACCCGGTCAACCAACCAAGATGGCCGCCACGGCTAAAAATAGAACATAGGGGTAAACTGCAGTTTTTGGCTTATAACTCAAAAACCAAAGCATTTAGAGGAAATCTGACATGGGGTAAAAATGTTTATCAGGTCAAGATCTATCTGCCCTGAAATTTTCAGATGAATCGGTCAACCCGTTGTTGGGTTGCTGCCCCTGAATTGGTAATTTTGTGGAAATTTTGCAGTTTTTGGTTATTATCTTGAATATTATTATAGATAGAGATAAACTGTAAACAGCAATAATGTTTAGTAAAGTAGGATTTACAAATAAGTCAACATGATCGAAATGGTCAGTTGACCCGTTTAGGAGTTATTGCCCTTTATAGTCAATTTTTAACCATTTTTCGTAATTCTTAGTTATCTTTTACAAAAATCTTCTCCTCTGAAACTACTGGGCCAAATTAATCCAAACTTGGCAATCATCATCTTTGGGGTATCTTGTTTTAAAAATGTGTCCGGTGACCCGACTATCAAATCAAGATGGCCGCCACAGCTAAAAATAGAACATAGGGGTAAAATGCAGTTTTTGGCTTATAACTCAAAAACCAAAGCATTTAGAGCAAATCCAACATGGGGTAAAATTATTAATCAGATCAAGATCTATCTGCCCTACAATTTTTAGATGAATCTGACAACCCATTGTTTGGTTGCTGCCCCTGAATCGGTAATTTTAAGGAAATTTTGCTGTTTTTGGTTATTATCTTAAATTTTATTATAGATAGAGATAAACTGTAAACAGCAATTATGTTCAGCAAAGTAAGATTTACAAATAAGTCAACATGACCGAAATTGCAATTGACCCCCTAAGGAGTTATTGTCCTTTATAGTCAATTTTTAACAATTTTCATAAAATTTGTAAATTTTTATTAACATTTTCCACTGAAACTACTGGGCCAAGTTCATTATAGATAGAGATAAATGTAAGCAGCAAGACTAGTTAAGTAAGATTTACAAACACATCACCATCACCAAAACACAATTTTGTCATGAATTCATCTGCTTCCTTTGTTTAATATTCACATAGACCAAGGTGAGCGACACAGGCTCTTTGGAGCCTCTAGTTTTTTTGCCAATATAATCACATAATCATTAAATATTTGCTTATCTTTAGTAATCAAATAATCATAAACTAAAAATACAGTCCTAGGTAATCAAATAATCATGAAATATTTGGCTTAATAATCAGATAATCATTAAAAAAACGGCCAAGTAATCACATAATCAAAAACCCCATGAGGGCCCTCATATATATAGGACCCTCTTTTTTATGAAATGGCATTAGGTTTGATTACGTATGTACTCATTTTGATGAAAAGGTCTACGATGAATATTTTTAAAATTTGAAAATTATATAAACATAAAACTAATTGAATTGAGTGAATAAAGTCACATAATAGTTTGAAAAAAGGTAAAATAAAATCTTTTTTTCAATGACTATCAACAAAAATAAGTTATAATCCTTTACTTTAATTTATGCATGACTTTACAGGTAGAGAATGCTATTCGATGGCGAAAAGTGAAAGATGTAGACGGCACTGATGTATTGGATGAGTTAGGTGCACCACAGAAAGAAAGTAATGCCAGGATTGTACGATGGTCAGACGGCAGGTAAGGGCTAGGATTGTACGATGGTCAGATGGCAGGTAAGGGCTAGGATTGTACGATGGTCAGACGGCAGGTAAGGGCTAGGATTGTACGATGGTCAGACGGCAGGTAAGGGCTAAGATTGTAAGATGGTCAGACGGCAGGTAAGGGCTAGGATTGTACGATGGTCAGACGGCAGGTAAGGGCTAGGATTGTACGATGGTCAGATGGCAGGTAAGGGCTAGGATTGTAAGATGGTCAGACGGCAGGTAAGGGCTAGGATTGTACGATGGTCAGACGGCAGGTAAGGGCTAAGATTGTACGATGGTCAGACAACAGGTAAGGGTTAGGATTGTACGATGGTCAGACGGCAGGTAAGGGCTAGGATTGTACGATGGTCAGACGGCAGGTAAGGGCTAGGATTGTACGATGGTCAGACGGCAGGTAAGGGCTAGGATTGTACGATGGTCAGAAGGCAGGTAAGGGCTAGGATTGTACGATGGTCAGACGGCAGGTAAGGGCTAGGATTGTACGATGGTCAGACGGCAGGTAAGGGCTAGGATTGTACGATTGTCAGACGGCAGGTAAGGGCTAGGATTGTACGATGGTCAGACGGCAGGTAAGGGCTAGGATTGTACGATGGTCAGACGGCAGGTAAGGGCTAGGATTGTACGATGGTCAGACGGCAGGTAAGGGCTAGGATTGTACGATGGTCAGACGGCAGGTAAGGGCTAGGATTGTACGATGGTCAGACAGCAGGTAAGGGCTAGGATTGTACGATGGTCAGATGGCAGGTAAGGGCTAGGATTGTACGATGGTCAGACGGCAGGTAATTGTACGATGGTCAGAAGGCAGGTAAGGGCTAGGATTGTACGATGGTCAGAAGGCAGGTAAGGGCTAGGATTGTACGATGGTCAGACGGCAGGTAAGGGCTAGGATTGTACGATGGTCAGACGGCAGGTAAGGGTTAGGATTGTACGATGGTCAGACGGCAGGTAAGGGCTAGGATTGTACGATGGTCAGACGGCAGGTAAGGGCTAGGATTGTACGATGGTCAGACGGCAGGTAAGGGCTAGGATTGTACGATGGTCAGACGGCAGGTAAGGGCTAGGATTGTACGATGGTCAGAAGGCAGGTAAGGGCTAGGATTGTACGATGGTCAGACGGCAGGTAAGGGCTAGGATTGTACGATGGTCAGACGGCAGGTAAGGGCTAGGATTGTACGATGGTCAGACGGCAGGTAAGGGCTAGGATTGTACGATGGTCAGACGGCAGGTAAGGGCTAGGATTGTACGATGGTCAGACGGCAGGTAAGGGCTAGGATTGTACGATGGTCAGACGGCAGGTAAGGGCTAGGATTGTACGAGGTCAGACAGCAGGTAAGGGCTAGGATTGTACGATGGTCAGATGGCAGGTAAGGGCTAGGATTGTACGATGGTCAGACGGCAGGTAATTGTACGATGGTCAGAAGGCAGGTAAGGGCTAGGATTGTACGATGGTCAGGAGGCAGGTAAGGGCTAGGATTGTACGATGGTCAGACGGCAGGTAAGGGCTAGGATTGTACGATGGTCAGACGGCAGGTAAGGGCTAGGATTGTACGATGGTCAGACGGCAGGTAAGGGTTAGGATTGTACGATGGTCAGACGGCAGGTAAGGGCTAGGATTGTACGATGGTCAGACGGCAGGTAAGGGCTAGGATTGTACGATGGTCAGACGGCAGGTAAGGGCTAGGATTGTACGATGGTCAGACGGCAGGTAAGGGCTAGGATTGTACGATGGTCAGACGGCAGGTAAGGGCTAGGATTGTACGATGGTCAGACGGCAGGTAAGGGCTAGGATTGTACGATGGTCAGACGGCAGGTAAGGGCTAGGATTGTACGATGGTCAGACGGCAGGTAAGGGCTAGGATTGTACGATGGTCAGACGGCAGGTAAGGGCTAGGATTGTACGATGGTCAGACGGCAGGTAAGGGTTAGGATTGTACGATGGTCAGAAGGCAGGTAAGGGCTAGGATTGTACGATGGTCAGAAGGCAGGTAAGGGCTAGGATTAGACGATGGTCAGACGGCAGGTAAGGGCTAGGATTGTACGATGGTCAGACGGCAGGTAAGGGCTAGGATTGTACGATGGTCAGACGGCAGGTAAGGGCTAGGATTGTACGATGGTCAGACGGCAGGTAAGGGCTAGGATTGTACGATGGTCAGACGGCAGGTAAGGGCTAGGATTGTACGATGGTCAGACGGCAGGTAAGGGCTAGGATTGTACGATGGTCAGACGGCAGCGGCAGGTAAGGGCTAGGATTGTACGATGGTCAGACGGCAGGTAAGGGCTAGGATTGTACGATGGTCAGACGGCAGGTAAGGGCTAGGATTGTACGATGGTCAGACGGCAGGTAAGGGCTAGGATTGTAAGATGGTCAGATGGCAGGTAAGGGCTAGGATTGTAAGATGGTCAGACGGCAGGTAAGGTAGTAATGGTTAACCATTTTATTTTAAACTTCAAGTAGTATTTTTTTCTGAGGATCCTTTATGGTCATGTTGCAAATATACTTTTTTAGATTTAAATTTTTATAAAGTTTCAACAGGATAGTTATAAATCTTCAAGTTTCTTAATTATACTATCAAAAAAGTCAAGTGTAATTAAAATTCAGAAAAAAAATCATTAATCAAGGGCAGATAATTATACTGAATTTGGAAGGACAAAAATAGTGTTTTTAAGAAAATAGGCTTGTGATGTCTAAATTTATTGAAATTTCAAAAACCTTTTGAGTTTAAGTTCTTAGACCACATTCATTCTGTGTCAGAAACCTAAGTTGTGTCAACTTTTTAATCACAATCCAAATGCAAAGCTGTATCAAGCTTAAATAATGTGTCCATACTTGCCCCAACTGTTCAGGGTTTGACCTCTGCGGTCATATAAAGCTGTGCCCTGCAGAGCATCTGGTTTTATATTTCAGTATGTCATTACATTTGGGCACGGAGATATTTGACCTCTATACTATGCCTTGCTCTGTTATGAGTTATTAATTTTGATGGTGACTTTTTCTATATTTCAGCATGTCAGTACATTTGGGAACCGAGATATTTGACCTCTATACTATGCCTTGCTCTGTTATGAGTTATTAATTTTGATGGTGACTTTTTCTATATTTCAGCATGCCATTACATTTGGGCACGGAGATATTTGACTTCCATACTTTGCCTTGCTCTGTTATGAGTTATTAATTTTGATGGTGACTTTTTCTATATTTCAGCATGCCATTACATTTGGGCACGGAGATATTTGACTTCCATACTATGCCTTGCTCTGGTATGAGTTATTAATTTTGATGGTGACTTTTTCTATATTTCAGCATGTCAGTACATTTGGGAACAGAGATATTTGACCTCTATACTATGCCTTGCTCTGTTATGAGTTATTAATTTTGATGGTGACTTTTTCTATATTTCAGTATGTCAGTACATTTGGGAACAGAGATATTTGACCTCTATACTATGCCTTGCTCTGTTATGAGTTATTAATTTTGATGGTGACTTTTTCTATATTTCAGTATGTCAGTACATTTGGGCACGGAGATATTTGACCTCTATACTATGCCTTGCTCTGTTATGAGTTATTAATTTTGATGGTGACTTTTTCTATATTTCAGTATGTCAGTACATTTGGGCACGGAGATATTTGACCTCTATACTATGCCTTGCTCTGTTATGAGTTATTAATTTTGATGGTGACTTTTTCTATATTTCAGCATGTCAGTACATTTGGGCACGGAGATATTTGACCTCTATACTATGCTTTGCTCTGTTATGAGTTATTAATTTTGATGGTGACTTTTTCTATATTTCAGTATGTCAGTACATTTGGGCACGGAGATATTTGACCTCTATACTATGCCTTGCTCTGTTATGAGTTATTAATTTTGATGGTGACTTTTTCTATATTTCAGTATGTCATTACATTTGGGCACGGAGATATTTGACCTCTATACTATGCCTTGCTCTGTTATGAGTTATTAATTTTGATGGTGACTTTTTCTATATTTCAGTATGTCAGTACATTTGGGCACGGAGATATTTGACCTCTATACTATGCCTTGCTCTGTTATGAGTTATTAATTTTGATGATGACTTTTTCTATATTTCAGTATGTCATTACATTTGGGCACGGAGATATTTGACGTCCATACTATGCCTTGCTCTGTTATGAGTTATTAATTTTGATGGTGACTTTTTCTATATTTCAGTATGTCATTACATTTGGGCACGGAGATATTTGACGTCCATACTATGCCTATTCAAGGAGATTTTAATCACTTGTTTGTACGTCAAGGTACTGGTTTACAAGGTCAAAGTGTATTCAGGACAAAAGTGGCCTTCAGGTAAGAACTTTTTGTTGTTTTAGTGCTGTCTCATTCATGTATAACTTACATGATATATTAACATTTATAAAACATACTTATTTTTATATGGCTGCAAAGATGTTTTGGGGTTCTCATAATGCTAAACTAAACTAAAGACGCATTTGGTTTCCAGACAATAACTTTAGTTTACTGTGATTTCATTATTATTCGTTGGATACCAATTTTCGTTGATTTTTTGGGTATAGCAGAACCATGAAATTAAATGTTCAACAAATACAAACAATTATATAAGCTTGTATACAGACTTTGGCAAAACCACGAAATTATATATCCACGAACATGCAAGATTTTCTTAATCAACGAAAATTGGTATCCATGAAAATAAATGAATCCACAGTAAGTAAATGGATCTCTATGACATTTTACATTGACCACAACCATACAGTATAGTCAGCTATATAGGCTGCGAGATAAGGAAATGTGAAATAGTTTTAAAAGAAAATTATCGACCTTATTTAATAATACTTTGGATTCATTAATATTTGTCAGACACCAATTTTTGTGGTTACAGGGGAACCCCAGTTACAGGGGAACCCCAGTTATAGGGGAACTCCGGTTACAGGGGAACCCCATTTACAGGGGAACCCTGGTCACAGGGGAACCCCCGTTACAGGGGAACCCCGGAAACAGGGGAACCCCAGTTACAGGGGAACCCCGGTTACAGGGGAACCCCAGTAACAGGGGAACCCGGTTACAGGGGAACCACAAATTGAAATGTTCAACAGATTACAAATTATCTAATGGAATGTTTACATGCAGAATTTGTAATAACAACAAAATTAAATATCCACGAAAATGCAAGTTTTCCTCAATCTACGAAAAATTTGAACCAATGAAAAATAAACAAATCCACTTTCAACAAAAGCAATTATAAAAGATTGATACAACTGATCTACAGCTGGCTCCTTGCTTTGGGCAGGCACAGTATGAGAGTGGTTGAGATTATGCAGGCTCCTTGCTTTGGGCAGGCACAGTATGAGAGTGGTTGAGATTATGCAGGCTCCTTGCTTTGGGCAGGCACAGTATGAGAGTGGTTGAGATTATGCAGGCTCCTTGCTTTGGGCAGGCACAGTATGAGAGTGGTTGAGATTATGCAGGCTCCTTGCTTTGGGCAGGCACAGTATGAGAGTGGTTGAGATTATGCAGGCTCCTTGCTTTGGGCAGGCACAGTATGAGAGTGGTTGAGATTATGCAGGCTCCTTGCTTTGGGCAGGCACAGTATGAGAGTGGTTGAGATTATGCAGGCTCCTTGCTTTGGGCAGGCACAGTATGAGAGTGGTTGAGATTATGCAGGCTCCTTGCTTTGGGCAGGCACAGTATGAGAGTGGTTGAGATTATGCAGGCTCCTTGCTTTGGGCAGGCACAGTATGAGAGTGGTTGAGATTATGCAGGCTCCTTGCTTTGGGCAGGCACAGTATGAGAGTGGTTGAGATTATGATCTACAGCTGGCTCCTTGCTTTGGGCAGGCACAGTATGAGAGTGGTTGAGATTATGATCTACAGCTGGCTCCTTGCTTTGGGCAGGCACAGTATGAGAGTGGTTGAGATTATGCAGGCTCCTTGCTTTGGGCAGGCACAGTATGAGAGTGGTTGAGATTATGCAGGCTCCTTGCTTTGGGCAGGCACAGTATGAGAGTGGTTGAGATTATGCAGGCTCCTTGCTTTGGGCAGGCACAGTATGAGAGTGGTTGAGATTATGCAGGCTCCTTGCTTTGGGCAGGCACAGTATGAGAGTGGTTGAGATTATGCAGGCTCCTTGCTTTGGGCAGGCACAGTATGAGAGTGGTTGAGATTATGCAGGCTCCTTGCTTTGGGCAGGCACAGTATGAGAGTGGTTGAGATTATGCAGGCTCCTTGCTTTGGGCAGGCACAGTATGAGAGTGGTTGAGATTATGCAGGCTCCTTGCTTTGGGCAGGCACAGTATGAGAGTGGTTGAGATTATGCAGGCTCCTTGCTTTGGGCAGGCACAGTATGAGAGTGGTTGAGATTATGCAGGCTCCTTGCTTTGGGCAGGCACAGTATGAGAGTGGTTGAGATTATGCAGGCACCTTGCTTTGGGCAGGCACAGTATGAGAGTGGTTGAGATTATGCAGGCTCCTTGCTTTGGGCAGGCACAGTATGAGAGTGGTTGAGATTATGCAGGCTCCTTGCTTTGGGCAGGCACAGTATGAGAGTGGTTGAGATTATGCAGACTTCATCTTTGGGCAGGCACAGTATGAGAGTGGTTGAGATTATGCAGACTTCATCTTTGGGCAGGCACAGTATGAGAGTGGTTGAGATTATGCAGACTTCATCTTTGGGCAGGCACAGTATGAGAGTGGTTGAGATTATGCAGACTTCATCTTTGGGCAGGCACAGTATGAGAGTGGTTGAGATTATGCAGACTTCATCTTTGGGCAGGCACAGTATGAGAGTGGTTGAGATTATGCATACTTCATCATGTTTTTGACTCCCTATCATATATGGTTCAAGGACACAGTTATCGTCCTTTGGTTTTCGTTGTCTACGAATATAGTCCCTAGTGTAAACAGTGTATAACTTGCATGTTTTATTTAATACACTTTCCCAATTTATTTCTTTATATTAAATGCATGAAATATTAAGTAGGGGGATGTAATTACATGTCAAAAAAATTTGGGTGCTGAAACTTTATGTTAAGTAGTGATTTGGTCCAGTTCTAAAAGGTCAAATTTTATCACGTCTGAAGCTGTCAAACTGAATTGTACACCCCCTTAACACACAATTGTCAATATTTTGAGTTAGAGCTGGGAGAAGTTTCTATAATTTTGATATTATTTGTCTCACTGGTAGTACACTACACTGTAAAAATATTTTTGAGAAAGAGCAGGTGCGATTTTTTTAATTTGAATTTATTGTCTAAAAGAAATGCACTACGAAATAACTGTGTTCTCGGGCCTAAGAGATGAATTCCTGAAATATAGATTCTGTACTTTGGGAACTTTCCTGAATGATTTGCTGGTTTCAATTTGTCAAACTCAATAAAAGTAAAGGATTTACATCTTTGGTTTACATAAATTCTGTTAAAAAGTGCCATTTTGACATTCTACGGCTATAATAAGCATTTTAAAGCAGTTTACATTTTATGCCTAAGAGGCATGCAGACTTTCTATCTGACAGCTTTTTTTATCCTGATATTTGTGTTTCTATGCTTAAATCAAATTAAATTAACCATTTGTGAACTCTAAATAAAGAGAAAAGTAGATTATCACAGATAAAAAGTGCAGCATATTTTGTATTCATGGCCCTGGTTAAACGGCCTAATTGATGTATGTAAAATGTGAAGCGCTTTATACATCAAATCTGTAGTCCATCACAAATATTTCACTAAATCTGTAAAAAAAGTATTTAACTATATTCAGTACACCTTACTCCTTTAAAGGCTACCATATGTTTTTTCCTGTATGATAGTAAGTGGTCAAAATTTATGCCTATTGAGACTAAAACTAAATGCAAGTTTTCCATCGAAAAGTGAAAAAACAGGCCGTCAGACCATATTGTCTTGCAAAAAATTTAAATGCAAGAGTCCTTTTGCATTTAGACTTCTTGTATCATAACACCTTAGCATAGAAATGAACAAAAAGTAACACATTTTCACTTCTGATAGCTTCTGTGTGCATTTTTATATGTCAATATGGACTACCGCCTAAATTGACTCTAAATAATTCTCAGTACTACATGCTCCAAGACCATTTTATACTCATGTGGTATACTTTTTGTAACTTTTCTATACATTTAAAGTACATTTAATATATATGAAAGAATAATTTAAGCTTAAAAAACTTCAAAAACTTCAAATTGGCTGAGAAAAATGCATATTTATATAAGGCTTCCCTGCATTGGAAAATCTCTATTTTCAGGCATAGGCACATATAAATTTGACTTTGGAATAAATACAATACATCTGATAAATAAAATGAGTATGCAGATGCTTTTAATACTTAATATCTAATATTCAAGAGCATTTAAAAAGCAAATTTTTGCAAAATTCAAGTTTTTAGGCCAAAATCTTGACATTTGAAGATATTTAATTTATACGTCAAAAATAAACATCCAAATGTCAATACTAAAATGACCATAGTTTCTGTTATATATGACATATGGCAATGAAACTTGGCAAACCATCTCATTATTGCCTAAGCTTAGGTTATGCAAAGTTTTATAAAGATTGGTCAAGTCTTTCTGTCCTATTAATAAGAGATGAATTCCTGAAATATAGATTCTGTACTTTGGGAACTTTCCTGAATGATTTGCTGGTTTCAATTTGTCAAACTCAATAAAAGTAAAGGATTTACATCTTTGGTTTACATAAATTCTGTTAAAAAGTGCCATTTTGACATTCTACGGCTATAATAAGCATTTTAAAGCAGTTTACATTTTATGCCTAAGAGGCATGCAGACTTTCTATCTGACAGCTTTTTTTATCCTGATATTTGTGTTTCTATGCTTAAATCAAATTAAATTAACCATTTGTGAACTCTAAATAAAGAGAAAAGTAGATTATCACAGATAAAAAGTGCAGCATATTTTGTATTCATGGCCCTGGTTAAACGGCCTAATTGATGTATGTAAAATGTGAAGCGCTTTATACATCAAATCTGTAGTCCATCACAAATATTTCACTAAATCTGTAAAAAAAGTATTTAACTATATTCAGTACACCTTACTCCTTTAAAGGCTACCATATGTTTTTTCCTGTATGATAGTAAGTGGTCAAAATTTATGCCTATTGAGACTAAAACTAAATGCAAGTTTTCCATCGAAAAGTGAAAAAACAGGCCGTCAGACCATATTGTCTTGCAAAAAATTTAAATGCAAGAGTCCTTTTGCATTTAGACTTCTTGTATCATAACACCTTAGCATAGAAATGAACAAAAAGTAACACATTTTCACTTCTGATAGCTTCTGTGTGCATTTTTATATGTCAATATGGACTACCGCCTAAATTGACTCTAAATAATTCTCAGTACTACATGCTCCAAGACCATTTTATACTCATGTGGTATACTTTTTGTAACTTTTCTATACATTTAAAGTACATTTAATATATATGAAAGAATAATTTAGGCTTAAAAAACTTCAAAAACTTCAAATTGGCTGAGAAAAATGCATATTTATATAAGGCTTCCCTGCATTGGAAAATCTCTATTTTCAGGCATAGGCACATATAAATTTGACTTTGGAATAAATACAATACATCTGATAAATAAAATGAGTATGCAGATGCTTTTAATACTTAATATCTAATATTCAAGAGCATTTAAAAAGCAAATTTTTGCAAAATTCAAGTTTTTAGGCCAAAATCTTGACAGTTGAAGATATTTAATTTATACGTCAAAAATAAACATCCAAATGTCAATACTAAAATGACCATAGTTTCTGTTATATATGACATATGGCAATGAAACTTGGCAAACTATCTCATTATTGCCTAAGCTTAGGTTATGCAAAGTTTTATAAAGATTGGTCAAGTCTTTCTGTCCTATTAGGTTCAAGGACACAGTTATCGTCCTTTGGTTTTCGTTGTCTACGAATATAGTCCCTAGTGTAAACAGTGTATAACTTGCATGTTTTATTTAATACACTTTCCCAATTTATTTCTTTATATTAAATGCATGAAAAATTAAGTAGGGGGATGTAATTACATGTCAAAAAAATTTGGGTGCTGAAACTTTATGTTAAGTAGTGATTTGGTCCTGTTCTAAAAGGTCAAATTTTATCACGTCTGAAGCTGTCAAACTGAATTGTACACCCCCTTAACACAGAATTGTCAATATTTGGAGTTAGAGCTGGGAGAAGTTTCTATAATTTTGATATTATTTGTCTCACTGGTAGTACACTACACTGTAAAAATATTTTTGAGAAAGAGCAGGTGCGATTTTTTTAATTTGAATTTATTGTCTAAAAGAAATGCACTACGAAATAACTGTGTTCTCGGGCCATATGGATATTTTAACATTAATTTTTTATTATTTTTTTTCCCTCAGACCACATTCTACAGAATCGTTCACTCACAGAAAAATGACCTTGTCATTAGCAGACAGATCAACGAAAGCACAAAAGGTCAAAGTATTACCCATCCACGGCAAAGATCCTGATGCTAACAGATCAGAAATGATAAAGGTATATGTATATAATGGTAGTGGCTATTATAACATCACTAACTCACTAATAGATCTGAAATGATAAATGTATATATTTAATGTATAAAGGTAGTGGCTTTTATCCCATCAAATGTTAATATAATTCTAACAGAACATAAATGATAAAGGTAGTGGCTACTGTGGATTCATTATTATTCGTTGTATACCAATTTTCGTGGGTAAAGGTGAACCACGAATTCAAATGTTCAACGAATAATATATTTTCTATAGTCTTTATATACAGTGATTGTCAAAATCACGAAATCAAATATCCACGAAAATGCAAGTTTTCAACAATCCACGAAAATTGATACCCATGAAAATAAATGAGTCCACAGTATTATCCCATCACTAACAGATCAGAAATGATAACAATACATAAAGGTAGTGACTTTAGGGCTGTAGGAGTTATACATGCATTAGAACCTGCTCCTTCGTCTATCAGATGTCACAAAATTAATACACAATAGCTTCATTTTATAACTTTCACTTCTCATATTTTCTTATTTTAAGGGGCATTATGCTTTATGGTGTATACATCCTTTAGTTCCTCTGTTCATCCATCTGTCGAGTTTCAGGTTAAAGTTCTTGGTTAAGTTAGGTTTTGATGAAGTTAAAGTCCAATCAACCTGAAACTTAGTATACATGTTCCTTATGATATGATCTTTCTAATTGTAATGTCAAATTAGAGTTCTGACCCCAATTTAACGGTCCACTAAACACAGAAAGTGATAGTGTGAGTGGGGCATCCGTGTACTGGGGACACATTCTTGTTTACCCCAATTTCACAGTCCACTGAACTAAGAAAATGATAGTGCAAATTGGGCATCCGTGTACTATGGACACATTCTTGTATAGTTTTTCAGTCTGTATAGAATGTTTGTCTTGTCAAATCTAAAGTTTGTCATATTTTATCCAGTTTCACGGTCCACTGAACATTAGAAGTTTGGCATCTCTGAACTATTGACACATTCTTGTTGAGTTTTTCAGTCAGTATAGACTTTTTGTCAAATCTAATTTTTTTCATATTTTACAGAAAGAGGAAGAAAAGTTGAGAGCAGCCATTAGAATGGAAGGAACAAGGAAAAGACAAAAAGAAAGACATGTTGCCAAGGGTCTCTCTGGTGGTTACCTAGAAAGTGGGGATGAAGAGGAAGAAGGAGATATCTCCATAGCAGCCATTAAAAAACATTATAAAAATGCTAGAGGTAGGTCAAAGGTTAAATCTCCATAGCAGCCATTAAAAAACATTACAAAAATGCTAGAGGTTGGTCAAAGGTCAAATCTCCATAGCAGCCATTAAAAAACATTACAAAAAGTCTAGAGGTAGGTCAAAGGTCATGTCTTCATAGCAGCCATTAAAAAACACTCCATAGCAACTATTAAAAACATTACAAAAATGCTAAAGGTAGATCTAAGGTCAAATTTTGATAGCTGCCAATAAAAAACATTACAAAAAGGCTAGAGGTAGGTCAAAGGTCATGTCTTCATAGCTGCCATTAAAAAACATTACAAAAAGGCTAGAGGTAGGTCAAAGGTCATATCTTCATAGCAGTCATTAAAAAACAGTACAAAAAGGCTAGAGGTAGGTCAAAGGTCAAATCTTGATAGCCACCAATAAAAAATATTACAAAATGCAAGTGGAAGGTTGAAAGTCAAATCTTGATAGCAGCCAAAAAAAAAACATTACCAAAATGCTAATGGTAGGTCAAAAGTCAAGTCTTCTTTTAGAGAAATAAAATAACAAACTTTTACACAAAATGCTAAAGGTAGGTCAAAGATCATGTCTTGAGAAAATGCTCATATTTTGATAGTTATTATGATTGTAAGCCTTCACATCTAAACAAAAAACAAGTTCAGAATTGTAATTAATGAAAATATAATTGTTTTATGAAAAATGTATTTGTTATTATTTTTCAGTCATACAATTTACTAGTTGTAAATATAAGATGTCATATAATTTGATTTTTTCAGATCGGCCAAATGTTCCAGACATTTACTCTAGTGATAGTGATTCTTATGATTCTGACAAGGAACGATCTGGAGCACAGCGGTTGATGAAGGCTAAGAAAGGTCCAGTAGAGGATGTAAGTTAGAAGGAAGCTTTTGAAATACCATGAAATTTTGCAAATTAGAAACCAAGCTTTTGAATTACAGTAAAATCTAGCAAATAAGAAACCCTAATGTCAGCAAAATATATCCAATTACCCAATATATTCAATTAGATGATAAATGTATATTCATTGAATATTTTGAAATAATGAGTTGACCAAATTCTGATGTTACTAGCCTTGACCATTGCTATAAAACAGACAAAAAAAAATTAATCCACAGTATATAGAGAATTTCTTAGAAACAAAAAATGTATTACCTGAATGCATGAACTATTTTACAATTTTGTAATATATTTATGTAATGTTGAACCCGAAACTTTAAACATACACTTATGATAAAATTCTTTCCCTTTGATATAATTGTAAAAAACCTGCTGCATTTGTTTGCACTTGCCCGAACTAGGAACTTGTTGTTCAGTGGTTGTCGTTTGTTGATGTGATTTTTATTTTGAATTGAAAAGAGAGTTGTCTTATTCTTACTCATACCACATCGCCTTATATCTATAATTGGTGTTACATATATTGCTAAGAAGTGCCAACTTAAAAAGCTCCAAGCTTCCTGGAAGCATGCTCCGAGCTTCCTCGTAAGAAAAATTCTATGTCAAACTTTTTATTATTTTGTAGGATTCGGATTCAGATACAGGACATAAAAAGAAGAAAGCCAGAATTGTAGAATCTGATGAAGAAAGTGAAGCCGGAAGTGGAGGGGGTGGCAAGCAGAGTGGTAGTGAGTCAGAGAAAAATAAATCTGGGTCAGAATCGGACTAGACATGAATTGTTTAGTGATGTTTGTATGATTGAGATATAGAAATGTGGTTTTTGAGTGATGTATGAAAGTTTGAATGTTGTATGATGCTCATATCAATTTATCATTATGTATATTTATCATGGACGTAAATTTTTTCATGGATTCAAATGTTACTTTTTATAACACCAATTCTGATTGGTCAATGTAATAATTTATTTTGATTGATGTCAACTGCACACTCTTTGGGATTTTGATGTAATTTCCAGTTGGAAAATAGCATTCCGGAGTCGGTTTCATAAAAATACTTATGACTAAGATTGATAGTATTAGTCAGGAACAATTCAGTACACTTACGATCAATATCAGTTATAAGTTTTTTTGTTAAAGCACCAAGAAAAAGGAAAGCAAAATTTGTAAGAATATTTTAAAATGTTCAATCATCAATCTAGTAGTGTATAATTCCTATTTCAATGTTGGTAAGTTATTAAGGTTAAAATTCTTGCATACATGTATAATGTATAATATGTATAATTCCATGCATTGAGTGTAACTGATTTGTTGACTTAAAATATAGATTTGATACCAGCAGTTATAGGAGATAACTTTTCAAATCATTTGTGTGTTTGTTATAGGCAGTTTCATCAATACTTTATAAGCATTTAGGTAAAGCAGACTTAAAATAATCTCTTTGAATCAGTGATGTGTGTGTTATAGGCAGTTTCATCAATGCTTTATAAGCATTTAGGTAAAGCAGACTTAAAATAATCTCTTTGAATCAGTGATGTGTGTGTTATAGGCAGTTTCATCAATGCTATTTAAGCATTAAGGTGAAACAGACTTAAAACATTCTCTTTCAACCATTGTTGTGCTTGTTAGATAGTCATGAATGCCATGTGGAACTTACAATAAACTGTGTTAGGAGAGAGAAGTATGAGAACATGGGATGTGATTTGACAGGGATGAAACTATGTGCAATTTGTAAATATAAACATAAAAATAAAAAACAAGTAAATGAATTATGTTGGATATTATTTCTTAAAAGATAACGCAGAAGGGCCAATAAATTGCTCTTTTCATGAAAACTATAGGACAAATAAAAGTATATATGTGACAGGTCCCAGTTTAAACCCCATCCTTAGAACTTTTTTTTCATTCTGATAAATACTATTTTTAAATGATCAAATTTGGAGGGATGTGAATTTAAATAATTTAATTCAGACTTCTGTCATCTGAAGTACAAAAATGTATCTGTTATGGCTAAAATGCAACAAATTCATAACAGATTGCAATAAAATTAACTTAAAATGTAATAGATATGATTATTACATTAGTTGCAATAAATTACATCGAAAAAGTGACTGAACAACACTGAAAATTAACTCAAGTTTCAAGCGCATTCATGAATATACCGAAATCTGACTTGATTAAGGGACGACATCAAAAGTTCAATGAAGGATGAAAAACTTAATTCACATAGTTTTTTCACTGACCCCTACACCCCCCTTCTTAACATAATTTGGGAAAAAATTGATTGACCAATAGGGATATATGTAAAATCGATTTTAGATTAACAAAACTTGCAGCAATGTTGATCCCCCCACTCCCAAACTATTTGATTGAAGTTTTTTATCCTGCATCATTCTTTTGATGTGGTCCCTAACAAAAGAAATATTTTGTGGATTTTCACCATCAAAAATAAAAATAAAAAAAGAATAAAAAAATTCCTTCCTGCCAACTCTAAGGATGATACTGGAATCCCACATATATTTTTATTTGGCTTTACCATTACTATTATGAATACATTTTACACAACAACTTACTTAGGGCAGTTATGCAGCCTTATTGTGAAAACTAATGTATAAAAAGTACAGTATCGCAATTATTTTTTATTTTGTAAAAACTTAATGTAGCTAATGTGTAAGATAATATTATAATAATCAGACATGGTTTGATTTCCAATGAGACAACTCTCCACAAGAGACCAAATTACACAGAAAATGTAACCATAGGTCACTCTACAGGCTTCAACCATGATCCAAACTGTACTTCACAGCATGGTATAATAGGCCATGAAATGACATGTATAACAAGCATTCTGAGAGTATTGCATGGCAATAAATAGTTCCTTACCTGTTAAAAATTAATTTTGTACTGGAACAATATGCCAACTTGATCATGGTGTCAACTATACAACAAGAATCATGTCAATATTTTCAAGCATCGACAAAAAGTCCAAGGAACATACTCTGCACAAAATAATCTGACCATAACACAATTCTAATTTGGACTAACTTGTCAAGATAAAACTAACTACCAATTACCAAATCAAAATCTTCAAGCATCACAGGAAAAAATGGAAAACTGATTATTTGAGTGAATTAAGTCCAAGGACCATAACTCTGCATGCAATCCTTAGATTGGAACAACATTCAAACTTGATCTGTAACTTGACATGATATCACAAAGTACCAATTATCATATCAAGTGTACTAAACATTAGATTAACATATGCCTGATATATATTGGCATATTTTGAATTATGCATATAGTAATATACCTCATTAACCATGTATAACAAGTGAAGCTGCGAGCTACTGCTCACTGATGATACACCCGCCGCAAGTGGATAATATTAATAGTGTAAAAATATGCAAGTGTTCGGTAAACAGGAAGTTGTTGAGTGATGAATCTGAAAACCAAATTTCAGAAATCCTTGTATTGTAGTTCTTGAGAAAAATGTGATGAAAATTTTCAACTTGGCTATCATGTGTAAAATCATACAAGTTTTCGGTAAACAGGAAGTTGTCAAGTGATCAATCTGAAAACACATCACACTGTATAGCTGACTTAGATAAACCCTGAAACCAAATTTCAGAAATCCTTGTATTGTAGTTCCTGAGAAAAATGTGATGAAAAATATTCATGGGACGGACGGACGGACGGACTGACTGACGGAAGGACAGAGCAGAGGTAAAACAGTATACCCCCCTTTTTTAAAGCGGGGGTATAATAAAGATCTAGGGTCTTTTGATTTGATGTTCTTGGTTTATGATACCTCCTCAACAAAATCGGGGTAAAAACTCTAATTTGGCATTAAAATTAGAAAGATCATATCATATGGAACATGTGTACTAAGTTTCACGTTGATTGAACTTCAACTTAATCAAAAACTGCTTTGACCAAAAACTTTAACCTGAAGCGGGACAGATAGAGGGATGAATAAATGGATAAAAGAATGGATGACGAATGAACTAACCCACAAACCAGAAAACATTATGCCCCTCTACTATCGTAGGTGTGGGCATAAAAAAGTTTAGGAATTTTTATTCAGTGTCTATACTGTGGCATTTAACTTAACAAAACTGCATCATAAAAAGTATTTATTCCTTTATACATGTATAACAATTACAAATATTATGTACAAGGCACTTAGAAATAAAACAAAAGGCAGTTACAAAATATGCGTACATGTATATTCATTCTATGAATTATTATAAATTAAAAAAGTCTTATGAGAAATAAATACTACACACAACCCTTTTGATTAAAATCATAAGAATTTATATTCAAATATTATTACAAAATATTATTGCAATGCAGGGTAGTAAAATGCTGGGGAAAATCTTCCTTGAGAAAAAAGTAAAATCACAAAAATACTGAACTCAGAGGAAAATCAATTAGGAAAGTGAGAGAAGGGGCTATTAGTATGAGAAAATAATAATTTAATTGTTACAGTCAAATATAGGGAATGTAAATAAGCCTATCAAGCACAAAAAAATGCCTTGAAGAAATGAGGAACTGACTGGAAATTTTATGTGGGTGGTTCTATTTGAAAAGCCCCCTCATGGGAATATCCAAGTTATCAAAATATCACAATTTATTTTGCCAATATAACCACAATCATTAATTATTTTTTAAAACAAAAATGCAGTACTAGATTTGCAAATAATCTTGATATATTTTAATCACATAATAAAAAACTCTATGGGGAGCCTCTGGAATGAAGCAATGTTGATGATTTAATTATAACCTTTGAGAAAGCATATCAACAATAACAAGAATACAGGGGGTCTCATTGGGGGGTTCCGATTCCGGATCCCGCTTACTGTTTTGTCAGATTCCTGTATCCTGCTTACACTATGTATGAAAGCAATTCTCATTTGTCTGTTATTTCCCAGGTCCCGCAAGACCTCATTTCTCGTTTTCACGACATAATAATTTTACTTTCATGTTTCACAATTACGGAAAAAAATTGGCAATCCTGCGTCACGCTTAGACCCCAATGAGACCCACAATAAATACAAAAGGCACTTTTGAACCAAACATCGACTACTGATCAATATGTTGTTTACATACAAAAAAGCATATCGAAACATCAATAATCCAACTTCAGCATTAAATCTAAAGATTAACAATAATAATTAAATACAAATCTGAATGCCATGGACCCTGACTATATATTATTTTAAACATTTAATTTTGTTACATTTGCTAGCACCAATTAGTACATGCTACAAAAAAAAATGTTTTATTACAATAGGTAACTTTATTACAAATACATTTTCTACAACTGTAAATTCAGAAATTAAAGTGAGGCTTTTATAAATGCCAATAATGGGACTGACTGAGTATGGCAATTATAAGCACTCGCAATTTGAAATCTTGTACATGTATCTGCATACATATGGTTTTGGAATAGCCTAAACTAATCTCATATATTTTATGTTCCTCTAAAATTGCAATAAGAAATGAACTGAATTTCTGAATTTACAGTATTTACAGCTAGGCTCTGCAACAGAGTTTTACATAATGCAATCAGTACCCTATGGTACTCACTTGATATCTAAATCTTCCAAGACTGATCACTACCTTTTTGATACATAAAATATAGTGCATTGATCATAAAATTCTATACATCCTATACATGAACATTTCCAGAAATTTACCAAGGAAATATAAGTAAAAAAATGATGTTACAATTGTCAAGACAATCACGTAACTTTTGCAAGGTGCACAAATCTAATCTCTGTTCTAAAAATATAAATGATATCATTGTTAAAGCCCTCTTTAAAAATTGGAGTTATCTTCCTTTGTCCAGAATTGTAATTGACTCAACTACAACCAGAGCTTTATAAAACACAATATTTAATTTGACTTCCCACTGATATATTAAAGCAATTTTTTACATTCAGTGCTATAATAGGTATAAGACTTGTTGTAGTTATTTAGGGGATATGTAGGGAAAAAATGCCCCATTCATTTCACTAAATGACGTTGAAAAAAAAGAAAATTTTCATGAGAAAAATCGGACAACAACAAATATAAAACTCTTCAAAAAGATTTTCACTAGAAAAATCAGACAACAAATCTTAACTTCTTCAAAAGGTTTATTATATTAAAGACAAAACATGTCTAATTCAATTGATTAAAAGATGTAAAAAACAATTTTCTCTACAAAATTCTGGAAATAACACTATTTTTTCAAAATGTTAGAAGACCTTTAGCCTAATATTTAAAAAAATATGTAAAAATTTAAGATTTAGAATGGCTTAAAAAAAAGATAGCGGTAAAAGCTACTTTTTGACAAATACATGTATTGCATAAATATATATATATGTAGACTAGACTAAAAATTATAAAAAAATAAAATAAAAATCACATTCTAAAAATAGTACAACCAGGTTTTAAAAGCAAAATATTTTAGCTCATGAGAACATATGATGTTTTTTACATTTTAAATGTTTTCTGACATTCATAGTCCTCAATCTGTCTCTCTCAAGATGGCTGCTGTATATATGACTTACAGTCGGCCATTTTCTAGATTTGTTCTGATAGACAGAGGAATATCATCCATGGGAATGTCAGGGCCGTTTCTTAATAACATGGTTGATCTAAAATGACAAAAAGTTTATATATTACTTTTGATGATCTATACATATGATAAACAACAGCATATTAATTACTTTCAGTTTGGTGTATACTATAAGTTACTTACCAATTCCTGGGGCTCTAATGAATGAAAAATATTGTCCTGCATTTTTTTCAGTTGTAATGTCTGTCCTGCTTTTTTCACTCTCTTTGGTGTTGCATTTTTTTAATTAGTTTATCCTGACTTTTTTCCCATAAATTGTCATCCGTTCTTTTCTGTTTGACAAGTTGCTCATCCTACCCATTTTTTAACTCAAAACTCCTGTTCTGCCTTCTTAACAATTTCATCCTAGCCCCTCAATAAAAATCAAAAGTTAGCTTCCTTATGACGTTTATCAATTGCAGACAGTTCTTCATATTTTTCTGTAAGGCTGTTCCAGTAAAATGTTTTACCACTTTATTATTCTCTAATGGTATTTTATTTACCTCTATTTTTCTCTATTCTTTATTGTTATGTCCCATTTTTCTTCAGCATTGTTCCATTTTCCTTATATGTTCAATCTTTAATAATAGAGAGTATCTCACCTTGTTTCTTTGTTGTGATTTTACACTATTGTTTCTGATAAGGGTGAAGGTTGGTACCTAATAAAACATTTATTAATGCTGCATTTGTTTGAACCAGTCCAAGGTCAGTAATCTGATGTTCAGTAGTTGTCACTTGTTGATGTGCTTTATAAGTGTTTTTCATTTCTTGTTTTTTCAAATAGATTAGACTGTTGGTTTTCCCGTTTGAATGGTTTTACACTAGTAACTTTTGGGGTCCATTTAGGCTTGCTGTTCAGTGTGAGCCCAGGGTCTGTGTTGAAGATCATACTTTTACCTTTAATGGTTTACTCTTACAAATAAACTCATCATAGATACCGGAATTAAATGTAGTATATATGCCAGACGCGTGTTTCGTCTACAAAAGACTTATCAGTGACACTCGAATCCAAAAAAGTTAAAAATGCCAAATAAATTACGAAGTTGAAGAGCATTGAGAACCAACATTTCTAAAAGTTTTCCCAAATACAGCTGAGGTAATCTATGACTGAGGTAAAACAAGCCTTAGTATTACAAAAAAATCATAAATTTTGAGCAGTAAATTTATAAAAATAACCAGATCAATGATCAAATTGTGACTTGGATGGTGAGTTGTCTCATTGACACTCATACCACATCTTCGTATATCTATTGGATGGAGAGTTGTCTCATTGGCACTCATACCACATCTTCCTTTATCTATTGGATGGAGAGTTGTCTCATTGCCACTCATATCACAACTTCATACTTGGATGGAGAGTTGTCTCATTGGCACTCACACCACATCTTCCTATATCTATTGGATGGAGAGTTGTCTCATTGGCACTCACACCACATCTTCCTATATCTATTGGATGGAGAGTTGTCTCATTGGCACTCATACCACATCTTCCTATATCTATTGGATGGAGAGTTGTCTCATTGGCACTCACACCACATCTTCCTATATCTATTGGATGGAGAGTTGTCTCATTGGCACTCATACCACATCTTCCTATATCTATTGGATGGAGAGTTGTCTCATTGGCACTCACACCACATCTTCCTATATCTATTGGATGGAGAGTTGTCTCATTGGCACTCACACCACATCTTCCTATATCTATTGGATGGAGAGTTGTCTCATTGGCACTCACACCACATCTTCCTATATCTATTGGATGGAGAATTGTCTCATTGGCACTCATACCACATCTTCCTATATCTATTGGATGGAGAGTTGTCTCATTGGCACTCACACCACATCTTCCTATATCTATTGGATGGAGAGTTGTCTCATTGGCACTCATAACACATCTTCCTATATCTATTGGATGGAGAGTTGTCTCATTGGCACTCATAACACATCTTCCTATATCTATTGGATGGAGAGTTGTCTCATTGGCACTCATACCACATCTACTTATATTTAGTATCTCACCTTCTTGTCTGTTTGGTTTTCCTATGTTTAATACAAATCATTGTAAATATAAAAATAAAGATGGCTGGCACAATAATCCCCATGACAACCAACGATACAAAAACTGTATGGTCTTTAATTCCGTGACCAGAGGAATCATCGTCATGGGGTTTCCAGAATGGCGTTGTAATGCTGGTATTGGATGCTAAAGCGGTTGTTTCTAAAATAAAATAGAAAGAAAAAAATGAAAAAAAAATTTCTAATTCTGACAGTGCCAGTCTAATACAAATTAAGTTGTGAAATACATTTTCTGCACAATGGGGGTCTTTCATTTCTATATTCTATAAATTAAGAAAGTTTTTCTCTATTCATCATAATAAACAGTAAAGTCACAAAAATTTCATCTAACAATAAAAATTGAGAATGGAGATGAGGAATATTTCAAAGAGACAACAGCCTGACCATAGAACATATAACAACCAAAGGCCACTGATGGGTCTTCAATGCAGCAAGCAAATCTAGTCTGTTCATTTTGTTTATTTATACAAATGCAAAAAGTAGATAGATTCCCAACATGACCAAACATCCTTAAAAAGCTTACTATGCCTATACTTAAGATGATGTATGACTAATTTTATTTTTAAATGTATAGTTTGACTTTGTTTTCTGTCAGTTTTATTAAAATGGAGATGGCTGTTAATTGCTCTTTGGTCGGTTTGTTGTCTCTTTGACACATTCCCCATTTCCATTCTCAACTTTAAAACAATATTGTATCGCTAGTAAACTTAATTTGTGACAATCAAATCACCAATTGATGCCGTAGGAGATGAAAATACAATATTGTTATATCCTAATTGTTATTTTAGAAACCAAATCCAGGGGTTGAAGTCATAAAAATTTGCTTAGTGCTCAGAGCACAAAAATCATGCATGAAACATGAAATCCATCATTTTGATTGGTTGAATTTTGAGTATGAGTACAAAAAATTGACTTGAAAGAATTATGATCCCAAGGCAAGGTTGCTGCAACACCCAAATTCTTATATATCAGAAAAAGAGAAAAAAAAATTCCAGCATAAAACAGAACACATTTCAAACCTGTGATATCTGTGATATTGGTGACTGGATCACTACTGTCCATAGTTACATCTGTCTTATCCCATCTTTATATTTCTTCTCCTTCCATGGTCCAGTTTCATTCTATAAAATAACTGCTAGCTTGTTCTATAATATCTGTAAAATAATACTCTACATATAATTAACCTTTAAAAAAAGTAACATATTGATAACTTTATACATGTACAAGTTTGAGATTTAAAAAAATGCTGTGGACTGCCTTGGCACTACCCTAATTAAAAAAATGTGTTCACTTTACTTGTTGAAAACTAATATATATTAACAAAGAGACAGGACTCTGGAGGTGTGCCTAGATTGACAGGAGTACAAGCCCTCGTGAAAATCGGACACGGAAAGGGCTTGAATTATTTGAGTAATCAGTAATATTGTACACATGTATGAGAAAGCTTATAAATATAATATGTCCATATTTCCAAGTGACCTTACTCTTTTAAAAGAATAATTAATCAGCACTGTTCTATTACTTGTCAAAAGACATTGATGATGTAAACCAGTAATATAAATTTCATAAAAATCTGTGTACATTAATAGAGCAATATTCCATATAATTAATATTTCAAAGGGGCATAACTCTTGAAGAAATTGTTGAATCTCACTGATTTTCAACCTTAGCAAAGACACTGTTAATATGGAAATTAGCAAAACCTATCTATGTATAACACTTCTTTTCGATTGTCAACGTTTTATTTAACACTTCTTTTCGTTTAACAACTTTTTATTAATGATTGAAATAACCTACCAGTTGAAGTTATTTCATCAAAAACTGTGGAAACTTTTAAAAATAGTATAGACCGTCATTGGGAGTCAGTCATGTATCAGTTAACATGGTTAAGAAATTGATGAGGACACAAATAGTTTTCTATATATAACTTTTTAATTTTTTAAATATTGCACTAAATCAGATGATTGTATCAGTTTTGAAAGTGTACCAAAATATGGTGGGCTAAAAAGGATGAGTCCCACAACCATCTTAAAGGTATCTTATGTAGGTATAAAACTATGATTTGAGTTTGGTAAACAATCTGGACCATAGGATAAAAATGATAGGTCATTATACATACAGTTATAAACTTTTCCAACCACATAGGTTCAGTACTAAGAATAAATTTCGAGATATAAACAGCCGATCTTTACCAATTACTGTAATTTTTTTTCACCAAAATTATTTATCTCATTTGAATGTCTGCTGTGTTTACACAATACTTTACAGATGAAAACAACCCCCCTTTTTTACACTGTTAGTGCAACTTCTGTAGCTGGAAATTATTTATGTGTACACTTAGCAAGACCGCTAAGAACCACCTATGCTTTTCCTTGACCATTTAAAGACCTGTTGTGGTCCCTATACTTTTTTAATGTATATATATGATACAAAAATACCCTTTTTGCTGTTTTCGTCTATTTAGAGTAGAGCGGCAGATTGAAGCGCTAGCCAGATTGTTTAGTATGGGAACAGGTAAAAGTTTAACTAAATACAAAAATCATTTCTAAACTGTAATACACTACAACGTACAAAAACTACTTTATCAATAAGGGAAAAAAGTACATGAAATGGGTAATATTTCACAGATTTTGGTAAATATTTGCATACGTTTTTGGTTTGTTTAACTGAAATTGAAAAATATATAGCCTATATAGACTGTACTGTACTGGGGACAAAAAGAAGCTCAACAAATCTAGCTGTTAGAAATGAACTAGGACTTTTGCCATTAGAAACTTTCATAAAAACCCAAACTATGATGTACCTATCTAGATTAAATAATGAAAATCTAAACCCACTTCTTAATGAAGCCTTTAAATTAACTAAAAGTTTAGATACCAAGGGAACACACTCTTGGTATACTTTTGCAAAAAATGTGTCACAAGATATAAATATTGACATTAAACTTATTGAGGAAACTAGAACTTTAAAACAGACTAAAATGTTAAAACCCCAATTAAAAAAAAGTTATATCAACTATTATCAAACTCTTATTGATGATAAAATAAATAACTCAAATGAAAATAATAAAATATATCTATATAAATTTCTTAAATCTAATATAAATAACCAAATGCAATACTACCTATCACACCCAAGTAAAGAGACAAGAAAAATGTTAACCAAATTTAGAATAAGCGATCATTGTCTCTTCATAGAAACTGGACGATATACCAAAATACCACGAAATGAAAGAAAATGTAAAATATGTAATATCTTAGACGATGAACTTCATTTTTTCTTCAACTGTAAAATAAATAAAAATATAAGAGAAACTTTCTAAAATATTATATACAAAATATGTAAATTTTAATACACTTAATTTTATTGATAAACTCGTGATAATACTTAATCCATCAACACCAAATGATGTAAAAGCAGTTGTTTCTTTTATTAAAGAGTCATTAGAACTGAGGAAAGGAGAAGAGTTACTGTTTTTGTCATATTTCTTATATAATATTGTCGAGTTTTCATTATGTTTCATTATGTTTGTTTGTCAATGTATTTGCCACAACCAAAATTGGTTTTTGTATGTTTTGCAAATAAAGATATTATTTATAATGGTTCTTCTTTTGACAAATTGTGACTTGGATGGAGCCTAGTTGTCTCCTTGTCACTCATACCACATCTTCTTTATCACAGTCGCCTGAAGATTTCATAATTATAGCGAAAATATAGCGATTTTTTTTTCTCGCTATAATTATGAAATCTTCAGGCGACTGTGGGTACCCCACCCTTTTTATATAATTTAGATTTAAAATAAATATACAGGCCCTATACTTGAAGTTATGGAAACTTTATTTGATCTAATCATAAGTTCTGATATCATTTCCCTGCCCCCAATGGTGACTGGGGTATAGACATATGGTCACTTTGTCTTCTCCCGACCGGCAGTAAAACACTTGCCGAAGTGGCTATGCGGGATGAATCAAGTTCGCAGTCACGTCCGGTCAGAAGGGGGACGTTAAATCCGATGCCTCGTGTAGAGAGAGTGCCACGCTCTTTGCACGTTAAGAACCCTTGCAACATCTCTTTTGAGTGGTCCTAAGGTGGCCTGTTGCAAGGCAGAATTTCTTTCCCTTTCCAAGATACCCTCATTTTCCAGTGGCAGTCCAAATTTCCCCGACCATCACCCCAGATGGCCTCTATCGTATCAACCTTCCTATTGTATTTATGGTGAACTTGTTCTCGTCCTGAATATGCATGAAATATTTGCCACTGGACATTTATAAGCAACTGACCAACAATCAATCAATCAACTGATATTTTTCCCGAACTAAGGTAGCTTATTCCTGCGACACGTCAACAAATGGAAGTTTTTAACGACCTTGACTGGCTATACACGTCTTTTCTTCAATGCGCACTTTATACTAGTTTGCCCCTTAGATGTAGCGTTAAATTCCGCAAAACCAGGACCAGGGGTGTTCTTGAACGTGCAGTTATTATGGTTATCAGATTTGGCGCTTTATTTATTTATTTGTTTGTTTATTTGTGTGTTTGCTTCTTTGTTTGCATCTAAAGAGAAGATGCAAGTGGAGTTTTCTCTATTTTGCCAAGTTCTCAATTTGTATTTCGTTCAAGAAATATAAACCCGAAGTTGTCAATGTCAAATTAAATTCCTTGACTGGAATCTCAATAACATAGAAATTATATATCGTAATCATATAATATTACATATTTCATTGCAATGTACACAAACATGGTTTACAGGATCCTGATGTTCAGTAGAAACCGCTGTCGTTCTTTGAATTGGTTCATAAGTATTTCAGGTTTACTTTTCTGTTAAATTGTTTAACACTGGTAGACCCGATGATTTATGTGGCCTTTTATAGATTACTGTTTGGTGTTAGCCAATTAAGGCTCCGTGTTAAAATGAAATATAGTTGTGAACTTTTTATACATTGTCACTTTAATGGAGAGTAGAGTTGTCTCATTGGCACTCATACATGTTCACATCCTCTCATTTATATTTATTCATGTTCCAAACAATTTGATTTTAATAAAAAGATAAAACCAATAAAACTGAAACAGTGAGAAAATCCTGCACCGGAGGTGGCCTCAACTTGTTTAGTCTAAGGTGCATGAGTTTTTTTTATAAGTTGTTAGTGGCTTTGAACTAGCTGTCAGATAACTGCGAGTACTCTCAGATCTGTTCATTGTGTCTTTTTATGTCCGGATGTATTAAATGAATGAATAATCTATTGCAAAAACGCATATATACATTTTATGCTATAGCAACGAAAAACATATTTTCAACATTACAAAAGTTTGTTAGTATCCGGTCACGTCCACTTGTATTTTTGTCTATCTGATAAGTTTTAAAAGCCTTTTTCAACTGATTTCATAGTTCGTTCTTATGTTGTACTGTTATACCACAGTCCCAGGTTAGGGGGGGGGGGGGGGGGGAACCCCGCTAACATGTTTATCCACGCCACTACTATGTTGCCATGGAAACTACACCAAAAATTTCAAAATTCTCAAAATGTTCCAAACTTCAGGAAACTTCACAGTAAGGATGAGCAACATTGGAAGATGTGGAATTTGGCGTTGGAATTTCCAAAATATCTCTTGTTACCATGGAAACAATGCTAAAAGGTCAAAACTTTGAATTTTCACAGAACATTCCAGAACATCAATGTTAAATTTATTCTAGAGACATTTTTAAAAATGGTATATGATTATGGAGGGAAAAAATTGCAGCGGGGGTTTGACTTTAGAATATTCAAAATGGCCGCCGTTACCATGGAAACAGCAAAAATATGAAAAATTTCAAAATGCTTTAAATTTAATGAAACTTATAACAAATGTTGCCTAGCTTATGTAGACTTGACTTTTGAGTTTGGAATTTTCAAAATGACCGCCGTTACCATGGAAACAGCAAATTGTCCAAAATTTCAAATGCTTCAAACTTAATGAAACTTTGCAAAAATGTTACTAGACATCTGTAGATGCACTATTTGACTTTGGAATTTTCAAAATGGCTGCCGCTCACCTGGCAATGGGGGAAGGGTGCCATCCGTTATTGCTAGCAATTACAAATCTAGTTGTTTTTCTTTCATTTTTAGCTCACTGGGCCCGAAGGGCCAAGTGAGCTTTTCTCATCACTTAGCGTCCGTCGTCCGGCGTCCGGCGTCCGTCGTCTGTCGTCCGTCGTCTGTCGTCCGTCGTCTGTCGTCCGTCGTCCGTCGTCCGTCGTCCGTCGTCCGTCGTCTGTCGTCCGTCGTCCGTCATCCGGGGTTAACTTTTACAAAAATCTTCTCCTCTGAAACTACTGGGCCAAATTTAATCAAACTTGGCCACAATCATCATTGATGTATCTTGTTTAAATTTTTTGTTTTTTGACCCGGCTAACCAACCAAAATGGCCGCCATAGCTAAAAATAGAACATAGGGGTAAAATGCAGTTTTTGGCTTATAACTCTAAAACCAAAGCATTTAGAGCAAATCTGACATGAGGAAAATTTGTTTATCAGGTGAAGATCTATCTGCCCTGAAATTTTCAGATGAATCAGACAACCCATTGTTGGGTTGCTGCCCCTAAATTGGTAATTTTAAGGAAATTTTACTGTTTTTGGTTATTATCTTGAATATTATTATAGATGGAGATAAACTGTAAACAGCAATAATGTTCAGCAAAGTAAGATTTACAAATAAGTCAGCATGACCAAAATGGTCAGTTGACCCCTTTAGGAGTTATTGCTCTTTATAGTCAATTTTTAACCATTTTTCGTAAATCTCCATGATCTTTTACAAAAATCTTTTCCTCTGATACCACCGGGCCAAATTAATCCAAACTTGGCCGCAATCATCATTGATGTATCTAATTTGAAAACTGTGTTTTTTGACCCGCCAACCAACCAAGATGGCCGCCACGGCTAAAAATAGAATATGGAGGTTAAATGCAGTTTTTGGTTATTACTCAAAAACCAAAGCATTTAGAGCAAATCTGACATGGGGTAAAATTGTTTATCTGGTCAATATCTATCTGCCCTGAAATTTCAAGATGAATGGGACAACCCGTTGTTGGGTTGCTGCACCTGAATTGGTAATTTTAAGGAAATTTTGCTGTTTTTGGATATTATCTTGAATATTATTATGGATAGAGATAAACTGTAAACAGCAAAAATGTTCAGCAAAGTAAAATTTACATATAAGACAACAGGACCAAAATGGTCAGTTGACCCCTTTAGGAGTTATTGCCCTTTAAAGTCAATTTTTATCCATTTTTCGTAAATCTTAGTTAACTTTTACAAAAATCTTCCCCTCTGAAACTACTGGGCCAAATTTTACCAAACATAGCCAGAATTATTATTAGGCTATCTAGTTTAAAAATTGTGTTTTGTGACCGGGCAAATCAACCACGATGGCCGCTACGGCTAAAAATAGAACATAGGGGTAAAATGCAGTTTTTGGCTTATAACTGAAAAACCAAAGCATTTAGAGCAAATCTGACAAGGGGTTAACTTGTTTATCTGGTCAAGATCTATCTGCCCTGAAATTTTTAGATGAATCGACAATTCGTTGTTAGGTTGCAGCCCCTAAATTGGTAATTTTAAGGAAATTTTGCTGTTTTGGGTTATTATCTGGAATATTGTTATAGATAGAGATAAACTGTAAACAGCAATAATGTACAGCAATTTAGGACTCAAAAATAAGTCAAACTGACCAAAATGGTCAATTGACCCCCTAAGAAGTTATTGTCCTTTATAATCAATTTTTAACAATTTTCATAAAATTTGTAAATTTTTACTAACATTTTCCACTGAAACTACACGGACAAGTTCATTATAGATAGAGATAATTGTAAGCAGCAAGAATGTTCAGTAAAGGATGATGTAAAATCACATCACAATCACCTAAACATAATTTTGTCATGAACCGTCTGCTTCCTTTGTTTAATTCACATATGCCAAGGTGAGCGACACAGGCTCTTTAGAGCCTCTAGTTTTTTTTACATAACTAAGGCCGTTAGTTTTCTCGTTTGAATTGTTTTACCGTTGTCTTATCGGGGCCTTCTATAGCTGACTATGCGGTATGGGATTTGCTCATTGTTGAAGGCCGTACGGTGACCTATAGTTAATTGTTAATGTCTGCGTCATTTTGGTGATTTGTGGATAGTTGTCTCATTGGCAGTCATCATGGTCATACCACATCTTCTTTTTTATATTGTGTACTATAGTTCAGTTAAAATGGACGCTTCATTATCATGATTATGATACTAAACTCCGAAACATATCAATGAATTAAAATACAAAAAAAAACAAAAAAAAAAACGTACAAGACTGACAAAGACTAGAAGCTCCTGACTTAGAACGTACCCCTTCTGTGTGTCCCTTTCAGTCCACCAAAGGGTTATGTCTACATACCCCTCCCCCATGTGAATACCACTGTCACCTATCAATATAATCATATTCAACTATTGCCAGTCTATTGTCTCAACATGCTCAATACTGTATAATGTAAATGTAAATGTGTTAATAAATATTGTCTATTGTCTATTGTCTATTGTCTACATCGATAAGTATAGTTTATACGAGAAGGAATATGAAAGAAACATGTGTTCAGGGACTTTATAAGTCCTTGATGTGTTCAAATTTTAAACGAGGAAGAAATTTGCACAAAATCTGACACTTTCAGTTTCACAAGTACGTTAAAAATATCTCTCATTGAATTTTTTTTATGATAATTTCCGGTTTTGATAGACATATGTTAACATTGGTAAAGTGATGGAGAACGTTTTTATCTTTTGTCTTACAATTGGTGAGTAACAAATTTGATCAAATCTTGTTCATATTCAATTTTATTCTTGTTCCACATTTGTCATACTAGGTTTTAAGTATACCATGTATACGATATACAATTGAAGTTTTTCTTTATTGCAAGCAGGATATCTACAACTATATCACAATGACGAGGTCATAAGACAAACAGTCAGTTTAGGTGTCAGCTGATGGACGCCTCCGGGTGCGGGAATTTCTCGCTACATTGAAGACTTTTTTGTGACCTTCTGCTGTTGTTTTTTTATATGGTCGGGTTGTTGTCTCATTGACACATTCCCCATTTCCAATCTCAATTTTATAAAAATAAATACGCAGAACATTAATAAAGATTGTCCCTGTTGCCATTTGAGAAACAAGTACCCCGCTAAAAAACAGAATTAATTGGTGTGAGCAAAATTAGAAACGAAATCAAAACGGAATGAACAAAACGAAACAAAACTAAACGAATAGTTGAAAATTCAAAGTAGAAAGTCCTCATCAGTGGCGGATCCAGAACTTTTCCTAAGGGGGGGGGGGGGCTCTGACTGACCTAAGGGGGGCTGGTTTAGTCATGCCTTCTGTGATTCCCTATATAATCAACCCCCGGGCCCCCCTGGATCCGCCTATGCTCATCGCCTATAAATGGCAAAATTTAAGCTCGAACACATCATTCAATTCAATTGGAAAACTAACCGGTGGCCAAGTTTTTAACATTTTTTTTTCTCTCGAAAAAACAAATATGGCAGACATGAAACCACAACAACCAACGGACAGGCACACACACAGTGTGGGGGAATTTAACATGTTTCATATTGTAAAGGCACTGGCTACGGTTACATGGAAATGTAACAATAATCATGACAAATTGTAACGTTTTTCGTTTATTACATGCATCACTGGGTTTTATGATCATGATATAATTAGATTAATTACTTATTTTCATTAACAGTTATAAAATAATCCCTTGCAATCTATGTTTCTCGCCTTCAATTAGATTGTACTTGTTAAATGTCATATCAATCATGTTAAGCAGCTGGTGCCCCGCTTCTATGTTTATACAGGTGACTGGTTGACCTCAGTTTCAGTTGACCTTAGCTCCGGGCTCCGGGCTCCGGGCTCCTGTAATTTAGCTCCTGTAGAAATATTTCTTTTTTCAGAGTCATTTACCATATTGTAATATTCCTAATGAGAAATAGTTGTAGGGACGGGATACGATATACGAGAGAGACGATTTTGTGTACGAGAGGAGTGTACGTAGGAGATTTAGGATTATGTCACCCACCGTATTGTTGAGCCTGCAGTTAAGATGTTGTATTAATGTTACATGTACTTTGGATTTTGAATAATACAGCATTGAACTTTTAATCGACTTTGTGTTTATGTTAACTTGCAAGACTTCGTTCAGACTACACCAGGATCCATTTATTTATTTATGTGATCAGGATTCCCTTAATCCCACTACCAGAGATTTTTTTGGGATACCCTGTTAAAGAGTATACTTGGCATTTGTCGTCCGTGGACGTGTGAAACGTAGACACCAAACAACAAAGCACAAACAAAAGGATACACACTTTAGTTTAAGTCCTCATACTTAAACACTTTTTCGTGACCAATGGACGAAGAAATTCCTATTACCAATTTTGTATTGGGTGAAAACATTAAAACTTGGGATGCGTTTGAAACGAAACTGAAACAATATCAACACACAAACCTACAACTTCATATATACATCAAAATCAAAGTTTGCTAACTGTGAACTTAAATACTATGAACTTCTATATACATGTTACGATGATGTATCCATCCTCAATCTCGTCCATGGAGGACGTAATTTCGTTTCAAAATCAGATGGAGCTCACCCAAACCAAAGGTTTTCCCCCCTTTTTTTTAACCAATTTACCTATATACGAATATTGCTTGGAGTTGTTTCATCAAAAATTTGTCGGACTTGAACATGCTCCAAAAACAACTTCAATGACTGGATATGTAGAAACTGTCATTGTAAATTAAAAAAATCAAGAAATTGTATGTTATTATTGTATATATTGTATATGAATTCAATGCCTTTAACTTTATTATCATTAGTACATATTACTAGCCCGATCGTACATTGCTGTTTTTCATGTAACAATAACGCCATGTAACCGTAGCCTCAATAATTATTGTTACATTCGTAATTAATCGGTTCCTTACCCAACTTTGCATTCCGGCAATTAGTCTCCAATGTAACAATAACATTTTTTCATGTAACTGTGGCCAGTGCCTATTGTAAACACTCACCCCTCACATAAAAACAAGGGATATGGGGTATCCTGGCATTTATCCAGTACACAAAATCAGTACATGCACAGCAAAAAACACACACAAAAATCGAAGGGAATATCTCTTTTATTGTTGTTCTTCATCTCAAAATAACACTGATCGAGGTCATCAACACGGAGCAACAAAAAAAAACCTTAAAAAAACAACAAAAAAACTCTCACCTAACTGAGGGGGAGGACAGGGGTAGGAGAAAGGAGAGGAAGGCTGGGAGAAAGGAGAAAAAGTTGGAGAAAAAAATAAAATATGAAAAAATAAAATATCTCTCTTTTTTCCGGTAAATTAAAAAAAAAAAGGAGAAAAGGGGTAGGAGAAAGGAGAAGAGGGGTGGGAGAAGGGTACCCCTGCCCTCCCCCTCCTAACTGTACGACTAATAAGACCCCTAGCATTGGCTTGAGCGGAGTTATTTGCCAAAATTATTTCGATAGATTTGTAAGATATAACACCACTTTATGGGTCCCGAAAAGAAAAAAGAAAACATACTGGAAAGTAGTTAAAACAAAAAAGTTCCTACGCTTAAGTGTAAATCTTAAACTATGTAATAACATTAATGGTACAAATTTTCCTGCACCAGATGCGCATTTCGACGATACATCATTACATGTCTCTTCAGTGATGCTCGTGACCAAAATAATTGAAATCCAAAGCGTATATAAAAGACGAAGAGCTATAATCCAAAATGTCCAAAAAGTATAGCCAAATTCGTGAAAGGAATTAGAGCTTTGCATGAGGGAGATGTAAGATGCAACATCACCAACTCGGTACATATCTGAGAGTATTCGAAGTTACTGACAGCTAGTTCAAAGCCAGTAACAACTGTTAAACAAAATATGTTTCTTTAAGACTTGAATATCAACCATTATAAATCCAATATGACATCCAATGGATTTAGCGTAAAGACGTCATTAACGATCAGAGAAAAAAAAACTTAATGGCGTTTATGTTATTACCGATATACAAAAATACCACAAAATGAAAGAAAATGGTAAATTTGTAATACCTTAGACGATGAATTCCATTTTTCTTTAACTGTAAAATTAGTAAAAATAAAAGAGAAATCTTTCTAAAATATTATATACAAAAATATGTAAATTTTATACACTTAATTTTACTGATAAACTCGTGATTATACTAAATCCATCAACACCAAATGATGTAAAGGCAGTTGTTTCTTTTATTAAAGATTCATTTGAACTGGGAAACCAATAACTGTTTTTATCATATCTATTATAATTTTGTCGAGTTTTCATTATGTATGTTTTGTCTATGTATTTGCCATAATCAAAATTGGTGTTTGTTTTGCAAATAAAATATGTATTGTTGGGTTGAAACATCAACCCAACAATGTTAGATCTGTAAATTTGCTTTCGCAAATTTTAGGTTCTTCCCTCGCCGGGATTCGAACCCATGCTACTGTGATATCGTGACACCAAATCGCCTGCACTGCAGCCGTCCCGCTAGACCACACGACCACCTGGGCTCTCAAAAAAGAGCTTTCGGTGGGCATATGTTACCTTTCCACGTCAGTTTTAATCTAGCGGCGTACTACAGTACATGATATATAAGGCATGCAGATGTTATTGTTACAGATCAGCTAAATTATCTATAGTAAAGGATCCTACAAATTAATGTAAGATACAGTCACAGAAAATAATTATATTCATAAGTACGTCTGAGTCAGTGACATATATATATATATATGTTATTGGCGTATATACGCATTCATCTAGGCCTTATATTGGCGTACATACGCATTTTATTTCTTTATTTGTATTTCTAGCGTACGTGAAAGCAGGGTCATGCTATTATCAGTATTACTTTAGAACCATTCCGCTGTCAGAATACAGATTTTGTTTGACCGGATGTTGTGGACCAAAGGTACCAGATGACAGGAACTACTGTTGTCCGTCCATGGGAGCCACAATTGGAATCGTGTTGGCTTTAATCTTATTCATTGCAATTGTCATAGGACTATGTATGGTGTATAGAAGGAGGAAACACGGATATGTGCATTATAGAAATTATAACCCATGGACAAGTAGGTATTTGCCATTATGGGGGAAAGGGGAGGGGCTCTTGAATTTATACTTGTACATTATGGGGAAAAGGGAAGGGACTATTTTGCTTATACCTGTAAATTATGGGGGGATGGGGGATGACTCTTGACTTAATACCTGTACATTATGGAGGAAAAGGGGGCGGGGGCTCTTGACCTAACACCTGTACAAATACTAAATAGCTTTGAAAGTAGTGTGAAAATAAAGTTCAATACAGCTAGTAATTTGTTTTGCTTTACATTCAGTGGCAAATATTTGATGCATATTTTGACGAGAACAATTTCTCGGACCCAGCAAAATGAACCACAATGGGTTGATTATTTGAATTTAAATTTCTTGGGGTGGGGTGGGAGTTTGTGGGTTTGGTGGGGTATTTAAAAGTGCGGAAAATAATCTTGCTCAAGACCGGATGTTAATGAGTATTCAGCAGCACTAAAAATCGGGATGTATTTATGTTCAAAAGTGAAGATGAAATTTTTGATAGCTTATCATGCATAATTACAAATGAAAATCAATATGCAATCCACATTGTTTTGCCTTGTCCGCCTAGAATAACTTATGGGTGTGTTCTTATAACGAGTGAGTTTGTTCAGTTAAACCCAGATAGCCTGGGGTCCTGGCTAATCATGTCAGTATACGACGCGCAGCTAGATTGGGCCGGATCCCAGGCTAAAACCCAGATTATTGGGGTTTAGGACAGGTTATTCAATTAGTTTTTCATTTCCACTCTACTGGATATAGATAAGAAGATAACTCCCCTTCCAAGTCATAATTTGTAAGAGGAAAATCATGATGTCAAACTACGGTCTTCCAAACAGAACCTTGGATCACAGCGAACAGTAAACTATAAAGGGCCATACACTTACTAGTGTAAAAACCATTCAAACGGAAAAACCAACAGTCCGATCTTTATATAAAAAAAATTCGACAAAACAGAAACACTTATGAACCACACCAACAAACGACAACCACTGAACATTAGATTCCTGATATAGGACAGGTGCAAACACATACAGCGGATTTAAACGTTTGAATAGGTACCAATCTTCACCCTCGCTTTCCTATTATTTTATATTTGGATCTTTATTACTTTATACTTACCACATTACACTCAATAGATGTAAGAGGATATGGTATGAGCTATATTGGCCTTAAATGACGAATTTTACCGATTTGTATTAGTTTTTTTACTAATATATGAAAAACAGTAATAGATCTATGTTTACACGTAAAATTATATTATAATTTATATTTTTATCTAAAGGGTCAACAGAAAGTGAAAGCATTCTTCGAAATAATGAACACTCAAGAACTTTATATTCCCACACACGCCTGTAATATTGTGTTGACATGTTTGTGTGGAGATGTGCCTAGATTGGCAGAAGATATAAAGATACACGCATCATTCACACGCCATAGGTTTGAACAGGTTTATATATCATGTGTTATAACAAGATGTGTAGTGGAATCACCATGTGTAATGAACAAGGTTACACAAGAAGCACAATGTGTACAGTGTAACATAAACGCTCAAATTTAAATGCACGAGATGCACACTTTGATAATAAACATTAATTGAGTGATAATAAATCTTCATATATTTAGTGTAATCATCGTGTGTTTAAAGTAATCATCGTGTGCTTAGTGTAATTATCATGTTTCTAGGGTACTCATCACAGTGATATTGTTTCCTTAAATTACTGGAGAATACAGGCTTTTCCCCTGGAGAAAAGTCCCAATTGGAAAAAGAAATGGTTTAAAATTATTCCCAAAAAGGCAACTTTCTTCCAAAACAGTGCAATCTCAGTAGTTATTGAAAGATGTTACCATAAGGAACATGTGTACTAAGTTTCAAGTTGATTGGACTTCGATTTCAAAAAAAACTACCTTGACCAAATATTTTAACCTGAAGCGGGACAGATCAGTGATATTGTTTCCTTAAATTACTGGAGAATACACATGATACAGGCTTTTTCCCCTGGAGAAAAATCCCAATTTGAAAAAGAAATGGCTTAAAATTATTCCCAAAAAGGCAACTTTTTTCCAAAACAGTGCAATCTCAGTAGTAATACAAACTGAAAAACACTCATTTAAACATTTTTCATGCCTAAAATGACTATGTGTGCAGATTTGTGGGTCTCCTTATTTATCATCACTGACAATAAGGGGTCTAATTTCAAATAAGGGTTAACCTCTTGAAGTTCCAGTCAAATTCATGGTTAATCATAATAAATTTCCCAACTTGATAAAAATGACGCCAATAAAAAAGGGTAGAGGAAGTTTTGAAAAAAGCCAACAATATCACTGCATCATCAATCTAGTGCATTGTGTTCAGTATGATTATCATGTTTCTAGTGTAATAACATAGTGTGCATCATGTGATCATCATGTTTCTAGTGTGATCACAATATATCTAGTGTGATTACAGTATGTATCGTGTGATCATAAACTTTCTAATGTGAACACAATATATCTAGTGTGATTACAGTATGTATCGTGTGATTATAAAGTTTCTAGTGTGAACACAATATATCTAGTGTGATTACAGTATGTATCGTGTGATTATAAACTTTCAAGTGTGAACACAATATTTCTTGTGTGATAACAGTATGTATCGTGTAATCATACAGTTTCTAGTGTGAACATAATATATCTAGTGTTATAACAGTATTTACCGTGTGATCATCATGTTTCTAGTGTGAACACAGTATATCTAGTGTGATTACAGTATGTATGGTGTGATAATTATGTTTCTAGTGTGAACACACTGTATCTAGTGTGATTACAGTATGTATCGTGTGACCATTAAGGTTCTAGTGTGAACACAATATATCTAGTGTGATTACAGTATGTATGGTGTGATCATCATGTTTCACGTGTGAACACAGTATATCTAGTGTGATTACAGTATGTATGGTGTGATCATTATGTTTCTAGTGTGAACACACTGTATCTAGTGTGATTACAGTATGTATTGTGTGATCATCATGTTTCTAGTGTGAACACAGTATATCTAGTGTGATTACAGTACGTATGTTGTGATCATTATGTTTCTAGTGTGAACACACTGTATCTAGTGTGATTCCAGTATGTATGGTGTGATCATTAAGGTTTTAGTGTGAACACAATATATCTAGTGTGATTACAGTATGTATCGCGTGACCATTAAGATTCTAGTGTGAACACAATTTATCTAGTGTGATTACAGTATGTATGGTGTGATCATCATGTTTCTAGTGTGAACACAGTATATCTAGTGTGATTACAGTATGTATGGTGTGATCATTATGTTTCTGGTGTGAACAGAATATATCTAGTGTGATTACAGTATGTATCGTGTGACCATTAAGATTCTAGTGTGAACACAATTTATCTAGTGTGATTACAGTATGTATCGTGTGATCATCATGCTACTAGTGTGACCACAGTATATCTAGTGTGATTACAGTATGTATCGTGTGATCATCATGCTACTAGTGTGACCACAGTATATCTAGTGTGATTACAGTATGTATGGTGTGATCATTAAATTTCTGGTGTGAACACAATATATCTAGTGTGATTACAGTATGTATCGTGTGACCATTAAGATTCTAGTGTGAACACAATTTATCTAGTGTGATTACAGTATGTATGGTGTGATCATCATGTTTCTAGTGTGAACACAGTATATCTAGTGTGATTACAGTATGTATGGTGTGATCATTATGTTTCTAGTGTGAACAGACTGTATCTAATGTGATTATAGTATGTATCGACCATTAAGGTTCTAGTGTGAACACGATATATCTAGTGGGATTACAGTTTGTATCGTTTGATCATCATTTTTCTAGTGTGAACACATTCAATATATCTAGTGTGAATACAGTATTTCTTGTGTGATCGTCATGTTTCTAGTGTGAACACAGTATATCTAGTGTGATTACAGTACGTATGGTGTGATCATCATGCTTCTAGTGTGAACACTGTATCTAGTGTGGATTATTTCAACAACACAAGTAACAATATAACTTAAACAGTTCTAAATATCATTTATTTTTAAAGTTTAACATGTTTAACAGTTAATTGTTTATTTTGGTCAATGCACATAGAGCCTGACGAGCAGCATATACTTCGTATATCTGCAACCGATTTCACCTGGATAGTTGCAAACCCGATAGATGGGTAGTTTGTCTTATATTGCTATTATTAATTTTAATCGTATTATAAATAAATATTTGATATATACATATTGCAACGTGTCTCCCCATAACATTGTTAGACATATATATACATGATTTACGTAAGATAATAATATAGACTTTACTAAGTTCAAAAATATATTCTAACTAAATCTTTACTACATTTAACTAATTTAAAAATTCGCCGTTTCAGAATCTAATGCATCCTGGGTAATATTTTAATAAGCGTACACCAAAGCGTTTTGATTGGTTGAAAACGTTATTAAAAATTGAAATTCAACCAATGACATAACGTTATTTTCACTTTCACTTTCTAGATTCTGAAACGGCCAAAATAGCAAGCAATGGTGTCAAATAAATATTTCTTCAATTTTATGCAGTAGTAAAATTGAAAATGGAAATGGGGAATGTGCCAAAGAGAGAACAACCCGACCATAGAAAAAACAACAACAGAAGGTCACCAACAGGTCTTCAATGAAGCGAGAAATTCTTGCACCCGGAGGGGTCCTTCAGCTGGCCCCTGAAACTTTTCTTGTTGAAAACCGTAAAACATTTACATGAATATATTAATCAAAGGTACCAGACTTATAATTTAATACGCCAGACGCGCGTTTCGTCTACACAAGACTCATCAGTGACGCTTCTAATCAAAATAGTCGTAAAGCCAAATACAGTGAAACCTGATTAAACCGAACCCTGAATAAACCGGAAACCTGTCTAATCCAAACTTGTTCTGAAGACCAATCATACCACATTTTAAGCATTGTGAACCTGATGAAACCGAAAACCTGCCAAGATCGAAAAAATCAGAAGTCCCGAAAGGCTTCGGTTTAGTCAGGTTTTACTGTAAGTGCAAATTTGAAGCGCACTGAGGATCACCAAAATGTGTGCCAAATACGACTAAAGTAATCTCTGCATGGAATAACAAAATCCTTAATATTTTGAAAAATTGACACGAAACGTCCACCAGCAGTGGCATATCGACCCAAACTCCGAAACAGTGGTGACGTTGCTTCGCTAAACTATCATGTAGCTGAAATTATTTCTACATGTATACATAACACCATATAATAAGGTGTGTATTTCCTAAACTCCCTAGGCATGCTAGGTGACCTCTCTTCTTGTTATGCTAAAAATAGCCTACCCTTAAACTTTAAAGTCAACGTAGCGTAGTAAAGAGGACGTAACCGCTGTTTCGGAGTTTGATATCGACCCAGAGGTATAAGTAGTTATTAAATGTTCCAGGCTTATTGTTTAATACGCCAGATGTTCGTTTAGTCTACATTCTTGGTTATAATTTAACATGAAAGCGCTTTACAATATGAATACATTCTATAAAATGCGCATGTCAATGTAATACATCCGATAAAGTGCGCATGTCAATATGAATACATCCTAGATCATCCTATAAAATTCGCATGTCAATATAAATAGATCCTATAAAATGCGCATGTCAATATAGATACATCCTATGAAATGCGCATGTCAATATAGATACATCCTATGAAATGCGCATGTCAATATATAGATAAATCCTATAAAATGCGCATGTCAATATAGATACATCCTATGAAATGCGCATGTCAATATAGATACATCCTATAAAATGCGCATGTCAATATAAATACATCCTATGAAATGCGCATTTCAATATAGATACATCCTATGAAATGCGCATGTCAATATAGATACATCCTATGAAATGCGCATGTCAATATATAGATACTTCCTATAAAATGCGCATGTCAATATCAATACATCCTGTAAAATGTGCTTTCTATAAAATGAATTGACATTCACAAACATTCCACGGACAATTATACAAACTTATATTACACTCTGTGTTACACCAATCTGCCATCCCGTTGATAGACAAAAATAGATCTGTTGGGGTACAAGTCACCCTTGTTTTTAATACCATCTCGTGCCGCGACAGACTACTTCCGGTCATACTAATCATATTTGCTGATCTTGAAGGCGTTAGAAAGTCGGTTCCTGATTTTTCAGCAATACTATTTACTGTTTCGGAAGCCATCGGAAATTTGTTCCTGGAGTTTTCATAATTCCTTCCAATTGTGTTTACTTTTTCGGAAGCCGTCGGATATCTGTTTCTGGAGTTTTCATAATTCATACCAATAGTATATACTGTTTCGGAAGGCGTCGGAAATTTGTTTCTGGAGTTTTCATAATTCCTACCAATTGTGTTTACTGTTTCGGATGCCGTCAGAAATCTGTTTCTGGAGTTTTCATAATTCATACCAATAGTATATACTGTTTCGGAAGGCGTCGGAAATTTGTTTCTGGAGTTTTCATAATTCATACCAATAGTATTTCCTATTTCGGAAGGCGTTGGAAATTTGCTTCGGGAGTTTTCATAATTCATACCAATAGTATTTCCTATTTCGGAAGGCGTCGGAAATTTGTTTCTGGAGTTTTCATAATTCATACTAATAGTATTTCCTATTTCGGAAGGCGACGGAAATTTGTTTCTGGAGTTTTCATAATTCATACCAATAATATTTACTGTTTCGGAAGCCGTCGGAAAAGTGTTTCTGGATTTTTTAGAATTCATTCCAATAAAATTTACTCTTTTTGGAAGCTTTGAAGAACCAATTCTAGAATTTTTAATTTTCATACCAATAAAATTTGCTCTTTTTGGAAGCTTTAAAGAACCAGTTCCTGCAGTTTCAAGTATCTGGCCCAACTCAATGTCGCTTTCCTGTTTCGAGGGCATTACTTTGTTTGATTCGACTTTAACATTTTTAACAACAAAGGTTGTCAAGGAAACACAGAAGCAAGAACATTTAACGACAGGACAATGTCTCTCATTACATTTTGATACACACAAGGAAGTCGAATCCGACACGGCTACGTTTTTTCCCACCGGATTACAAGAAAATCGTTCGTCAGAAGCACATACTTTATACTGATTTTTCATTGTATCGATATTAACGACCACTGCATGCGGTTGACCAGTGTATTCCTTGGAATTCAAGTTTTTGGTAGAAACTGTATTTTCTAGACCAGCGTCGACATGTTTTTTCTCTATTTCCGGTGGAGATGTAACACTGATTTTTCTTGTACCCTGATTGCTCGCATGCTGAAACCGGACACGACTCTTTTCAAACGGAAAGTTATGATTTATGTCATTACCAGGCATTGCATGCTGTGTATTTTGACTAAACGACCTTGAGATGGGAACATTTTGAGAAAACGACATTGAGTTGGGAACATTGTGAGCAAACGACATTGACTTGGGAACATTGTGAGCAAACGACCTTGAGTTGGGAACTTTTTGAGCAAACGACCTCGGGTTGGGATATTTTTTTAAATCAGTTAAACCAGGCTTAAGATGAGGTTTGTGTTGTAGAGATACACTACCACTAGCGCCATTCAACATACCAGGCATTAAAAGAATAGTTTTCTTATTATTCAGTCTTTGGTCTGGTTGAAAACTTTCCCTTTTTTGTTGTTCTTTTGCCGACTTTGGTCCTAACGCAGCGACATTACGGTGGTTTTCCATAAGACTTCCAAATTGTACAGAATTTTTCTTTGGAATGTCCATTGCCTGTATGTGTAATCCCTGCGCTAACCTTCTTAATTGACTCTTATAATATAATTTAATGGCTTTGCTGTTTAAATTATCATTTGTTGTCTGAATCTGTTTTAAGTTTTGTAAATTATTTACTCTCCTGTCGAGTAATCCAACGTCTGGTTTCCTGCTGATCAACCCAACGTCTGGTGTCCTGCTGATCACACCAATTTCTGGTTTCCAGCTTTGTAAACCAATGGCTGGTTTCCTACCGAGAAGTCCAATGCCTGGTTTTCTACCGAGAAGTCCGATGTCTGGCTCCCTCTTGATCACTACAACGTCTTGTTTCCTGCTGATCACACCAATGGCTGGTTTCCTACCAGAAAGTCCAATGTCTGGTTCCCTGCTTTTTAATACAATGTCTGGTTGTTTCTTGCTAATTAATGCAATGTCTTTTTTCCTGGTCAATCCAGTGGCTGGTTTCCAACTGAGACGTACAACGTCTGGTTTACTGCTGAAACGTACAACATCTGGTTTCCTGCTGTGTAATCCAATGACTGGTTTCCTGCTAAGTAATACAGATTCTGGTTTCCTTTTAGGTAATTCAATATCTGGTTCTATTAATTCCGTTAAAACTTCGTCAAGACTTGAACGAGAACTGGAACGATTAGTATCCGCCATTGACACTTTTGTGTTTATTGACGTAGTATTTGCAGAGTTGTCAGATCCATCTTCTATATTTTGCAGCACACTATTTGAAGAAAGATTTGCTCCTGAAAACATCAAGACGGATGTTAATAAATAGTTTGTTGAACACAATATGAAAATGAATACGTAACCCGCAAACATTTCTCCTGGACCCCAGTATATCGAATGGTTGTGCCTTTATAACCAGTTAATTTGTCCACAATGTTGACTAAACTGTACCCCTTTTTTTAACATGTTTACTTATATTTGTTTTGTTTACATTTTGTCCATATAATAAAATTTTATGCGACTGTCATACAAGTGGGAGGTACGTAAGCTATAAAACAAGTATTTATACACCATTGTCGACATGAAGATATGCCTGTACCAAGTTAGGAATATAACAGTCGTTTTCCAATCGTTCACGTGTTAATTAGAGCTTTTTATTTTGCCATTTGAAAAGTAATTTTCCGTTTTGACTTTTCCTTAGAGTTCGGAGATTTTGTTTCTCTTCTTTTCACTACAACGATACAAGACTCGGACTCCTCTTGAACTGATTTTTAATGTGCGTATTGTTATGTGTTTACTTTTTTACATTGGCTAGAGGTATAGGGGGAGAGTTGAGATCTCATAAACACGTTTAACCCCGCCGCATTTTTGCGCCTGTCCTGAGTCAGGAGCCTCTGGCCTTTGTTAGTCTTGTATTATTTTAATTTTAGTTTCTTGTGTATAATTTGGAAATACGTATGGCGTTCATTATCACTGCACTTATATATATTTCTTTAGGGGCCAGCTGAAGGACGCCTCCGTGTGCGGGAACTTCTCGCTACATTGAAGACCTGTTAGTGACCTTCTGCTGTTGTTTTTTCTATGATTGGGTTGTTGTCTCTTTAACACATTCCCCATTTCTATCCTCAATTTTAGCTTCTCTTTATTTCTTAACTTACCATCTCATACTTAGCATATCTTTGCTGGGGGCATCTCAGTCACGTAAGTTTTACTTTGCGTATTACTGGTTTTTTTTTATCTACATTTCGTCGTGTGAATATTACAGTGGTGTATGTCCATTTTTTTTTCACAAATTGACTTATTTGTACTACTTGCATCCTCGTATAATGATCTATCTCCCTATACTTCTATATCTCTGAATCTTGCCCCTTTTAGGCCTTAAAAATACTCTTAGAATGATGTATCTCCACATCTTTAATATTTGAAAAAGTTATACTGATCTATGTTTTATCCAATAAAATTTTGCTAAAGGTATAGGAAGAGGGTTGAGATAAAAAAAAACAGGTTTAATCTTCTGCGCCTGTCCCAATGCAAATAATAACCTTTATCCTTTGTTACTTTATGATGATTTGAAATTTTAGTTTTTTTTATATATATTTCTGAGTATGACGTCGATAACTGGGTCAATCTGAAGGAGGCCTTCTGATGTGGAGTTTTCCCGCTGTATCGAAGATCTATTGGTGACCTTCGGCTATCTTCTGCTCTTTGATGGGGTTGTTGTCTCTTTGTGCTATAAAACCAGGTTCAGTTCACCATTTTCTACATTAGAAAATGTCTGTGCCAAGTCAGGAATGTGACAGTTGTTATCCATTCGTTTGATGTGTTTGGACTTTTGATTTTGCCTTTTGATTTTGGATTTTCCTTTTTGAATTTTCCTCGGAGTTCAGATTTTTTGTGTTTTTACTTTTTTCTAAATTTTATATGTTGGAGAAACATTTTTTAATGATAGTTAGAGTGACTTTTTGAGATGTAATGTTTTATATGAATATATTTTTTAAGCATTTCAATATTCCCCCTTGTTCTATATATAATGTGACTTGATTGGGATAATACTATATTTTCTTATAAACACATAATTAAACTCTCATATTATAGACGGTTTGTACTGTTATGTTCATCGGGTACTCGGAAGATTTAAGGCAATAACAATCAACACCAAGGAGTAAACAAAGACTAACAAAACCAAGGGACATTTACATCAACATTTATAAATAAGAAATAAGAAACAACACGAACTCCACTAAAACCGGAAGGAAAGAATTTCCTGCACCGTATACGGATAACAAAGAACTAAAATTTCCCAGCATAGGCGGATTTAGGGGGGGGGGGGGGGGGGCGGGCCCCCCTTTTTGGGAAAATAATTTTGTTTGCTTATATAGTGAATCATTGAAGCGTGACTGGAGCGGGCCCCCATTTAGGTCATTAATATGCCTGTCTGTTTGCTTGTTTTTGTTGTGTATTTTAGTAACAATCCTATTGTTTGAATTTTAGACTAGTAAAATTTTTATTCTTATTCTTAGGTCAGTCAGTTGGCCCCCGATTATGACAATTTCTGGATCCGCCACTGCACAGAATGTATTTCAAACAAACATTTTGCCGAGTTGTGACTTTTGTAGTAAAACATTGCTTTTCAGTCCATACATTACTTACTAGAAATGTTCATAATAATATGTATACTCGTAAACTTATACCATAACTGATATATTTATTCAAAAGATCAACAGAAACGGAAAAATTCTTAGAAATAATGAACACCAATGAACTGATTCACACAGGTGAGAGGTTTAGCTAGCTATAAAACCAGGTTTAATCTACCATTTCTACAAGAAAGTGCCTGTACCAAGTCAGAAATATGACCTTTGTTTTCCATTCGTTTGATGTGTTAGAGCTTTTGGTTTTGCCATTTGATTAGGGACTTTCTGTTTTGAATTTTCCTCGGAGTTCTGTATTTTTGTGATCTTTTTTGTATCTTCTCAAACACGCCTTTAACGTTGACATGCTGTATTATATATGTCTGAATAGTTCATGTAATGTCCAGATATCCAGTGTAGTCAACAAGTGTTCAAGTAAAATTATAATGTGTATAGTGTTACATTAACAGTCCCAATTAGAATGAACAAGATACACACCTCGACCATAAATGTCTCTTCATTGATACGCAGGCTGTATAAATTGAACCAAACACAAACAGAATCAACATGTGTTTAGTGTGATTACCATGTGTCTTTAAACTCTTAGTGTGTTTAGTGTAATTACCATGTATCTACGGACTCTTCATGAATTTAGTGTAATTACCATGCGTCAATGGACTCTTCATGTGTTGAGCGTGATTCTCGTATGTCTTCGGACTCCTCACACACGAAAGGCCAACAGTGATCCTAGTAGCTTCCCTAATTTTCTATATTGGGACCCCTTGTGTTTAATGTCTTTATATATCATATTACTTTTATTTTGTTACACATATAGCCAGTGGCTGATCCAGAAATTTTCATAAATGGGGGCCCACTGACTGATCTAAGAGGGGACCCGCTCCAGTCACGCTTCAATGATTTCCTATATAAGCAATCAAATTTTTTTCCAAAAAAGAGGCGAACCGGGACCCCTGGGCCCCCCTAAATCCGCCTCTGGTACCTAATACAATTATAATGAACATACTTGAATACTCTGTAATTTGGCAGTCCTTATTATGACCATCTCATATCTTTATTAGAATCTGAGTCTTACTTTCTTATTTACTTACTTACTTACTTACTTACTTACTCTCATGCGTGTAGCATGATTAATTTGTGTCTACACTTATGTGTTTAGTCTGACAATTACGTGTAAAGTGTGATCGTGTGTATGTATTGGGATCATGTGTCTAGCGTGACTATGCATCTAGTTTAATCATGTGTATATTATAACCTTGAATAAACTATGATAACATGTTGATTGTTATCATGTGTTAAGTGTGATCATGTGTGTAGTGAGATCATGTTTATAGTGTCATCATGTGTCTTATGTGATCATGTATGTAGTGAGATTATGTGTGTAGTGTCATCATGTGTGTAATGTCATCATGTGTGTAATGGGATCATTTGTGTAGTGAGATCATTATCATCATGTTTCTAGTGTATCATGTGTGTAGTGTGATCATTTGTATTGTGTGATCATGTGTATAGTGTCATAATGTGTCTAATGTGATCATATATGTAGTGAGATCAGGTGCATAGTGTCATCATGTGTCTAAACTGATCATATGTGTAGTGTGATCATGTTGATAGTGCCATCATGTGTCTTATGTGATCAAGTATGTAGCGAGATCATGTGTGTAGTGTCATCATGTGTGTAGTGTCATCGTGTGTGTAATGGGATCATTCGTGTAGTGAGTTCACTGTCATCATGTGTGTAGTGTGATCATTTGTATAGTGTGATAATGTGTATAATGTCCTCATGTGTCTAGTGTTATCAGGTGTCTAATGTGATCATATTTGTAGTGTGATCATGTGTCTTATGTGATCATGTGTCTTATGTGATCATGGGTGTAGTGTCATCATATGTCCGTTATAGTTATGTATCTAACTTGGTCATTATGTGTTAAGTTTCATAATCAGGTTTCTAGTATGATTACTATATGTCTAATGTGAGCATTAAGTGTCTCGTGATCCCAATTTATGTGTAGTGTGATCATCAAGTGTCACGTGATCACAATTTATGTGTAGTGTGATGACTTAACGTCGAATTTTATTACAATATTTTTAGTTTGATTCTAACGCACCTATACATGTACATTGTATTTAAGAATAAAGGTTACCGTATTAGACATAAGGGTCAATATACTTATAAACTGACACATTCATGACATAGTTGACCATTTGTTGAATGTTAACATTATTTCTTTTGGAGAGTTGTCTCATTTGCAATCACCATATTTTAATGATTATAGTGTATCAATTTTTACGGATGAAAAATGAGTACAAACTTTATATATATATATAATATACGTAAGCTAATACTTAAAGAATTAAGCGTCTATTCACTTGTTTTTATGTATATGTATTTTCTATCGAGTTGGGTTATTGTTGTCCATTCATTTGATGTGTTTTATCAGTATTGTGCGATTTGATTAGGGGTTTTCCGTTTTTAATTTCCCTCGGAGTTCAGTATTTTTGTGATTTTACTTTTTTTGATTAATTCTTTGTTCTGTATCTTGTTATAGTGTTTTGTTTACATTTCTGTCCAAGAATAAACTAAATGTTGGCGCTTGTCAAAACGTTCAATTGGCCGTTTCAGAATTTTCAGAATCTAAAACGTCATGGGTAATTTCATTGTTCGTACCCCAAAGTGAAACTAACGTTACGTCATTGGTTGAATTTCCATTGTTTATAACTTTTAAACCAATCCAAAGCTTTGGTGTACGAATCAAAAGCTTTGTTGTACGCTTTTGAAAATATTACCCAGGACGCATTCGATTCTGAAACGGCGAATTCTGTTGCATTTTTCTTTACGTTGGGAGCCTGTTGTTCAGTGGTTGTCGATTGTTTGTGGACTTCATACGTGTTTTCCCGCGTTTTTCTTATATTGACCTGATGTTCAGTGGTTGTCGATTGTTTGTGGACTTCATACGTGTTTTCCCGCGTTTTTCTTATATTGACCTGATGTTCTGTGGTTGTCGTTTGATGATTTGGTTCATAATTGCTTTTCTTTCTTTTTTTTTTATATAAATAAGACCGGTGGTAGTCCTGTTTGTATATTTTTGCAGTAGCCATTTTGACGGGCCGTGTATAGCTTGCTATTCGTTGTGAGCTTACACTCCGTATTGAAGACCGTACTTTGACCTATAATGGTCTACTTTTACAAATTGTGACTTGGATGGAGAGTTGTCTCATTGGCACTTTTATCACATTTCCTATTATCTACAGAGTGTACAATTGTTTTATACTAGCCATTTTTAACCCTTTAGAGCTTGCTGTTCGGTGTGAGCCAAGGCTCCGTATTAAAGGTCGTACTTTGCCATAAAAGTGTAAATTTATTATCCATTTTGTCTTTGATGAATCATTGACATTCATACACATCTTCGTAAAACATATTCGATATAAAATTTTTAATTAATTTCTACATCAATTTCATTCAATGGTACCAATTAAATGTTTTCTTCAATTTCACGACATTAAACTGTTCTTGTTAAAAACCACCAAACATCTACATGAAAGCGCATTACAATATGAATCTACCCTATAAAATGAATTGACATTCACAAATATGCCAAGGACAATTATCTAAACTTATTCCACACTCAGTGTTACACCAATCTACCATGCCTTTGATAGACAAAAATAGACTTGTTGGAGTACACGTCACCATTGGTTTGAAATCGTGCGGGAAAAGATTACTTCCAGCCGAACCAATCGTATTCGCCGTATTCAAAGTCGTAGGAGGAGCAGGTAAACCAATGTTATTCACTGTTTCAAAAGGCTGATGAGGAAGTCCGTTTAATGAGTTTTCAGGGTTCATACCGAGGATATTTACTGTTTTTGAAGGCGTATGAGAACTGGTTCCTAAGTTTCCAGCATTCAAACCAATATTATTCACTGTCTGATAAGGCTGCGGAAAATCAAATAATGAGTTTTCAGCGTTCATACCGTTGATAATTACTGATTTAGAAGGATTATGAGAACCGGTTCCTAAGTTTCCAGCGTCCATAGCAATGTTTTTCACTGTATTTGAATTCTTAGGCAAATTCGATCCAGAGATACCAGAATTCAAACCGATAATATTAACTGATTTTGGAAGATTTGGAGAACCGGTTCCTTGTCTTCCAGCAGTTACACCAATAATATTTACTGTTTTTGGAAGGTTTCGGGTACCAGTTCCTGAGTTTTCGAGTATATGTCCCAATGAATTTGTCTGTCTCGAAGGTACTATTTTGTTCGACGCGACTATAATGTTCTTAACATCAAGGGTTGTCAAGGAAACACAAAAACACGAACATTTATCGACAGGACAGACTCCATTACTACAGCTCGACATACACATGGAACGTAAATCGGACACGGCTATGTTGTTTTCAACCGGATTACAAGTAAAACGTTCGTGAGGAGCACATACTTTTGACAGATTTTTCATTATATTTATATTAACGACAACTTCATGAGGTTGACCAGAGGTCTGATAGGCATAATCGTTAGGATTCAAGTTATTGCTGGAAACCTCATTTGCTGGACCAACATCGTAGTGAATGTGGTTTCCCGCCATTTCCTGTGGAGATATCACACGTTTTCGGCGTGTACCCTGATTGTTTGCATGCTGGAACTGATGAAGACTCATTTCAAACGGAAAACCATAATTGGGTGAACCGGGTATTGTGTTGAATTGTGCTTCTTCTGGCGGCAACAACCTTGAATAGGGAACTGTTGGCGTTTGTGTATCAGTTAAAGCAGGTTCAGAATGTTGTTGGTTTTGTAGAGATAAAATATCATGTGCGCCACGTATACCAGGCATTAGATGAATAGTTTTCTTATTAGTCAGTCTTTGGTCTGGTTGAATGGACCTATTAGGTTCACCTTGCATCTGTATCTGTCCTTGGTGATCGTTTGCTCCATTTGATGCTATAGAAAGACCACCAAATTGTATGTTCGTTTTCTTAGGTGTGTCCATTGGCCGTATTTGTAATCCCGGCGCTTTCAAGCCTGGTAATTCAATATTAGAGTACATTTGACTTGGTTTGTTGCTTAAATTTACATCTGTTGACTGTATCTCTCCATTGTTATGTAAATCATACTCTCGCCCGCTGTGTAATCCTATGCGTGGATCGCTGCTGTGTAATCCTATGCGTGGATCCCTGCTATGTAATCCAGTGTCTGGTTCCCTGCTGTGTAATCCAATGCCTGGATCCCTGCTGTGTAATCCAGTGTCTGGTTCCCTGCTGTGTAATCCAATGCCTGAATCCCGGTAATGTAATCCCATGTCTGGTTCCCTGCTGTGTAATTCGATGCGTGGATCCCGGCTATGTAATTCAATGCGTGGATCCAGGCTGTGATACCCCAAGTCTTGTTCCATGCCGTGTAATCTAATGCCTGGATCCCTGCTGTTTAATCCCATATCTGGTTCCCTGCTGTGTAATCTAATGCCTGGATCCCTGCTGTGTAATCCAGTGTCTGGTTGCCTGCTGTGTAATCCTATCCGTTGATCCCTGCTGCGTAATCCAATATCTGGTTCCCTGCTGTGTAATCCAATGCCTGAATCCCGGTAGTGTAATTCCATGTCTGGTTCCCTGCTGCGTAATTCAATGCCTTGATCCCGGCTATGGAATCCCATATCTGGTTCCCTGCTGTGTGATTCAATGCCTTGATGCCGGTTGTGGAATCCCATGTCTGGTGCTCCTACCATTGAAATTCTGTCGTGACGATTTCGCGGACGAGAACGATTTATATCCGAATTCGAAACTCTTGAATTTTGTAAGGTAGATTTTGCAGAGTTACCAGGATTATTTCCTAATCTTTGCTGCATACTATTTGAAGGAACATTTGCTCCTGAAAACGTTAGAACATCACTTTTTTGTCCTTTGACCTGGCGGTCGTGCCACCAATAGTTTTGAGATGATTTGCCATACGTAAACAGATTAGGGGGTTGTGTAGATGTGGTTTGTTGATATCCTAAAGATAAATCAACTGAATTCTGATCTTTTATCCTATTGACTTGTGTATTGGAATTTCTATCGGTATGTTGAGTCACTGGTACTGAGCTTATTCTATAATTATCCCTCATTTCTCTATTGTCATTATGCATGTTATTATGACGATCCCGTTGGTTATACATTGGTTGCGGTGAATTGCCGTTCGAAGGGTGTGCTTTGATTGATTTTTCAACAACTACACCCCTAGGTTGGTCTACAATACTGCCAAGTTTCTGTTGTTCTAAATATGGTGAGTCCATAGCTACATCAACAAGCGAATTTAAAATATTTTCGAATAAGTGGTCATTGTCTGATGTTTTACTCTGCGTAGGCCTAACATTTAAAACCCCTTGCCCGTTGAGATGCATACCACTATTGACTTTATCAATTGTACCTCTATACCTATCTCTTTGTGTTGATGGATCACTTATATATCTGCCGTCTGTATTATGACCAACAGAAAGAGACATAGAATTCGGTGCAGTATCAGTCCATTGCAGATGTTGTGCTACCATTGCTGGCCATTTTTTGCCTCCAACAATCGATGTTTTTTTATTATCTATTACAACACCTGGAGCTTTCTTGTCACGTTGCATTATGCCGGAAGCTAGTGACGCCCATTTTGTATTTTGCGTTCGGTCTAGTAGCGGCGCTGATACCAAACCTCCAGATTTCACACTTGTTGGTACAGTTGCGGTTGGTCTCTGTTGATCTGCTCGAACCAAATCTTGTTTTGAAGTTGTAGTAGGATAATCGAAATTAGACGATGCGCCTAAGAATTGTTCACCCACTATATTAGGTTTATTTGACTTTGGTTGATTCTCTCCTTCCTTCCTTAATGAACGTAGGATTGCGGAATAAGACACGGAGTTGACTCCCCCTCGGCCTGAAGGTACTGAATGTATTTGAGGAAATTTTCTATTCCTGCGGTTAGTGTTAGGCGATACATCCGCGACATTTTTTTTTGGATCAGAAAGCTTCATCTCTTTGTACATATCTTTTAAATCTTTTTTAGAAACTAATGGTTTTTTCTTATTTCTTCCCTTTACAATTGTATCTACGGATGATACCCCGTCCTCATCATTACCGGAAGTGCTTTTCTCATTTGCTGCATCGGACATGAGTTTTTCTTTGAGATCTCTCAATTGTTTTATAAAATCATTTTCATCTTTTCGTTTGATAGAATCTTCATCCTTTTTAGATATTTTGATCTTTCTATCGCCTAACTGTACCCTACCAGAACGTTCTTTTGATGGTACTGTTTCTCCCATTATAACAACGCCCTTTACACCTTTTGTAGTTTTAGAGTCATTTCTATCACGTACACTTTGCCGACTCTGTTTATCAGTAGAAATTATTGAATCATTTTTGTCTTTTGGTGTTACTCTACTCTTTAAATCCTCGTTAGTTTTTATAATATTTCCTGCAGTAAGTAACTTGTCCTGAACCACTTCTGCAGTATTTTTGTCATCGTGATCGACCACGTGTTTATAATGGTCTTTAGAATCAGTTTGCTTCACGGTAGACAAGTTAGAATCAGCACTTACTTCATTACTTGGTTTACCAAAAGTGTTTTCAAGAGGTGATTTATCAATGGCTCCTGTATCTAAGATCTCGGAAGATGTTTCTATACCATCCAATGTTTGGTTCGTCAAGTTTTGTATCTTAATTGATTTCATATCATTTTCATTCAGGGTAGTCTCGTTGTTGGTCTTTTCTGAAGAGATTGTCTTCGTTGTTTTGTTTGTAGAGACATGCTGTAATGCTTTGATTGGTGGTAACTCATCCGATGATTTAACAGGCATTTGGTTAGGCATAATTGGTTCCGATATATCATCAGTCTGTTTCTTACTTGGTATATTTGTAGCATGAAGGATTGATTCGATGCTTGATAAAGACGATTCGTGAGTTGGCGATATTTCTTTACTAATCGTTTTCATCGATTTAATTGTTGAATCGTCATCTCCTGTTTTCGATATTTCTTTACTGTGTTTTTTACTTGGTATATTTGTAGCATGAAGGATTGAATCCAGGGTTGATAAAGACGATTCGTGTGTCGGCGATATTTCTTTCCTAATTGTTTTCATCGATTTAATTGTTGAATCGTCATCTCCTATTTTACGTGTTTGCGGTGTCATTTTTTCATCATCATTCGTTGATTCTTCATTTGTTACATTGTTTTCTGACCTTTGAGATTCTGAATGTAAATCTAACAGATTTGTGTTAACCGGAAGTAGTTTTCTGTCCTCTTTAAATTTATGCTTCGCCAATTCGATCTCTTTGGCCTTTTTAGATTTAATCCTCTGCTTTTTCGAAGTTTTCGCCTTTCTTCCCGATAAGACAGTTTTCTGAATGATCATATCGACATCGTGTTTAAGTAACGATTTAGGTATTCCGCTTACTGTATGTGGATATAACTCGTGTGTTTTTAGATCATCTTCCTTTGAAGGTGACTTAGAGGTCGATATGTCCTTCATTTTATTGTCCTTGTCATCGACTGACTGTGATAGAGGCGTAGTCAAATCTTTCTTCAAAAGCTTTATTTCCTCTATCTTAATGTTCTTGTCATCGACTGACTGTGATACAGGCGAAGTCAAATCTTTCTCCAAAAGCTTTAACATTTCTTTGTTATCAGCTGAAATAAAATGAGTTGCTTCAATTGTTTTGTCAAGAATCAATGGTAACGTTAAGTTTTCAGTCATTGGTTTTTGTGGTGTATTAATAGGAACAATATTGTGGTCAGTTTTGACCACACGTTGCACATTTCCTGATTTAGACAACCGATCTAAAGCTAACGATAAAAGTAGCTCTGATTCTAAGGTTTTACTCTTCAAATCGTTAATCCTCTGGAGGATAGCCTTTATATTTTGACTATCATGTTTAATTTTTAATTTATCATTATCTAAATAAAGTTTGTTTTCAATTTTGGTTGGTGATGTTTGTTTTCCCTCAAGTGACGAAGTTTTTAAAATTGACTCCCAGCCAACATTCCCTGAATCAATTTGGTCGTCTGTATTTGATTTTCGATCAGAGGAAACACTTTTATGTTCACGACCTCCTAGCTCGTTTATTTCTGAGAATAGATTTTTCTCATTCTTTCTCAAAGCCCTTGGTGGTGATGATTCCTTGTTAATTACGTCAATTATAACATCTTCATTTTTTGTTTTTGTATTATTGTCCGTTGTTTCCGACATTATAACATAATTATTTGCTATCTTACTTTTGTCTTCATTAGGTGTTTTCTTTTGTTTTCTTCTTCTTAATTTTTTCGCTTTTTTAGGTGCGTTCTGTAAACTGTCTTTAAGATTCATTGGTGAACCTGTAAATGAATGATTAAATTTTAGTTGATCTGTAATATCTTCATTGTCAAGAGTTCCTATTTCCGATTTAGCGATAACGTTCATTCTCAATGGTTTTTCAACAAATTCTAAAACTGATTCGTTCGTTTGCGCACCAATGACAGACTTTGGCTTCGTTTGTATCCGGCTTTCGGTTTTATTTTTCATTCGACTTCTTGATTTCTTTTTCCATTTTTCCTTCTGTTTCCTGATAATGGAAGCTATAAACTCTTTAGGATCTAGTTTCTTTGTATTTAAGGACTTCCCTGATTGGTTGATATGACTTTCAGCTTGTGAATTTATATTTAAGGACTTTCCTGATTGGTTGATATTACTTTCAGCTTGTGATTTTATTTTTAAGGACTTTCCTGATTGGTTGATTTTCCTGTCAGATAGTAACATTTTTAATTGTAACTGAGTATTTGTATTATCAGATTTGATAATATTTTCTTTATTGAATATCGTATCTTGTATCTTTCTTTTCTCTTTATCGTTCACGTCGACTGACTTGTTGAATTGTAATTGTGCATTTTGTGTTTTACTTTTAGGTAATTTCTTTGATTTCTTTTTCCATTTTTCTTTCTGTTTTCTGATTATTGAAGCTATAAATTGTTGTTGAGCTATTTTCTTTTGGTTTGAGGATTTCCGTGATTGGTTGATTTGCCTTTCAGCCTTTGACCTGTTTAATTGTAATTGAGCATTTTGTGTTGAATTGATCGTTTCGTTAAATTTCAATTTTGTTTTACGTTTAGGTAAATTCGTTGTCTTTAATGGGGCTTTCCCTTCTATGTTATGTTGAGTTTGTTTGTTATATACTCCAACTTCCATTTCCGTTAACTTTTCTGTTCCATCCTTTAAAACTAAATTTATCAACTCTGACTTTAATTGTCCATCTCTATTTACGAGATTAACGTCTCTATTTACGAGATTAACGTCTCTATTTACGAGATTAACGTCTCTATTTACGAGATTAACGTCTCTATTTATGACATTAACACGTTCTGAATTTAATCGGTCGATTTGTTTATTTTCATTTGTATTTTTCACTTCTGAATCGTCAGTTTTGGATGTTATTTTATTAACATCAGATTTGGTTAGATCAATAATAGGTAAGGTGGCTTCATCTATAAAACCCATTTTCATTAATTCCAAAATTTTGTTATCCTTTGAAATTGTTTTTTCATTATTTTCTCTATGTTTTTGATTATCAATTATTGTCTTTTCTTCGCCAACGAGAATATTTGAAACTTTATAGTCTGACGGAACGATTTGTTTGTTATTTGGCAAGTCGTCTTGCCTTTCATTCTCTTTAGGACTATCTATATTATGTGAAGTCGATCTATAATTTTGTGCAATGGCTTTTGAGTTAATTGACAACTTGACGCTTGATTGGAGGTGTTCTTGGAGTGCCTTTGTTCCCTCTATGTCCTGCATAACACGTGTAACATCAGACTTAGTCAGGTCCTTAGTATCCTTATCGATGAATCCCAATTTCATTAATTTAAAAATCTTTAAATCCTTTGATAAAAGAGTTTGTGAATTCGGATTTTGTGCATTCGTGTTTTTCTCGTTGTGTTTTGTTCCCGTTTGACCTGCGTAATTTTTCGAGATTATGTTACCATTAACTGTCTGTTCATTGAAATTGTTTGCTTTATCTTTGGTTTCTAAAACAGTATATTGTGAATTGTCTAACTTTGACCTTGACATTGTTTCTTGTTTAATATTATTGGACTTCTTGCGATCAATAATAGGTAAAGTAAATTTGTCTACGAAGCCTATTTTCATTAATTCCGACATTACAGACGGTTTTTGAGAAGGGACAGGTTCGACAGTTGAATGTATCACTTCCGAATAATCGGAATCGATGACTCGAGGAGCAATTCTGAAATAGTCTCGTTCTGGGTTTTGTGAAGCAGGTAATATTTTGATCGCATGTTTATTGTTAGGTTTACTGAATTGTTCATCTATGAATTGGGCGTTTGGTTGTCTGAATTGTTTTTCTATGAATTTGGTTTTAGGTTTTCTAAATTGTTCTTCAATGAATTTGGCGTTAGGTTTTCTGAATTGTTCTTCAATGAATTTGGCGTTTGGTTTTCTGAATTGTTCTTCAATGAATTTAGCGTTTGGTTTTCTGAATTGTTCTTCAATAAACTTGGCGTTTGGTTTTCTGAATTGTTCATCTATGAATTTGGCGTTTGTTTTTGACATTTTTATAGTCGGCATACCGGAAGTATAGTTTTCTTCAAGAAAACCACGCTGAACCAAGTCATTTATTATATGTGAAGCAAATTTATGCGTAGGAGGCTGTCCTTTTTCGTTTGTGAAGTGATGATTTTGTGTTCTATCCATTGGTCCTGTAACAATATAATCGGGATCTAATTGATGTTTAGAAGTATTTGTTTTTAAAACTCTATCGCCTTTTGAAGTTACTATGTAGTTAAGGTTTTGCTTACCTTTATTGATCGAAGATTTAATCTGGTATCCTTTGTCGTTTGATATCCTCTTTATACTAGGTTTTTCCTGTTTGTGAACTTGATATTTTTGCTCTTTAACGTTTGACTCTTTGTTTGCAGACTTTATGTCGATTTCGAATGACTTTGGTTTGGAATTAGCATGTGGTTTCATTTTCCTATCTGGTCTTTGTTTCGACCCTTTTTTGCCTAAAGTTCCGAATGCATGTTTTACGTCTGTTCGGAATTTATCGTTATTATGAGTTCCTCCAAGTGCCGTTGGTTCTTTAACAGACTTTGCGAGTGAGACCAATTCCTTGAGTTTTTTAAATTTATTTGAGACTCTCGGAACATCATGTCTTGGTTTCACATTCGGATGTTTAGGCTTTTCCTTAGCAGACATTACCATGTTGACCAACTGTGCTAGCGGGTTTAATGATTTGGATATTTTTGGAACCTCTTTTCTTGGTTTCACTGCCGACTGAATCGATTTAATATTTGGAGGTGATATCGGCTTACTGGACGAAGTCTGAGAGGTTTGGATAGATTTAATTATCGATTGAGTTAACGATTCTTGTTTAGTTTGACCGGCATTTGTATTTTGTGTGTGTGTTTTACTTTTTCTTCTACTCTTCTTTCGCTTTTTCTTTTTTATCCTTTTTCGTGACACACCATTTGTATTTTTTACAAACGCTAATTCCGGTCGATGTATCCCAGAATGCTCTATCGTATCAATAGCCTCAACAGTAGGAATCAAATTAGTTTCGGAGTTTCTTACTTCCGCTGGTTTTGTTGGCTGATAAACTTCCATCAAATCTTTTCGACCAATATCGATAGGATGTTTACCGGTTCTAACAATTGGTTTTTTATTTGACAGTTCCTTTATTTGTGCAAATTGAGCATTTACATAATTGCCAACCTCGTGTTCGTTTTTGGTGTTTTCTTTATCATGCACGGAATTAATATCTGTATCGGTTGGTGGTATCGCTAATCCATACAAATTAATGGCGGTGGAAATTACTTCATTTTTAGTACCACCCCCTTCTTTGTTGATTTTATATCCTATTGAATCCAAACTGGAAGAGATATTATAGACAAGCAATGGGTCTTGTTTTTCATCCGACTTTCCGTTACCGCCATTTCCAGCTACATGGCTATTTGTATCGATTCGGTTGTTTAGAAGTGAAGTATCCAATGCAGCAATTTTTCCTGAGTTAATTGTTTTATTATCCTTGTCATCTATCCAATCTTTATTTTCCTGCGTAGATAATTTAGTATCTACGGAGCTATTATCAGACTTTCCTTTGAATAAATCAAAAATGGCGCCAATGACAGAAGTGAACACATTATTCCTTGTATTACTGTTGTTATTGGTTGTAACTGGGACACTCTGCAGTAAATGCTTGTCTGCGTTGGTATTGGTTGTAACTGGGACACCCTGCAGCAAATGCTTGTCTGCGTTATCTTTGATTGTAATCGGAACACAATTAACAAGATGCACTTGATCTGAAACAAAATATAAAGAAAATAAAAGTTATATTTAGTGTTCAGTAGTCTTTGTATCTAAAAACATAATTATGATAAGAATATACTTAACACTAATAAGAAATACCAGGCAGATAAAGCTATATTTAAAGCCCACCATTTTTATAAAATAAAGTCCCTGTACCATGTTTTGAATATGTCAGTTGTTTTCCCCTCATTAAGTTGGTTGATTACGTTTGATTTTGTTAGTTTCTTTTGAGTTTGCTATAGAGATTGGAATTTTATTATACCTTATTTATTTGTTTTATCCTAGGCTCATAATAGTGTACGTTAGACGCGTACCAATCAAGATATGACAGTTGTTTTCCAATCGTTTTACATTTTTTGCTTTTCGCATTTGTCGTTTGATAAATGACTTTCCTTTGGAATTTTCCTTGGCCATTACTATCTTTGTTATTTTACTTTTTATCTTGTCAAGACAAATTTGTGCCAAGTTACAAATAAATGTTGAGAGAAGAATGATAATCAACTAAGATATTGTTTCGTTTTAATGATAAAATCCAGAAAATGTGCCCCAAAAATCCATTTTCCGTTATCTAAGTACTATTATCTACAGATGTCTTTTAGCATAGTGTATATTTATTGATTTTCGTGGGTACCTGATTTAGTGGATTTAGAAAAACTTGGTTTTTCGTAGATATTTGATTTTGTTGGTCCGGCGAAAGTCTGCTTAAGGCCTTGTAGAAAATTTGTTATTAGTTGAGAATTTAATTTCGTGGTTCACCTGAACCCGCAATATCTACGGAAATTGGTACCAAACGAATAATAACGAATCAACAGTATTGTATAAATAAAGATTAAAATGAAATGAACTAATCATAGATACCAGTATTAAAATTTTATATTTACACCAGACGCGCGTTTCGTCTACAAAAGACTCATCAGTGTCGCTCGAATCAAATAATGTTTATACGGCCAAATAAAGTATGAAGTTGAAATGCATATGTTTTTCTAGTCAATCATACTTTTGTGGTATAGTTCCTTTCACCAACATAAGCAATGGTTGTAATGAAATTCAAAATACTGTCCCGATTTAATCATCAACTTCATAAATCTATTATAATTATGTAATCATCAAGAGTTTTTTCTATTCAAACTGTTTGAGTTGATTGACTATTAATTGACAACCTCACGGTCATATGCCAAATAAATAAACTGAAGGACAACAATTGTCAGCTAATCAAAGAACGTGTTACATTTAAAATTATATATACTGATTTAGTTGATTCGTTCAGTGCTTAAAAGTGATATTGATAACCTCATATCTTTTTTAATCTTATGCTTACGTAAATTGTTTTATTACAATTATTAATACACAATTTGAACATGAAAAATTCCAAACATCAAATTGTACAAATACGGAATAATTTAAAATGACATATTTTCAATTACAAAATAAATGAATATTCATGATTAGGCTGCTTGGTATTCAAGTAGCACGTTTTCTTATTGCATGTTTTTATGTAAATTAAGAATATAAATAGAATCACGAAAATATACTCGACATGCTTTACCTAAGATTTAGATGCATAAAATATTACCATACCTTGTCATGCAATATCCCTTAATGTCAGTATAACAAACCAATTTAAGTATCTTTTGGATTTAAAAAAAAAAATCTTTTCCGTTCCGAATTTGAATTGGCCTAATTTGAGCGCCACTGATAAGTCGAACATGCATGGTATTAAATATTTGTATGTCAATATTAAGGTGGTACCTTAACCTTGTTTAATCAGCAAGATGTTTTAATTACGTCGTGTTGTTAAGGAAATATTAAACTTCTCAATGATCCAAATAAGTATTTGTCAAACTGCTATATAACCAGTGTAATTTTTCTGATAAAACAGTTGGTTCAAATTGTTTGAATTTTTTATATTTTTGTCAAAGGGTCATAGTAAATACTTTGTCAAAGTTTTATGCAAATTAAACGATCCAAATTAATTTTAGATAAAGTGTTGGGTACCAAAAGTAACATAACTCATTGTTGACTGCTGTACCCCAATTTTTGACATTTTTATCTATTATATATGTTTGTTTTCTTCAATCATCGTTGTCAATATGATGAAATTTGATGTAACTTTCACATAAGTGAGGGTTTTAGTTAGCTATAAAACTAAGTTTAATCCACCATTTTCTACATGAGAAAATGCCTGTACCACATCAAGAATATGACAGGTGTTATCCATTAGTATGTTGTGTTTCAGGCTTTTCTTTTTGGATTTTCAAAATTTACATTTTATGATACCTTATACATTGAATGTGCATACATGTAATAAAAGACAGTTTCCTGTTGAAGAACATTTTTGTGAAGTAGGTTTAAGAGCAAATGACCAGGTTTTTTTTAGAATAATCCTCATCGGCTGTTTTTCTTTAATCCGTTTAAGATTTTTCAGTTTATTTCCTTAGCTCGTTTTGCTCATTTGTTAGGTTTCTTTGTTGATTTCGAACTATTAAATGTATGAAAGAAACTGACGTAGTGTCATCATGTTGATACAAGATTTAAAATAAACCAAGATAGCACGACACATGACACTAGTGGAATGTGATCTGGTGAATATTTCTGAAAAACTAATTTAAAACCGTTAATGTTTTAGTGAGGTACTTTTTCTGCTTAATAAAATTTGTGCATTATCCAATCTAATTCGTGCAATGCATTACATTAGTGGTTTGTTTTTGTATCTCACCATTAAAATTATTTGATCTCGTACCAATCATGGCTTTTTCATGATGTCAATAAGAAAATTCAGAACAAAGAAAACAAGAACATTTGAAGTCATAATTAAATTTTGACTTACATTTTACCAAACAGATATTTTACTGATGAGGAGAAATTCTGTTCTCACACAGATCAAGAAAAGTGAAAATAGCCCAAAAAGAACTATATATGTACTCACTCTGTATAACATTAGATTGCAGGAGATATCGTCCATTGTTGAAATGTTTAGGAACGTGAAGACGTAATGAAACTGTATGATTTCCGGCACTGAAGTTGTACGTTCTGTCTGAGCTTTCCTCTATGTAGACCTTGTCATTTCTTAAACAGTGGTTTATATTGGAAATCTCACACAATCGAAAATAAAGCTGCCCATTAATGGAAGAATGTATCGAAAATTTAATATGAGCTATGTCGCCGTTTACGTCATATTTAGACTTTGATAACAGCGACGTTTGATCCGAATTAATATCCCCACATGGATTACATCTTTGGTGGAGGTTGGCATTACCATAGATCTGTAAGTAAATACTTTATTACATTCTAAATAAAACAACATGATATACATTTTGTTTGTTATAACAGGAGCAACAATACGGGTACCACATTTGGAGCAGTATCTGCTCACCCTTGCGGAGCATATAATATCACCCCAGTTTTTGGTGGGGTTCATATTGCTTAGTCTTTAGTTTTCTATGTACTAATATTTGTCTCATTGTCTACTCCTTTTTAGCCATGGTGTTGTCATTTTTTTTTTCGTTCTGAGTTTGTCTGTCCCTCTGGTATATTTCGCCCCTCTTTTTAAAAAAACCCCATTACAGACTGTTTTATTTTATTTGTTTTCCAGGTAAATACGATAAGAACACACTGTTTTGTTGTTCAGTGTATTTTCTCTTGTTTTATAATATGTCTTTTGAATCAGTTGAACCATTGCAATTGATATTTTAAAGTGCGCCTTTCTACGTTATGATTTTCACTATTGTTTCATGTAAGGGTTATGATTGAACCCTCTGCATTTGTTTGCACCTGTCCCAAGTCTAATGTCTTTATTTGGTGTAGTTCATACGTGTCTTTCGTTTCACCTTTAAGTTTAAAAAGATAAGATCGTTGGTTGTCCTATTTCAATGGTTTTACACTAATCATTTTGGGACCGTATATATCTTGCTGTTTGTTGTGAGTCAAGGCTCAGTTGTAAATGCTGTACTTCGACCTATAATGGTTTAATTTTACAAATTGTGACTCGATACTTATACCAAATCACCCTATGTCTATAAAACAAGGTTTTTATCAACCATTTTCTACATTAGGAAACACCTGAACAAAGTTTGTCCATTGTGTGATGTGTTTGGGCATTTAATTTTGTCATCTTAGGGAATTTTCGTTGGTGTTCGATAACTTTGTTGTTTTACTTTTTAAATGACAAGTTGGTGATATAACATCCCAAAAACTTCAATGACATCAGCTTGAAGAGGATGATATGTCTTTGCCGCCTTTGCATCAATCACAATTGGTGTTTAGATTACTAATAATAGAATAATTCCAGTCAAACATGCTATAAAGGTCACGATTAAATGAATAAAATAAAGTCAATATGAAATGAAAGTCACTTATGATAGAATTATTCACAGTATAACATGCTATAAAGGTCAACTATAGTTGAATAAGATATAGTCAAAACTGAAATGAACGCCACTAATAATAGAATAATATGTAGTCAGACATGCTATAAAGGTTAAAGGTAACATTTAATAAACCGAAACTTGTGTTTACATGTCATTTCTTATTCTTCTTCAACAAAACCTATTCATTTGAGACACGATTTCAAATGTTATTTTTTCATGAAGCTTTCTCTTACCCGAAGGTTACGTATATATCAATGATTGAATGTAGTCCTTTTTTTTTAAATTTTAATTGAAAAAGGTGATACCATATGTTTATCATTTATTTCATAAAGCTGACTTTATTATCTCAAAATTTCTGTTTTATTGTTACAATTGTTTTGTGAGTTATATAAAGATTTTGTCATTCGGATTACTTGCTTCTTACCCACAATGCAACATGAAAACAATCATGCAGGCATTTCGATTTCAGCATAAATATGAAAAAATACGATTATCAAAATATCATGTTTATCCTTTATATAGAATTTTACTAGGAAATGAGATTTTCGTTACCAAAATTGTATTTACCAAATCTATAACGGTAATTTTAAAAACGGGCTAGACTGAGTCCATGAAAACTTGACCAATTAAAAAGCTAGACTTTATCAGAAAACGAAACGAACCGAGAGGAGAGAGCTGGGTTTACCCATCAATATAGCTACCTAAACATCCCGTCATATGACAGTTGGTATTTATTTACAAAGCTACACGGAAAATTTCTGTAAAACAGTATATTAAATTGTATGCAAAAAAAAAGAAATATAACTTTTGAACTACCGAAATCGTAGGCAATATAAGGAAATTTCTGTCCACCTTTCACAAAACATAAATCAAAAGTTTGACCCCTACTAAAACCCGGAGATGATACCATAAAATCGTCTTGTAGCAACTCAGGCGTCGCTCATGCTAGCACAAAAGGTATAGGGTCTTTCTGTGGTAGAACACGAAAGGTTGGATTGTAGCTTTCACGTATTGACCATAGATATTATCAATTGTGACAAGGATACTGTATATGACAACCGATTTAACGGGGACGTACGTAGAAACTTGAAAAAAGGTTCACTTCATCTTTTAATAGAGGATATTTATCAGCTTCTTTTCTATATAGTTATCAAAAGTACCTGGATTATAATCTCTTTTATTGAAAAATTAAGATCGAAAGCGAGACGGGATTTGATTACCAATGTTGGTGTTGTTTCTTGTGTACTTTTGTTTGTCTGTTTGTATTCTTCTTTTTAGCCAGGCCGTTGTTAGTTTTGTTTTGGACTTCTGAGATTGAATGTCCTTCTGGTATCTTAAGTTAATTTTTATTTATACATTTGACGTCGCGTGGTTCTACGTCAGAGTTATTGATAATCTATCCATGTGGCTGTCAGGGTAAGGATTCGGTCCTAGTACTTAAAATATTTCAATACTTTGTGGGTGGATTTTATATATATATATAAATACAATCTTATAATCAAATAAAAAAAGCAATATATGAAGTTGTTTCATTTGATGAATGTCTTTTTGAACTTTTTTGTGACAATTGAGACATTTGTTTTTGTTGTTCTTATTGTGAAGATTATATTGGTTTCCCCTTTGAATAGTTTTACACTAGTATTTTTTGGAACCCTTTATAGCTTGTTGTTCGGTGTGAGCCAAGGCTCCATGTTGAAGGCCGTACATTGACCTAAATGGTGTACTGTTTTTTTAATTGTTATTTGGATGGAGAGTTGCCTTATTGGCACTCACACCACATCTTCCTATATCTATAAAACAATGTTGACTATTGTATCCCTATTTTTGACATTGTACCTATTGTGTATGTTTGTACTGTCCATGCATCGTTGTTTAAATAATGAAATTTGTTGCAACTGTTATACAAGTGAACGGTTTAGCTAGCTTTAAAACCAGGATCAATCCATCATTTTCTACATAGGACAATGCCTGCACCAAGTCAGGAATATGACAGTTTGATGTATTTGAGCTTTGATTTTTGCCATTTGATAAAGGTCTTTCCTTTTTGGATATACAAAGAGTTCAGCATTGTTTTGAATTGACTTTTAAGTCAACTATAAACTAGGACGCCTCCGGGTGCGGGAATTTCTCGCTACATTTAAGACCTTGTTGGTGACCTTCTGTTGTTGTTTTTTTCTTTGGTCGGGTTGTTGTTTCTTTGACACATTCCCCATTTCTATTCTCAATTTTATAAACAATAACTGGGCATGAATAAAGAATTAATTAAATGTCCCGAAAATTTTACAGTAACACACATTCAAATGGAAAATTATATTGTTATCATCGTTGAAACGTGGACATATCTTTTGCACGAATCTGCTTTTAATTACTATGCAACTGCTGATTTTATAATCCGTTTAGCAATCATATACAAACATGTTTTTTTTTTATCCATTTATTTGATTCTCAGTTTCGATGTGTAATTTTTTATACTAGTAATCAAAATCGTGCTAAAATGACACGAAAGCATTACAAATACACAATAAAAAAATATTTTATATTAATTCTCAAATTATTGAAAAACAGATTGATACATTTATGACTCGAAACATAATAAACGCCTTAATGATGCATACAAATATTTGACAAAGTACAGTTATTAAAACTAATAAATGTCATGTTGATATGAAATATTAATAGTTAAACAAACAAAAAAATATTCCTTTTGTTGAATAGGTTGTTTAATATATAAATTCCAGTAATCAAAAAATATTTTATATGCTTTATGACTTATATAAATCATGACCTCAATTATTGTTAAAAAAAAGTAAAATGACAAAAATACTGAACTTGAAGGAAAATCAATTCGGGAAGTCCATAATTACATTGCAAAATCAAATGAAAAAATCCATAAAAAACGAATGGACAAGAACTGTCATATCCCTGACTTGGTACAGGCATTTTCAAATGTAGAAAATGGTGGATTAAACCTGGTTTTTAAAGTTACCATGAATTGTCTCTGTATAGATTGATGAGATTCGAACATCAAAACTACCTTTCTTACATTACAGATGATAGAAATGCAGCTCAGCGCTTTGGACGCACAAAATTAAAGAAAACCTTTTTGGGTTAAAGAACTTAGCGGTAACTATATATAACATTGTTTTTTTGGAATTTTGAATTTATAGAATTAGAAGGATATAACAGTAATATGGCTCAGATTTACAGTTGTATTTTAAAAACAACAATCTTTCTTATTTTCTATATACGTAAGAAAGGTATCACAGACATATACACGATGAGTAAAATGATGTAACAGAATTAAAGAACGCAACTTAACTGGAATACATGTGTGAAACTCTTTTTAAAGATGTTCGCTTGTCATTTTTTGGAAGTTTGTCAGATATTCGATATCCTCCGGCCTTATTCATTTGCATGCCTTACAAAATTTTGCCTTTTATGAATCTTTTACATGTAAAATTATAAACCATTTGTAAAAGTTTTATAAAATATTTGTGATTTTTTGATAGTTTTTGACAACTCAAACTTGTCAATGACACAACTATGAAAATCTACAAAGAAAGTTTTCCGTCAAAATTTCAATGGCAATATCTCGAAAACATTCCCATTGACCGATATATTTGTTTGTGTCATTTTTTGTTCCTTTATTAATCCCCTATCAATATTAACTAGTGTTATGAAAAGCTTGTTATTTTGAAACTGAAGAGTAAACTTTCTTAAGCATTGTGAACATTGCATTTCAGAAATAAAGTCATTGTCCGATCGTACTTAATTATGTAACCTAACTGAACAGTAGTTAATTGAGTTAGATAATTGAATATGTTGAATTGAAGTATCATTGAATTTTAGATTTATAATGAAATAAATAGAGAGAATATGTTTGCCTCATCATAAAATTGAGAATGGAAATGGGGAATGTGTCCAAGAGACAACAACCCGACAAAAAAAAACAACAGCAGAAGGTCACCAACAGGTCTTCAATGTAGCGAGACATTTCCGCACCCGGAGGAGTCCCTGCTTTTGTGTATAGCTTATGTTTGTTTGATAGTTCACCATAAACAGATAGTCAGTACTTTTGTCTAAAATTTACAAAACATGAAGAGGTAATCCGCCAATAATTGACACAATAAATGTATCATGCAATTATCAATATATAGTTATAGCCATTGTAGGTCAATGTACAGTCGTCAACACGGGGCCTAGGTTCACGCCGAACAGCAAGCTATAAACGGCCGAAAAAGTACTAGTGTAAAATCTATCAAACTGGAAAACTAACTGTCTAATCTATAAAAAAATCGAGAAACGAGAACGCTTATGAACCACATAAACATACGGCAACCACTGAACATATAGCATAGTTTTAGAAAATAAACTATAGAATTCATTTATAGACGAATATATAATTATTTAATGAAATTTAATAGGAAATTAAAATATGTATCTTATTAACTATGAAAGTTAAGCAAACATCGACCGATTAATCAATCAGTCAATTTTCGACAAGCGCCCCCTACATCGAAACAATATCTGAGTTTATTAATTAAAATATTCATATTGTCATCACTTCTTATGAACAAAATTGTGTTGAGGTACTTTGACTATATGACAAAATAAATGAATCCTGCACTTACCTGGACATTATACTATACATATGTATATAAAACGGTTTCATAAAATAAACTATATAGTTCATTATAGACGAAGGAATCTGATGTACAGTAGTTGTCGTTTGTTTATGTTATATATAAGTGTTTCTCGTTTCTCGTTTTGTTTATATAGATCAGACCGTTGTTTTTCCTGTTTGAATGGTTTTACACTAGTCATTTTGGCGCCCTTTATAGCTTGTTGTTCGGTGTGAGCCAAGGCTCCGTGTTGAAAGCCGTACTTAAACCTACTTGGATGGAGAGTTGTCTCATTGGCACTCACACAACATCTTCCTATATCTATATAGCACGGTTTTATAAAATAAACTATATAGTTCATTATAGACGAATGTGCATGCATATATAATTATACCATGAAATTTAATAAGAACTTGACATATGTATCTTATTAACTCTGAAAGTTAAACAAACAACGATCGATCAATCAATCAATTTTCGACAAGCGCCCCCTAGATCGAAAAAAATATTTAAGGTTATTAATTAAATATGACTCGAATACTTAAATATCAATTACAAAATCTGTTTGACATTCCCTGACTATATTTTAACAAATGAGATGTCATATTTACATTGTGATTTATTGTATCACGGATTGTGGTTCTGTATGATAGCTCTGTGTTACAAACAGTTGACTCCAACGACCCCACGTGACAACCGACAACTACCACATTGTCAATTTTATTTGTTTGTAATAATATTAAATTATTTTGCACACATTTCAATGAGGGTGTGTATGGGGTTTTTCAAAATAGAACTACGCAAAAAGTGTAAAATAAAGAGGAAAAAAAATTGAGATTAGAGAAAGATAGGGAATAATGATGTGCTAGAATATAAAGAATGGATAATAATGCGGGAATTAAATACAGAATGCAAAACAATGTATAAATGATTGAAGAATTATGAACTATGGACCCTCGGTCATAATGTCAAGCGTTAGAATGTCCTTTGTAATTAATTATTAATTAAAGTTACATATTAGTGCATTTTGTTTTTTTATTTCCCGAGTTTTTTAGTTGGGTTTGGTTTCTTTTTTGTTAAATTTTAAACAGATGACCGTACATTGCGATGAGCGTGACGGACGCATGCTTTTGTTTGTTTGTTGCTTTTATTTTTGGCCAGTGTCTAGGCATTGTCATTGATTGTTCAAGACATATTTTATGTGTCCTTTGTATCATTTAAATCTTTTTGATCTTCAAAGCAGATTGAAATCATTTCTAAAGTTCTTACTAATTGTTATATAAAAGTTTCATATTTTAGTACATTTTAGTAGTATGAAGATACCAGCAAATTAAAAATAGCAGGATTTTTTTTATATTCTGCTATTTAAAAGAATACAAATGCAAACATTTAGGCCACTGCGCATGTGTTGAAACCACATTGATCGAAAAGTTAACACATTTGCTTAAAACCTCTGAGAGTAAAAGGTTGTGCTCAACAGAGAAAGAAAATTAAATAACTGTATTACAAAAAAAATGTTAAATTACAGCTCTGATAAAAATGCTTTGTGTATACATTTTTGTCTTAAAAGAAGTACAGTTTATAGGTTTTATGTATTTGTTTTACCATATTATAAAATTAATAAGATATAGAATGTAATTCATGAGAAATAAGATAAAGGTTTTGATATACCTTTTATTGCTGAGATTCAAATAATAATAATAAAAAAAGAAATACAAGTTTATGTACTGTGTAACCGCCTTGTACATTGAAAATTTTTCATAGTTAGGCTAAGTGTTAAATCTTTGTCAAAATTATCTTTAGTTCACTTTGAAACCATCAAAATGGCGTAATATTCCTATGCTACCTAAAATGTTTCAATATCATAAGCTACAGCATTGATTTATCAAAGTATAATTGAAACTAATACACACAATGAATATGTAGAAAATAAAATAATCAAATATGAAAAAAAGTACAATAATGAGTTAATCGTTCCTAAAGCAAAACCGTTGATGGACACCCTTGTATCATTCCAACGTTGAATTCGTTTATATTTAAATGTATTGTTGTCAATTAAATTGCCTTTTCTGCGACTGTCATACAAATGAGAGGATAAGTTAGCTAAATAAACCTAGTTCAATCCACCATTTTCTACACAAAGAAAGACCTGTATTAAGTTAGACATTTGAAGCACGCCTTCGAGTGCGGGGTTTTCTCGCTGGATTTAGGATCCGGGTTTGTTGTCTCTTTGACACATTTCTCATTTACATTCTCAATTTAGTATGACAGTTTTTTCGTTTGATTTTGATAGTATTTTTCTTTGTTTTTTTTCCGTATAATTTCAAAAAACATAGCCGTACCATAAGTAAAATCATTTGTTGTGTATACATCAATAAATAAAGCATCAAAGTGGCAATACAAAAAATAATAGTATCTAGATTTATACTTATGACACCTTTGAAATTGTGTAATATTTACACCACTGGGTTGATGCCACTGCTGGTGGACGTTTCATTACCGAGGGTCTCACCATCCCAGTTGTCAACATTTCGGTGTTGACATGAATATCAATAATGTGGTCATTTTCATAACTTTCCTGTTTACAAAACTTTGATGTTTTCGAAAAACTACGCGTCTGGCGTAATAAATCATAATCCTGGTACCTTTGATAACTTTTGACACCTTTGAAAGTGTGTATTATTTAAATGTATTTTTTTCAATCTAATAACTTACCTTTGAGCTGCCACAAAATAAAACGCCATCTTTTGTTGAAATTGCTATTGGCTTGGCGATGGATTTATTATTTTGGTCCAAGCCGATCGTTGGCACAATTATAATTACTATTAAAAACCACGAAAACTTCAAACCAATTAGAGTCTTGATTTTGTCCAACATTTTTAACTAATACAGGTTTCATTTACTCTTACGAAACATAGTTTTATAAATCCCTTTTGAAATTATAACTTCACATTTACTCTTCCACTGTGCACATGGTAAAAAAAACCTCTAATTGAAAGTCACACTACGAATCGTGGCTATGACAAATCAATTATAATTAGTACATTTTAATTAAGACAAGACACTTGTTATGAGGTTATTTTCTTGTCTAGTAAAACAGTAGCAAACTTATTTAACAATCCAGAATCTAAAAGATAACAAAGAGACTTAATTCCTTTAAATGCAAACAGGGCCGAGTTAAGTGTTAAAATTAATATCTTCAAATAAAACTATAATGATTCAGTGATATCAATTGACAAGCACGATTTAGCCTTTATACTTTATAAGACAGATTTATGTTTCTTCTACTGTCAATCAAATTCTTAATTAGTTCCTAATTGATATTCACTAAACCGTGAAACAAAACGTCTTTTATTTTCATTTGAATGTTTCGTGAAGAGAGGTGATTGGGATTTTTATTTGCGTAGTGTAAAATCAGATTTTTTTTTTCACCTCCAATATTGTCAAATGGTAAAAGTTATTGACAAAAATATTAAATACAAAGGTTAGTGAAAATAGGGGAAAGTGAATGCATAAAACCAGAAAGCCTATATAAAGAATGGAACGAATGGAACATCACTCTCTTTAATAATTAATAATGCTAAAAGTAAGATAAGGTCATACAGTTATAAACACGAACAATACCAACATGAATTAAAAATTCTATGGAAAAATACCAGAAATGAAAACGTGAAGTTATTTTATAAGTGTGACACATATGTTCACAAGTTACATGTACCATGCACGCTAGTCTAATTGTGCAATTGCATCCAAAAAATACACATCGTTCACATATATGTCACGTAATTAGACAATGAAAAATTGTTTATATATTCCATATTTCGTGCGCTATGCCGATGTTTGTGGTAGAGTAGTATATTTAATTAATGTAATACATGGATCAATAATAGTTTTTCAACTCAAGACTGTGGTTACCGCAAATTGTTTTAAATCGATGTTACATTATTTTATAGATACACACATATATGGTGCGACAGTCTTTTTAAGTGGAACAAACATTGAATCTGTAAAATATGATTATAAATACTTATTTACAATTCAGTTATAACGACCTACATACATGTTGGTGCATATTTGTATTACTTGTATTTTGTTATTGCACAATGCCATTTTTCCTAGAGCGTTTATGATGTCTAACTGGATGAAAACTCACAAGTACAAACACAACTCCGAGGAAAATTATAAAACGAAAGTCCAAAATCAAAAGTCCAAACACATCAAACAAATGGATAACAAATGTCATATTCCTGACTTGGTACAGGCATTTTCTAATGTAGAAAATGAGTGATCTGAAAAAGGTTTATATTGGCTTCTAAAAACCTTTTGGTAACTTAGAGTAGTCTCAGATCGATATATATATATATATTGTGTCTTTAGTGTTTATGTTATATTTTGTCATTAGTGCTTATGTTATATATTTTGTCTTTAGTGTTTATGTTATATTGTGTCTTTAGTGTTTATGTTATATTTTGTCATTAGTGTTTATGATATATTTGTTCATGTTATATTTTGTCTTCAGTGTTTATGTTATATTGTGTCTTCAGTGTTTATGTTATATTGTGTCTTTAGTGTTTATGTTATATTGTGTCTTCAGTGTTTATGTTATATTGTGTCTTCAGTGTTTATGTTATATTGTGTCTTCAGTGTTTATGTTATATTTTGTCTTCAGTGTTTATGTTATATTGTGTCTTCAGTGTTTATGTTATATTGTGTCTTCAGTGTTTTTGTTATATTTGGTCTTTAGTGTCTTTAGTGTTTATGTTATGTTATATTTTGTCTTTTGTCTTTAGTTTTATGTTATATTGTGTCTTTAGTGTTTATGTTATATCTTGTCTTTAGTGTTTATGTTATGTCTTGATGAAGCTTCTATCTATTTGATGAAACAAGTCCGTTGCAACTGTTTTTTTTCTAGTTTGTGTTCATTGTGTGTTCAATACCCTTGTCTAGGATCTGAAGGGAATGTTTTGCATTACCATTGTCTCGGGTCTGAAGGGAATGTTTTGCAATACCATTGTCTCGGGTCTAAAGGGAATGTTTTGCAATACCATTGTCTCGGGTCTAAAGGGAATGTTTTGCAATACCATTGTCTCGGGTCTAAAGGGAATGTTTTGCAAGACCATTGTCTTGGGTCTAATGGGAATGTTTTGCAATACCATAGCTCGTGTCTAAAGGGAATGTTTTGCAATACCATTGTCTCGGGTCAAAAGGGAGTGTTTTGCAATACCATTGTCTCGGGTCTAAAGGGAATGTTTTGCAATACCATTGTCTCGGGTCTAATGGGAATGTTTTGCAATACCATTGTCTCGGGTCTAATGGGAATGTTTTGCAATACCATTGTCTCGGGTCTAAAGGGAGTGTTTTGCAATACCATTGTCTTGGGTCTGAAGGGAGTGTTTAACAATACCATTGTCTCGGGTCTAAAGGGAATGTTTTGCAATACCATTGTCTCGGGTCTAAAGGGAGTGTTTTGCAATACCATTGTCTCAGGTCTAAAGGGAATGTTTTGCAATACCATTGTCTCGGGTCTAATGGGAATGTTTTGCAATACAATTGTCTCGGGTCTGAAGGGAGTATTTTGCAATACCATTGTCTTGGGTCTGAAGGGAGTGTTTTGCAATACCATTGTCTCGGGTCTAAAGGGAATGTTTTGCAATACCATTGTCTCGGGTCTGAGGGGAGTATTTTGCCATACCATTGTCTTGGGTCTGGAGGGAGCGTTTGCAATACCATTGTCTCGGGTCTAAAGGGAATGTTTAGCAATACCATTGTCTCGGGTCTAAAGGGAATGTTTTGCAATACCATTGTCTTAAGGAAGTGTTTGTCAGCCATTCTCATTTTCATCCCCGTCATCTTATGTATGCGCAAACTCAGGTGCTTGTAATTCAATAGTTGTTCTTGGCTTTCAAATAGTTGGCTCTTGAAAGATGGGAATCTAGAACAGTGTCTCCTTATGCATGACAATATAACGTGTTGTTTTTATTTTATTGTCGCTGTTTGAAACGTATGATATATTTATTATTGTTTAATGTTTTAAACATAAATCATTTTGTTTGTATGCTGTTTTAATTGTTTGGAATTTTGTTTTTTGTGGGTCTGAAATAGCTTTAAATGTGTCTTGTTTTTTTAATTCTTGAAGGTTGTACGATCAGTCATAGTTACTACCTTTGATTCTAGCAGGTAGTTGAAACGATGAATTTGTCAGTTACTTGGTTTTCTTATACGCTGTGATGTTGTATATTGTGTTTTTTTGCTTAGTGTTATTTCTTTTGAAACTAGATAGAAATTTTAAACGATGTTATTAAGATTAGTGAGTTGTATTTCACCTCAGAATGGCACGATTATTTTCGCGCGGTTATATCTTAGCTCTTAAGAAAAAAATACAATCATGTTTGAATGTCAACTGGTTTGAATATGGCTTATGAACAACTGGAAACGTCAAGACATGGTATACATCTACTGCTATGAATGCAAAACACTTCAATCGAATCCACGGATTACATGAAGTGAGACTATGTACGATGTCTCATTGGGGTCTAAGCGTGACGCGGGATTGCCGATTATTTTGTAAGCGTGACACGTGAAAGTCAAATTATTGTGTCGTGAAAACGGGAAATGAAGTCTTGCGAGGCCCGGGAAATGACAAAAAATGAGAATTGCTTACGTATATTGTGTAAGCGGGGTATGGGAAACTGACAAAACAGTAAGCGGGATCCGGGATCGGAACCCCCAATGAGACCCCAGGATATTCATCTGTTATGTAGACATTAAAATGTAAGTCACATCTAGTGTCAAAAAAAGAGTTACATAACAAAGCGGAATTAAGTGGACATGTTGATATATAATACTAGACAAAAACTTAGACTATAACGATCTAACTAAAAAGATATTGCCAATAACTTTTTCACTGATATAAGTTGATGTTATTTATAACCCTTCTGGAATTATCACAAACACGTGTCTCTGGCATGTGTTAAATGATGGAAATCCTAGATTAGATTATCCTGAGTATGTAGAGCAACTTACAGTTTTGTAAACAGCTAATGTAAACATACGATTTTTTCATAATATTTCATATCAAATAGCTTCTGACTACTGGTCACTCGATATCCTTATAGAGGAACTATCTTACATTATTATATATTACATATGTTTCAAACTATTCTATTGGTTTAAACGTTACCACGTGACTTGGAATAATTCAGTTAATTTTTGATTTCATTGCAAGGAAGAACGAATAACCCATTTAGAGTATCGATCCATATAGCTAGTGGTTGTTAAAACGTATTTAGATTTGCTGTTACAAAATATTAGAAATTATTATAAAGTAAGGAATGTATCTCCCTCATGCAAAGCGCTGATTCCTTTCACGGATTTGGCTATACTTTTTGGACCCTTTGGATTATAGCTCTTCATCTTTTATCAGTCAGGGGCATTACTTAAACAAGTAATTTTTTTTAGTTACTTATATAGGTAATTTTTGTTTTAAAAAATTATAAAATAACTCAATAGAGTTATTTTAAATTTCAATAGAAACATGGACCAAATGTAGTTTTCATGAATTTTTACAGCATTTTATATTGTAAAATGAAGAATTTATTAGATTGAAGAGGAGTATAGAGATAAATGGTTACTTTAAAAATAATGACAAAAATATTACTTGAATAAGTTATGTTATACATCTTTGAAAGCATTAGTAATAACACTTACTTAAGGAACATATGTAATTGTTTTGGGCTACAAATTATAAATAACTTCAAGTCTTAATTAATTCAGTTTCTATCTATTTATATCTGTCTACCTTCAAGATTTTTGAGGAAAATGATATTTCAATAGTCCCAAGAGACCAATCTTTGACCCAAAAGCGTCGATACTAAAGATAAGTGCGTCAGAAAGGCAATTAGTGTTTCAGAAAGATTAGATTTCATATTTCATGGGAAAAATAACCAGATGACTGCGAAAATTTGTTAAAGCTAGTAAAATCTGTATAGTTGGACACCTATAAAAATAATATTTAGAAAAGTTACTTATATGCCAGCTATGCTGGCACTTATGGTAGAAGCATCGTTTTGGGACAAAGAACGATAACTCTTGCTAGACGACCCATCTGAAAAGTTTCGTCACTCTCGTTAAATCTCGTACGATTTTGTTTTTTTAATGGCTGCCATAATTCTCGTTTCAACGCGATCTTGAAAAAACGGGACGGATCGGAATAATTTCGATGTTAATTACGTCATGAATTTTTATTTGTTTGCAAAAACAAGAATTCAGAAATTTTGGTAACTTTTGTAGTTTATTTAAATTTTATCGTACCACGGAAATTACCGAAGTTAGGACAACAACATCTGACGCCATGTTTCGTCTGCTACAACATGTCATTATCAGTGAGGTCAAATCAAGTCACCTAAATAATAACAGGTACTGCATTTAAAAGTCACAAAATCATAGTAAACGATAACATATTTAGTGTAAAAGTTCCGTCCAGTCATGGGAACACAGTAAAAAACTCTGCAAGTAATACATTTCGGATTTTTTTTTATAATGGCCATGTGGCATGCGGGGTAGACTCCAGTGCACCGGTTGTGGTTGACCATGACTACTTATGTTCACCTGCCACATAATTCCCCATACCAAAGAACAGTGATAATGACGTTGGTTATACTGTTGATCACGGTAAGTCATGAAACCCACAGACTAATTCAAAACTAATGATTACCCCCCCCCCCCCCCCCCCCATAATTCACAATCTGTCTGGTTGTTTTTTTTTAAGTTGGTTAAAAAACTAACAATAAATGTGCAATTTGGGTACTCTCATGTTAGCAACTTCACAGCTACAAATTTATTTTCATAACTTCCTTTGGCAAACTCTCAACAAATCTTTTCAATGATTATGTCACATAGATCCCTTTATAACTCAAAATTAAATTGGTGACCGTGCAACTATATTGTAAACAAGAATATTCTAAAAAATAAGCACAAAATAAACTTTTGTCTGGTTCATAGAAAAAGTTGGTGAAAAAAACTCACAATATAGATGCAATTTGTGTACTTTCATGTTAGCAACTTCACAACAGAACTGCAAATTTATTTTGTATGACCAAAACAAACAAAAAAGTACAAACTTAAAGGCAATAAAATGCTTTGCCATGCACAGCCTGATACGACCGCATATGTATATTGAGCATATAAGGGAGTCAACATCAAAAGATCAATGAAGGATAAAAAACTGAATTCAAATAGTTTGGGGGTGGGGGGTTAAACTTGCTGCAAGTTTTGTTTAACCTACATTGATTTTACATATATTCATATGGGTCAATCAATTTTTACCAAATTAAGTTAAGAGGGGGGATGGGGGGTCAGTAAATAAAACTATCTGAATTAAGTTTTTTATCCTACATTAAACTTTTGATGTTGTCCCTAAATACCACAATTTTTTTTGTCAGTTGAAATCAAACATGTTTTAATTTTGGATCCTTTAAACTTCAATATGGACTAATTTGAAAACAGGTAGCAGGTAGACCCAAATATTTCTATTCAGCAGAAGTCTCTAACTACATATCTCCTTAATTTCATATGATAATAAGTCCTACAAAAATATTGAAAATGTGTACATTTAATTTTTCTTGTAGCTTCTCATGTGAAAGCAGTACCTTTTTGGTCACTATTTATGTGTTGCGTCTAAATAAGAATTGTAACACTTCATAGTGACCGAACAGGTTAAACAAATACTTCTGAAGAAACCGAAAAAGAAGACAACTTGAAACAGCACCAGCCATGCCAGTATACATGTACATGTATGTATGAATAAAAACTCAGATCAGAATAGCATGGACAATACAGGGGCGGATCCAGCAATTTTTAAAAAGGGGGGGTTCCCAACACAGGACAAAGGGGGGAGGGGGGCCCATTCAAATGCATTGATTGGCCAAAAAAAGGGGGGTTCTGACCCCTGGAACCCCCCTTTCAATTTCAATACAACATGTTAGTTATATGTCCTTGTGAATATATCTTGAGGAAAGTTATCAATAAATCTGCAGATAATGCAATTTTATCAAGAGTTTTGTACTACATTTTCTGTTATAATTTTCATACAATCAGTGAAACATTTAAACAGGCTAAACTAAATCTTTATTGCTGAAAGTGTCAAACAATGACAAGTGTTTTATTTACCACTCATGTGTTTTTGTGAGAGAAAAAAATCTTGTGCAATATTTGGAATTAAAGGGAAAGAAGATCCTTTTTGCCTCGCACTGGCGCATGTCAATTGTGAATATATACTTACCAAATATATTTTCTTTATCTTGATACTCACAGAGACATTATCAAGAAGTACATATCATAGGAAAAATACACAAATTACAGATAAAATATTAAAAACACCCTATTTTAAGTGCATCTCCTGCCAAATCAGTATTTGTTGTATCTATATATATACTAGATAAGTATAATCAATGTAAATAAGGTAACTTTTGGAAGAAAATCCCAAAATAAAAAAATAAAATACCCCCAATAATAATGTACCATAACCCCAAAATCAATTCTAATCTTCCTTTTGTGTATTGAACCTCCTAGTGAAATTTCATGGAGATCCATTATCTTATACTCAAGTTATTGTCTAAAACCAAATGTGTCTTCTTGAAAACAACTATGACATGATTAAAAGCATTACTGGAAAGCAAATTTTTGCCATGCTTGTATTTCCCATTTCCATTCTCAATTTTATTTTGCTGTCATATAAGAACTTGAAAAGTAAGCTACATCATGTACATGTATAAACAAAAACAAATATATGCAAGAAAGGGCATAAAACCATATTGGGCTGTAGTTTTTTATTCTTAGTTTTACGAACCCTCCTACCCTAATTTTTGCCAAATAGGAAAAAAAATAAAATTAAAAATATTGATTTTTATTTTTTTTTCTCCTCCGACCCAGTGTTTTTCATGCAAAAAAAGTTCATAACTGCATGAAAGAATCTAAATTTATGCTCTTGGTGATTTAGTAAGCTGTTGCACATGGATTTTCAATTCAAACTTTGTCAAGAAAAGAAAAAATAGTTGTTACACTAGTAGAAAATCTCCTGGTGAAATAAAAAAAAAAAATTTTGATATTGACGGTTGGTATTAAAAAAAAAATCAGCAGCAGCAGTTTTTTTTGTTTTTTTTTTCGTCCTCCTACCCATTGGTTTTTTTCAAAAAATTTCGTAAAACTAAAAATATAATAACTATGGCCTAAAACCGACTCAGAATTTAATAGTACATGATATTTATGTAGAACTCACAAACTTGAGATGATCAGAAATACAAATGGTTTTTATTCGAGTCAGATTTTTATTACCCAAACCCTTCAGCGATATCAATTAAAATTATTTAGTCAAAATTTAACACTAGTATTAAGGTTTATCATAACAGTCAAATTGGCAAATATGACCTTAATAATAATTATCACCTAAAAAAATACTGTGTACAAACTGACATATGTGCGGTTTGGGAAGATTTTTATGTTTTTAGATATATAAAAGTTAAATTTATTTTGCATACCTGATAGATAAAATCATTTTTGGTAAAGATCTGGATTCAAAAGAATTTTTTTGTCCTATGCTTGAACAGATTTTTTATTCATCAATTTTGGAATCAGAATATTTTTTCAGGAAAAATAGCATAACCCCTCATGCCTTTTCAAGTTCTATGTTTGTTCCCTAAACATTTTCCATCTGAACTTTCTTTTAAACATAAACAATACGTTAATGTAGCCTTCGACATTCGTTCTGAACATGCATCAAATATTTGCCACTGGATGTTAAACAACAAACAACCATCAATACATAGGACATTGTCTTAGTATAAAGCTGGCATTTAAGGTAACGCCTTCCTCATATTATAAGTAATATTTAAAATAGCCTTGTTTTCAACATCACTTGTATAGGTAATTTTAAATGATACTTGTTTAAGTAATGCCCCTGACTGTTTATATAAGCTTTGGATTTCTAATATTTTGGCTACGAGCATCACTGAAGAGACATGAATTGTCGAAATGCGCATCTGGTGCAAGAAAGTTGGTACCGTTAATTTTATTAGAGAGAGCAGCTGGTTAATTATGTTGAACGCCAGACGTGTGTTACGACTACGAAAAAGATGAATGAGTGATATGAGAGTTTAAAGGTCAAACACGTTGTTTTATAGGCTTAAACACGTGGATTTTTAGTTGTTACAGTTGTTTACCATTCACGTGATGTATTTAAGCTTTTGATTTTGCTATTTGATTAGGGACTTTCCATTTTGAATTTTCCTCGGAGTTAAGTATTTTTGTGATGTTACTTTTTCTACTTTGCAGTATGTGTATATTTTTTCTAACAACAGCAAGTGTCTGTTAAACAACCGCTAGGCCAAAGTTTAATTGAACTATTAAATTAAGTATTCTAATTTGTTTTTACATATGTGATGAAATACGTCATATAAATTATAACATAGCATGACATGACATAAATCACTCATACCGTTAACCTCGTTGTGAATATTTTTCAATTGAACGATCATTATTCATGTGATGCACGTCTCATTAGCATAAACGTGAAATGTTAGGGATTTAATCCTCTATTGTCATAAAAACTTTTTTGACGGACATATGTAAAATGTAATCTTGACTTAATGTATTTCAGTAAAAATGAACAATAGTAGATTATGGCTTTAATTGAACCATATTGTGGTCTAGTTAATGAGATGTCACCAATATGATAAGTGAGTTTTAGCTATCTAAAAAACAAGGTTGTTTCCACTATCTTTTTATCTAAGAAAATGCCTTTACCGATTAAGATTATGACATGTGTTTGAGCTATTGATTTTACCATTTGACTAGGGACTCTCCGTTTCGAATTTTCTTTAGAGTTCGGTGATTTTGTTATTCAAACTTTTCCTTCTCTTTCTTCGTTGTATACAGAAAAAAACCCATGTTATTCTTTAAAGCATTGACACTAAAAGGACACTATATTTCCTTTTTTATTTTTTAAATAGTTAAATATTTTTTTGGGAATCTCTCAAACATCCAACCTAAATAAAAAAAAACGTGTGAATCATTTAGAACCTTTCGTTATGGTTATAGGTAGGGGATTGCATCATTTTCGCAAATTATATACCATTTTGCTTTCACTTATTTTGGCCCATTATATTTTTATTATCACATCAATCTTTTTCTCCTTTTTTGCCGATTTAATTTTTATTACTTTTATTACTTTTTCTTGGTTTGTCTCTGATTCCTCTGGACAGTCCCCAGTATATGGATAAGGCATTTGTGTCCTAGGGGTAATCCCTGCACTTTGGACCGCTTATTGTCCACTTTTCAATCCTCAATATTATGATTTACCACCTTAGAAACTGCGATGGCAAGTTAGGAAATAGATCAGGCAGTATTGATTTCTTTAGTTAAATAGTTAATACCATAACAAAATCTAATAAACATAAAAAATCCTACCAATATTTAAATAAAGAAATAATAATAGAAAAATGTGAAGAGTTCCATATAGTCTTATAATTGATTATCCATGACGGAGAAGTACCGATAACACGGAAAGTTCATGACGGAGCAAACTATTATAAAAAGTAAAAACACAAAAATACTGAACTCCGAGGAAAATTCAAAAAAGAAAATCCAAAATCAAGGTGAAAGGAGCATAACTCTGTTCACACGTGATACAATGAAATTCTTTAAATGGAGTTTTTTGTTTTGTTATAATAAAACACCCATGCAACCACGCATCCCATATTGCTGATAGGACCCGACACAAATATCAATTTCGTGTTTCGGTAGTTAAGCTTGGGATGGTCAATTTAAGATGCATTATTTGAATATAATCAAATATGAAAATTATTCATATTTATATTGATATATTTATATTTTTATTTTTTTATATTTTTATTTTGTTATAATAAAACACCCATTCAACCACGCATCCCATATTGCTGATAGGACCCTTTTTGTTATAATAAAACACCCATGCAACCACGCATCCCATATTGCTGATAGGACCCGACACAAATATCAATTTCGTGTTTCGGTAGTTAAGCTTGGGATGGTCAATTTAAGATGCATTATTTGAATATAATCAAATATGAAAATTATTCATATTTATATTGATATATTTATATTTTTATTCTTCTTCTTTATATCTAGTTATTATGACAGATCTACCATCATCAGGGGTCCAACTGTCAATTTAATGTTAAAGTCTTTAACTTTGATCTACTAAGCATATCTCCAATACTTTTATGTTTGCTATACGCAACTATTGGTGCTGCATTGAATATTTGTGCACAGTCTTCATCGAACTGTAATAACTGCCAGTGTTTCATTATACGTTTCTTTATTTTACGTATATATGGATTATATTTAGTTATTAAAACTAACGGAATACTTTGCTTCTCTTTAGATTTGTTTTGTTGTAATAAATCAGTACGGTCAATTGCTAAAGCATCAGTAATACTATCATCTATTTCCAAGTTATCATAACCCCTATCTAATAATTTCACTTTGAAATTAGTTAGATTGTTTATTAACTTGTTATGGTCACTTGTATTTCTAATTTGCCGTATTGCTTCACCTTTAATAAATCCTCTGAATACATGCTGTGAGTGACAGCTATTTCTGTGCAGAAACAGATAAGAATTTGTTTCTTTAAAATGTATTTCGAGGTCAAGAATGCCATATGTTGTAAATCTTTGACCTTTAATTACATCAACATCCAAGAACGACATTTTATCGTTTTTGATTTCATAGGTGAACTTTAATAAGGGGTTATAATCATTTGCTAGACGAAAAAAATCTGTAATTTCATCTGATGTTCCATCATATATTATGAATCCATCGTCTCTATATCTGCCATGATAGAATATTTTGTCTTTATATTGAAATGCAGAAATAATTTCATTCATTATTTCAAACATAAGAATGTCACAGATTTCCGGTGACGGAACTGCACCAATTGCCGTACCTATTATTTGTTTGTAAATTTTCCCATCAAATTCAAATACATTGTTTTCTAAAATGATTCTCAACAAATGTATTAATACATTGACTGGCGGAGCATTGACCTTGAAGTTCGATTTGTCAAAACTGTCATATGCTCGTTCAAATATTTCAATAAATCGTTGTCAAAGCCTATCCCAGCACCCCAACTCCATAGATCATAAGGTGTTTCGAACATCTATTTAGACCAATTAGAATTAACTAATTGATCATGGCCATGTCCATCGTCAGGAGCCCAAGCCATTGCATAGTGACACTTATTATAAAAATACTGTACTTTTTATTAGGGGCTCGACACCTCATGATCTGTCTGACTCATATTTTTCTATACTCTTTATCTACTTAACCTTGTTTATCAATTTAACGAACAAAGTATAGAATCTTTTTTTCATAGTCTGCAACATATTAATTATTCAGAGTTGCTGATGTTACTATGTCTTTCAAGTTTTTATGCCTACGGAAGGCAAACAGAGGTCTTTTATCAAATAACAGTTTTGCCTCTTCGTCATCCTTTAATTTATCCCAGTGTTTTAAGATATTGTTCTTTATGTGTGATTTCTGTCTTGAAAACACTGTGGAGAATACCAAGGGAGGCGACTGTAATACAGATTTGGGCTTTACCATTAATGTGTCTATTCTTTGTTTTGCAGTCACTTCCTGCATAACAGTTTTAATTTCATTTTTTGGATATCCCCTTTTAATAAGGTGCTCAGAAAATAACGCATATTGTGTTTGCAAATCTACTGGATCGTTCGTACATCTCTTAAAGCGAAGCATTTCTCCTTTAATTATGCCTCTGAAAGTAGAGGATGGGTGGCATGAGGATCTCTCTAAATACTGATAATTTATAAATATATCAATATAAATATGAATAATTTTCATATTTGATTATATTCAAATAATGCATCTTAAATTGACCATCCCAAGCTTAACTACCGAAACACGAAATTGATATTTGTGTCGGGTCCTATCAGCAATATGGGATGCGTGGTTGCATGGGTGTTTTATTATAACAAAATGAAAGAATAGCGCTAAGCAATTTGAAAAATGATGAAACAATAGTAATAAAAAAGGCAGATAAAAATTCAAATTGTGTTATTTTAGACAGGCTAGACTATATAACAGAAGTCACAAGACAACTAAATACTCAACATTACTGCCAATTAGATTCATTTAACATGGCAGAACTGAAAATCCAAGTCATTGAGTATGTTAAATCATTATACGATCAAGGCATAATCGACAAAATATCATTTAGATTTTTAACAAATGGTCAAAAATTAAGAGATGCACGATTAGGGAGAATTTATATTCTTCCAAAAATTCACCGCCTTGAAATAGAGACGTTTAAACAAATACAACAAGATGGATTAAATGAATTAAATATAATTCCACCTGGCAGACCAATTATATCACAGTGTGGTTCTGTAACTGAACTTATAGGTCATTACGTTGACTATTTTCTTATACCAATAGTTCAAAATCAGTCCACATATATAAAAGATACTACATCGTTCATTAATATCATTGAGAAATTAAAACCTATGGCAAACAGCCTGTTAGTTTCGTATGATATAACACAGATGTTTACAAATCTACCTCAAGAAGCATTATTGCGTGCAGTTGAACGAGCATATGACAGTTTTGACAAATCGAACTTCAAGGTCAATGCTCCGCCAGTCAATGTATTAATACATTTGTTGAGAATCATTTTAGAAAACAATGTATTTGAATTTGATGGGAAAATTTACAAACAAATAATAGGTACGGCAATTGGTGCAGTTCCGTCACCGGAAATCTGTGACATTCTTATGTTTGAAATAATGAATGAAATTATTTCTGCATTTCAATATAAAGACAAAATATTCTATCATGGCAGATATAGAGACGATGGATTCATAATATATGATGGAACATCAGATGAAATTACAGATTTTTTTCGTCTAGCAAATGATTATAACCCCTTATTAAAGTTCACCTATGAAATCAAAAACGATAAAATGTCGTTCTTGGATGTTGATGTAATTAAAGGTCAAAGATTTACAACATATGGCATTCTTGACCTCGAAATACATTTTAAAGAAACAAATTCTTATCTGTTTCTGCACAGAAATAGCTGTCACTCACAGCATGTATTCAGAGGATTTATTAAAGGTGAAGCAATACGGCAAATTAGAAATACAAGTGACCATAACAAATTAATAAACAATCTAACTAATTTCAAAGTGAAATTATTAGATAGGGGTTATGATAACGTGGAAATAGATGATAGTATTACTGATGCTTTAGCAATTGACCGTACTGATTTATTACAACAAAACAAATCTAAAGAGAAGCAAAGTATTCCGTTAGTTTTAATAACTAAATATAATCCATATATACGTAAAATAAAGAAACGTATAATGAAACACTGGCAGTTATTACAGTTCGATGAAGACTGTGCACAAATATTCAATGCAGCACCAATAGTTGCGTATAGCAAACATAAAAGTATTGGAGATATGCTTAGTAGATCAAAGTTAAAGACTTTAACATTAAATTGACAGTTGGACCCCTGATGATGGTAGATCTGTCATAATAACTAGATATAAAGAAGAAGAATAAAAATATAAATATATCAATATAAATATGAATAATTTTCATATTTGATTATATTCAAATAATGCATCTTAAATTGACCATCCCAAGCTTAACTACCGAAACACGAAATTGATATTTGTGTCGGGTCCTATCAGCAATATGGGATGCGTGGTTGCATGGGTGTTTTATTATAACAAAATACGATCAAGGCATAATCGACAAAATATCATTTAGATTTTTAACAAATGGTCAAAAATTAAGAGATGCACGATTAGGGAGAATTTATATTCTTCCAAAAATTCACCGCCTTGAAATAGAGACGTTTAAACAAATACAACAAGATGGATTAAATGAATTAAATATAATTCCACCTGGCAGACCAATTATATCACAGTGTGGTTCTGTAACTGAACTTATAGGTCATTACGTTGACTATTTTCTTATACCAATAGTTCAAAATCAGTCCACATATATAAAAGATACTACATCGTTCATTAATATCATTGAGAAATTAAAACCTATGGCAAACAGCCTGTTAGTTTCGTATGATATAACACAGATGTTTACAAATCTACCTCAAGAAGCATTATTGCGTGCAGTTGAACGAGCATATGACAGTTTTGACAAATCGAACTTCAAGGTCAATGCTCCGCCAGTCAATGTATTAATACATTTGTTGAGAATCATTTTAGAAAACAATGTATTTGAATTTGATGGGAAAATTTACAAACAAATAATAGGTACGGCAATTGGTGCAGTTCCGTCACCGGAAATCTGTGACATTCTTATGTTTGAAATAATGAATGAAATTATTTCTGCATTTCAATATAAAGACAAAATATTCTATCATGGCAGATATAGAGACGATGGATTCATAATATATGATGGAACATCAGATGAAATTACAGATTTTTTTCGTCTAGCAAATGATTATAACCCCTTATTAAAGTTCACCTATGAAATCAAAAACGATAAAATGTCGTTCTTGGATGTTGATGTAATTAAAGGTCAAAGATTTACAACATATGGCATTCTTGACCTCGAAATACATTTTAAAGAAACAAATTCTTATCTGTTTCTGCACAGAAATAGCTGTCACTCACAGCATGTATTCAGAGGATTTATTAAAGGTGAAGCAATACGGCAAATTAGAAATACAAGTGACCATAACAAATTAATAAACAATCTAACTAATTTCAAAGTGAAATTATTAGATAGGGGTTATGATAACGTGGAAATAGATGATAGTATTACTGATGCTTTAGCAATTGACCGTACTGATTTATTACAACAAAACAAATCTAAAGAGAAGCAAAGTATTCCGATAGTTTTAATAACTAAATATAATCCATATATACGTAAAATAAAGAAACGTATAATGAAACACTGGCAGTTATTACAGTTCGATGAAGACTGTGCACAAATATTCAATGCAGCACCAATAGTTGCGTATAGCAAACATAAAAGTATTGGAGATATGCTTAGTAGATCAAAGTTAAAGACTTTAACATTAAATTGACAGTTGGACCCCTGATGATGGTAGATCTGTCATAATAACTAGATATAAAGAAGAAGAATAAAAATATAAATATATCAATATAAATATGAATAATTTTCATATTTGATTATATTCAAATAATGCATCTTAAATTGACCATCCCAAGCTTAACTACCGAAACACGAAATTGATATTTGTGTCGGGTCCTATCAGCAATATGGGATGCGTGGTTGCATGGGTGTTTTATTATAACAAAATACGATCAAGGCATAATCGACAAAATATCATTTAGATTTTTAACAAATGGTCAAAAATTAAGAGATGCACGATTAGGGAGAATTTATATTCTTCCAAAAATTCACCGCCTTGAAATAGAGACGTTTAAACAAATACAACAAGATGGATTAAATGAATTAAATATAATTCCACCTGGCAGACCAATTATATCACAGTGTGGTTCTGTAACTGAACTTATAGGTCATTACGTTGACTATTTTCTTATACCAATAGTTCAAAATCAGTCCACATATATAAAAGATACTACATCGTTCATTAATATCATTGAGAAATTAAAACCTATGGCAAACAGCCTGTTAGTTTCGTATGATATAACACAGATGTTTACAAATCTACCTCAAGAAGCATTATTGCGTGCAGTTGAACGAGCATATGACAGTTTTGACAAATCGAACTTCAAGGTCAATGCTCCGCCAGTCAATGTATTAATACATTTGTTGCGAATCATTTTAGAAAACAATGTATTTGAATTTGATGGGAAAATTTACAAACAAATAATAGGTACGGCAATTGGTGCAGTTCCGTCACCGGAAATCTGTGACATTCTTATGTTTGAAATAATGAATGAAATTATTTCTGCATTTCAATATAAAGACAAAATATTCTATCATGGCAGATATAGAGACGATGGATTCATAATATATGATGGAACATCAGATGAAATTACAGATTTTTTTCGTCTAGCAAATGATTATAACCCCTTATTAAAGTTCACCTATGAAATCAAAAACGATAAAATGTCGTTCTTGGATGTTGATGTAATTAAAGGTCAAAGATTTACAACATATGGCATTCTTGACCTCGAAATACATTTTAAAGAAACAAATTCTTATCTGTTTCTGCACAGAAATAGCTGTCACTCACAGCATGTATTCAGAGGATTTATTAAAGGTGAAGCAATACGGCAAATTAGAAATACAAGTGACCATAACAAATTAATAAACAATCTAACTAATTTCAAAGTGAAATTATTAGATAGGGGTTATGATAACGTGGAAATAGATGATAGTATTACTGATGCTTTAGCAATTGACCGTACTGATTTATTACAACAAAACAAATCTAAAGAGAAGCAAAGTATTCCGTTAGTTTTAATAACTAAATATAATCCATATATACGTAAAATAAAGAAACGTATAATGAAACACTGGCAGTTATTACAGTTCGATGAAGACTGTGCACAAATATTCAATGCAGCACCAATAGTTGCGTATAGCAAACATAAAAGTATTGGAGATATGCTTAGTAGATCAAAGTTAAAGACTTTAACATTAAATTGACAGTTGGACCCCTGATGATGGTAGATCTGTCATAATAACTAGATATAAAGAAGAAGAATAAAAATATAAATATATCAATATAAATATGAATAATTTTCATATTTGATTATATTCAAATAATGCATCTTAAATTGACCATCCCAAGCTTAACTACCGAAACACGAAATTGATATTTGTGTCGGGTCCTATCAGCAATATGGGATGCGTGGTTGCATGGGTGTTTTATTATAACAAAATACGATCAAGGCATAATCGACAAAATATCATTTAGATTTTTAACAAATGGTCAAAAATTAAGAGATGCACGATTAGGGAGAATTTATATTCTTCCAAAAATTCACCGCCTTGAAATAGAGACGTTTAAACAAATACAACAAGATGGATTAAATGAATTAAATATAATTCCACCTGGCAGACCAATTATATCACAGTGTGGTTCTGTAACTGAACTTATAGGTCATTACGTTGACTATTTTCTTATACCAATAGTTCAAAATCAGTCCACATATATAAAAGATACTACATCGTTCATTAATATCATTGAGAAATTAAAACCTATGGCAAACAGCCTGTTAGTTTCGTATGATATAACACAGATGTTTACAAATCTACCTCAAGAAGCATTATTGCGTGCAGTTGAACGAGCATATGACAGTTTTGACAAATCGAACTTCAAGGTCAATGCTCCGCCAGTCAATGTATTAATACATTTGTTGAGAATCATTTTAGAAAACAATGTATTTGAATTTGATGGGAAAATTTACAAACAAATAATAGGTACGGCAATTGGTGCAGTTCCGTCACCGGAAATCTGTGACATTCTTATGTTTGAAATAATGAATGAAATTATTTCTGCATTTCAATATAAAGACAAAATATTCTATCATGGCAGATATAGAGACGATGGATTCATAATATATGATGGAACATCAGATGAAATTACAGATTTTTTTCGTCTAGCAAATGATTATAACCCCTTATTAAAGTTCACCTATGAAATCAAAAACGATAAAATGTCGTTCTTGGATGTTGATGTAATTAAAGGTCAAAGATTTACAACATATGGCATTCTTGACCTCGAAATACATTTTAAAGAAACAAATTCTTATCTGTTTCTGCACAGAAATAGCTGTCACTCACAGCATGTATTCAGAGGATTTATTAAAGGTGAAGCAATACGGCAAATTAGAAATACAAGTGACCATAACAAATTAATAAACAATCTAACTAATTTCAAAGTGAAATTATTAGATAGGGGTTATGATAACGTGGAAATAGATGATAGTATTACTGATGCTTTAGCAATTGACCGTACTGATTTATTACAACAAAACAAATCTAAAGAGAAGCAAAGTATTCCGTTAGTTTTAATAACTTAATATAATCCATATATACGTAAAATAAAGAAACGTATAATGAAACACTGGCAGTTATTACAGTTCGATGAAGACTGTGCACAAATATTCAATGCAGCACCAATAGTTGCGTATAGCAAACATAAAAGTATTGGAGATATGCTTAGTAGATCAAAGTTAAAGACTTTAACATTAAATTGACAGTTGGACCCCTGATGATGGTAGATCTGTCATAATAACTAGATATAAAGAAGAAGAATAAAAATATAAATATATCAATATAAATATGAATAATTTTCATATTTGATTATATTCAAATAATGCATCTTAAATTGACCATCCCAAGCTTAACTACCGAAACACGAAATTGATATTTGTGTCGGGTCCTATCAGCAATATGGGATGCGTGGTTGCATGGGTGTTTTATTATAACAAAATGTATTCATGGACGGCTGTCCTTCTGCACCTTACCGAGAATCGTTTTCTGCATTGAGAACGATCCGCATTGCCTGATTGATGGGATACGGTGTGTGTTAATTTATTGTTCCGGTGGACAAAGCTTTTAGCCTTGAGTTGAAAATACTTCATGACATGATTTACTTTGAAAAATTCCACAGAACAATGTGACTCATTTATACATCATCAACACAGACAATTTCTCACTGCTATCTTATCCCCGCCTATCAACCCACGTCAAAATGGGCGGATCTTCTTTCAAGGTTTATAACATGTGTAAACCTAAAAATTCTTCAGCCACCCAATGTGAGCTCAACAAAGGCACGTAGCTAAGAGAATCACCCAATGTGAACTCAAAAATGGCACGTCGTTTTAATAGAAATGCTAAAAAGCAAAAATTCCGATTCTACAATAAAAAAGAACGGAATAAATACAATATGCAGCAAAGAACTGCACATGCCAAAAAGCATGTAATTAATCTATCGAAACGCAGATTATCAAATCAGGAATATATCCTGTTGGCGAAAGGCTTGAAATTTATACCAACGCCATCAAGCAAAAATGCAAAAATGTCTATACTAAAAGACTACAATGAATTTGCTAGAAAATTACGATGTAGGTATATGTTCAGTCAAGAAAAAACTGACCTTCATCCATTTCGTAACAATACAGGATATAAACCTGCCTCTACGTGCCATACGTTGGAAAATTATATAGAGTTAACCAAGCTTGAATTGTCTTTTCTACCAATAGAAAGAAATGTAAAAAACAATCTTACTAAGGGCGAAAGAATAGCGCTAAGCAATTTGAAAAATGATGAAACAATAGTAATAAAAAAGGCAGATAAAAATTCAAATTGTGTTATTTTAGACAGGCTAGACTATATAACAGAAGTCACAAGACAACTAAATACTCAACATTACTGCCAATTAGATTCATTTAACATGGCAGAACTGAAAATCCAAGTCATTGAGTATGTTAAATCATTATACGATCAAGGCATAATCGACAAAATATCATTTAGATTTTTAACAAATGGTCAAAAATTAAGAGATGCACGATTAGGGAGAATTTATATTCTTCCAAAAATTCACCGCCTTGAAATAGAGACGTTTAAACAAATACAACAAGATGGATTAAATGAATTAAATATAATTCCACCTGGCAGACCAATTATATCACAGTGTGGTTCTGTAACTGAACTTATAGGTCATTACGTTGACTATTTTCTTATACCAATAGTTCAAAATCAGTCCACATATATAAAAGATACTACATCGTTCATTAATATCATTGAGAAATTAAAACCTATGGCAAACAGCCTGTTAGTTTCGTATGATATAACACAGATGTTTACAAATCTACCTCAAGAAGCATTATTGCGTGCAGTTGAACGAGCATATGACAGTTTTGACAAATCGAACTTCAAGGTCAATGCTCCGCCAGTCAATGTATTAATACATTTGTTGAGAATCATTTTAGAAAACAATGTATTTGAATTTGATGGGAAAATTTACAAACAAATAATAGGTACGGCAATTGGTGCAGTTCCGTCACCGGAAATCTGTGACATTCTTATGTTTGAAATAATGAATGAAATTATTTCTGCATTTCAATATAAAGACAAAATATTCTATCATGGCAGATATAGAGACGATGGATTCATAATATATGATGGAACATCAGATGAAATTACAGATTTTTTTCGTCTAGCAAATGATTATAACCCCTTATTAAAGTTCACCTATGAAATCAAAAACGATAAAATGTCGTTCTTGGATGTTGATGTAATTAAAGGTCAAAGATTTACAACATATGGCATTCTTGACCTCGAAATACATTTTAAAGAAACAAATTCTTATCTGTTTCTGCACAGAAATAGCTGTCACTCACAGCATGTATTCAGAGGATTTATTAAAGGTGAAGCAATACGGCAAATTAGAAATACAAGTGACCATAACAAATTAATAAACAATCTAACTAATTTCAAAGTGAAATTATTAGATAGGGGTTATGATAACGTGGAAATAGATGATAGTATTACTGATGCTTTAGCAATTGACCGTACTGATTTATTACAACAAAACAAATCTAAAGAGAAGCAAAGTATTCCGTTAGTTTTAATAACTAAATATAATCCATATATACGTAAAATAAAGAAACGTATAATGAAACACTGGCAGTTATTACAGTTCGATGAAGACTGTGCACAAATATTCAATGCAGCACCAATAGTTGCGTATAGCAAACATAAAAGTATTGGAGATATGCTTAGTAGATCAAAGTTAAAGACTTTAACATTAAATTGACAGTTGGACCCCTGATGATGGTAGATCTGTCATAATAACTAGATATAAAGAAGAAGAATAAAAATATAAATATATCAATATAAATATGAATAATTTTCATATTTGATTATATTCAAATAATGCATCTTAAATTGACCATCCCAAGCTTAACTACCGAAACACGAAATTGATATTTGTGTCGGGTCCTATCAGCAATATGGGATGCGTGGTTGCATGGGTGTTTTATTATAACAAAACTAAGAATGCTCCAGTTAGGGCCTAGGCGGGGTCATAATTTGTTAATTTAAAGTGGTATAATTTGAAAAATATAGTAAGTTACAAGAAGGTCTTCCCATACATACACATCTGCATTGTTCCAGGTTAGATAGATAGTTGTGATATCACCAACATATTAAAACCTGTCACAGTATGCAGGTGCATGTCCCAAGTCAGGAACCTGTACTTCGCTGGTTGTCGTTTGTTGATGAATATTATATTGGTTTTTGTTCATTCGTTTGGTTATTAACAGGACGTTTTCTTATTTAAATTGTTTTTTATTTGTCACTTCCGGGCCTTTTATAATCGACTATGCGGTATATGTTTTTTCCTTGGTTGAGGTAAAATATCATTATTAGTGAGTTTCTAAAAGAAAGAAACTCGAAAAAAACTGATCGCATGACACTATTTGCATATGATTATCAATTATTCTATAAATGTTAAAGTTATTCTAACAAAGGATAAAAAGTGTTTTCTAGCAAATGAATGCAAATACAGACATATTATGATGACTCATATTTACCCAAAATTTGTTTGTAGAACCTTAACAAAATGCAAAAGAGATCTAGATATAAAACACATCTTCACACAGGAAGGTACTCAATATATAAACGTTAATCAAATGGAAAAGATAAGGCAAACATTAAAATTAATTCAAACGAAAAACATTGATTAGTTTATTACCATGTTCTTTGCATCAAACAATGGTGGTAAACAGATACGTCAGTTTTCTGATTTTCTCTGATAGGAATCTTTTTTATCTGACAAAGCGGTTAGATAAGATATTTTTATTTCGGTCTTCAATATACAACAGAATATGCCGACAAGAGTACAGAAATTTCCCATTGAAACCAGTTATTATTTTTGTATTTATAATACTAAAATAACGAGGTACAATTTTTTAGCCGTCATGGGGTTAAAATGACAAATCAAAGACTTCAACTTTATTTATTTAAACAAATGTCGATTAAGGTTATTTGTGAACAACAACGCGGAATATATCAAAAGAACATTAAAAAATCACAAATAGATAAAAATATTTTCACATGATAGATATCATTATATATTTATAATCCACATAAGGAGCACGTCAACATACAGCAAATTTACCTGAACATATCTGAATGTTGGTTTTAAGTCAAAACTCAACCGGGATTTGTGATAATTTAAAAATTTCCAAAAAGGATTTTAATGTAAATAAATACAAAATGATTTGGCTTTTAATAAATATATATTATATGGGTTAGTTGATGCAAGCATACGAGGTCATAATGAATCTTATACTGGTAAACACTTATAATGTTTAACCAACATGGTTCAAGGACACAGTTATCGTCCTTTGGTTTTCGTTGTCTACGAATTTAGTCCCTAGAGTAAACAGTGTATAACTTGCATGTTTTATTTGATACACTTTCCTAAGTTATTTCTTGATATTAAATGCATGAAATATTAAGTAGGGGGATGTAATTACATTTTTAAAAAATTGGGGTCCTGAATATTTATGTTAAGTAGTGATTTGGTCCAGTTCCGAAAGGTCAAATTTTATCACGTCTAAATAAAGGCAACAATAGTATACCGCTGTTCAAAACTCATAAATCCATGGACAAAAAACAAAATCGGGGTAACAAACTAAAACCGAGGGAAACGCATTAATATAAGAGGAGAACAACAACACCGAAACGCAACACACACAGAAACGGACCAAGCAACAGACAAAACACCACGAGAATAACAAATATAACATCAAAACCAAATACATGAATTTGGGATAGACAAGTACCGTGCCACGTCTTATCTCAATATCTCAAAAATAAGAGAAAACACAAACGACATAACGTTAAAATGCAACACACACAGAAACGAACAATATTATAACAATGGCCATCTTCCTGACTTGGTACAGGACACTTTTAAAGGGTAATAAAAGTGGTGGGTTGAATCTGGTTTTATGGCATGCCAAACCTCGCACTTTAATGGCAAAGTTAAATATAACATTGAAAAGACAACATAATATTACAGGACTACAATACAAATAAAAAAGAGAACATATTAGACAAAGAAAGGCATGATTAATAGATAACAAAAAGCATCAGGTTTAAAAAAAGGGGGACGAAAGATACCTAAGGGACAATCAAACTCGTAAATCTAAAACAAACTGACAACGCCATGGCTAAAAATGAAAAAGACAAACAGAAAAACAATAGGACACATGACACAACATAGAAAACTAAAGAATAAACAACACGAACCCCACCAAAAACTAGGGGTGATCTCAGGTGCTCCGGAAGGGTAAGCAGATCCTGCTCCACATGCGGCACCCGTCGTGTTGCTTATGTGATTACAAATCCGGTAAATAGTCTAATTCGGTAGGTCAAATTCATGAAAGGGAAGGGGATTGTAGTTACGACGTAAGGAACATATCCGATATCATTTGTGAAACGGTTATTCCATAACGGTCAACCAACTCGTGATGGCGTCCGTAAAATTTACGAAGGGATGATTTCAACTTCACCATTTGGAACTCTTGGTTTAATAGCTTCCTTGTGAGCAGTAACCCTCTATCAAGAAAATCATGATAGGAAATGCAAGCACGGGAATATCGTATCAATTGGGAGATATATACCCCGTATGCAGGTGCTGCTGGAATGTTGCTACTTAGAAATGGAAAGTTCACAATTGGAAAGCTGAAATCATCTCTTTTGTCGTAAAGTTTTGTCTTCAACCGACCCTCATTGTCAATTTCTAGATGTAAGTCAAGATATGAAGCCGACTTAACTGTATCTGTAGTATCCTTTATCTCCAATTCGATGGGATAGATGCGATCCACATAGTCACCAAATTTTGAATTGTTTAGTGAAAGAACGTCATCTATATAGCGGAAAGTAGAGTTAAAGGATATTGCTAACTTCTTATCTTTCTTCCTAAGAAGTTCCTGCATGAAGTCAGCCTCATAATAATAAAGAAACAAGTCAGCAAGTAGAGGGGCACAGTTTGTTCCCATTGGGATGCCGACAGTCTGTTGAAAAACACGTCCTCCGAACGTAACAAATATGTTGTCAATCAAGAAATCAAGCATCTTGATAATATCAGTTTCAGAGAATTTTTTGTTTGAATCAGAATGATTCTTTACAAAGTATGATTTATCCCTCCCTAAGACAAGATACTTGTATCTACGTTGGCCATTCTTTTTTATGAAGCAAAGTAATACCAACTCTTTTAATTTGTCTTTTAGTTTGGAATGTGGAATACTTGTGTAAAGAGTAGAAAAGTCAAATGTTTTAATACTGTTACAAGATGAAAGAGAGTTAGATTGTATGTACTCTAAAAGATCTTTGGAATTTTTAAGTATCCACATCTGATTCACGCCACCTCTAGAATAGGCAGTTTCACAATAACTTTGAAGCCCGTCTTTGATTGCTGATAAAATGGATGTTAATAATATAGAAAGGGGTTTCGTGGAGCACTTGGAAGACCCAGCAATATACCGTTGTTTGTAAGGACACTTATGTAGTTTAGGTATCCAATACAGTGATGGAAGATCCAGTTCTTCATCTTTGGTTGAAATAAAATTCAATACGCCAAAAAACGCGTCTTGTCCACACAAGACTCACCAGTGACGCCCAGATATAAAAGATCGAAAGTGAAAAAAAGTACAAAGTTGTACAGCACTGAAGATTAAAAGTTGAAAAGGTTTTGCCAAATACGGCATTGTTTGTATGCCCGGGATAAGAACATTCTTATTATACAGAACGATTCATGCTATTGCAAACAGTAAATTTTAACTGACTGACTAAAGCTGTCAAACTGAATTTTACAACCCCTTAACACAGAATTGTCAATATTTTGAGTTAGAGCTCGTAGAAGTTTCTATAATTTTGATATTATTTGTCTCACTGGTGGTACACTACACTGTAAAAATCTTTTTGAGAAAGAGCAGGTGCGATTTTTTTAATTTGAATTTATCATGTTTATTGTCTAAAAGAAATGCACTACGAAATAACTGTGTTCTCGGGCCACATATTCTATCAATGTGTCAACACTTTATTTTTGAGCCACGGAAATTCAGTAGTTTTTGCATTTTTCTGAGTAGGTTTTAAAAATTTCAAAAACAAATGTATTTCACTATGGGTTAGCTTTCATTAGCTATCACTATTCTATAGATTTACAATTGTTTGTCATAATGATGATTAAGAATCGTCATCGAGGTTGGCGCACGAATTCGTATTCAAAATTTATATTGGTGTATCATTTGTATACAAGAGTTGCATTCCTTTGTATATGTTCAATTCCAAAAAAGTCAATGTTGATTGTCTACCTTGAAATGGTCATAATTCAATCTATACGTCTAGGTAACTTATTGAGCCTTACATTGCTCCAAAATTTACAAATTTACTATGCCTTCTAGTATTCCTTATGGGTTAATATGAACAAATTATCAATATATATAATTTCCTTTTTTTGTTATTGTTTTTAAAATGAATCTATACGAACATACACATTTTTTGTTTTTGAAAAAGACTATAAATGAACATGCCTGCCGTGCGAGGAATATATGTTCCAGACCGTATGAGTATTTGGACGCGTACGGTCTGACTGATTTTAAGAAGTAGATTAAGTTCCTTCGATACGAATGTATATTACAGGTCAACATAAATCTCGAAATAAAATACACATAGTGTCATTCTAGTATTAAAATGACGCCTTTTGAAGCTGTATTTGGTCAAAAAGCTAATGGTGGTATTTGTGTAGGTTCGCAAGAGACTGATGAGTTCATTGACGAAGAGAATATTGAGTACATGATTGAAGCAGATGGAGACGTAATGACTGACGGACTGTCGGAAAACGAGACTGACTCACAGACAGAAAACGAAACTGACTCACAGACGGAAAACAAGACTGACTCACAGACGGAAAACGAGACTGACTCACAGACAGAAAACAAAACTGACTCACAGACGGAAAACGAGACCGACTCACAGACAAAAAACAAAACTGACCCACAGACGGAAAACGAGACAGACTCACAGACAGAAAACAAAACTAACTCACAGACGGAAAACAAGACTGAGACACAGACGCAAAACGAGACTAAGTCACAGACTGAAGCTGAGACCGACTCACAGACAGATACTGAGACCTACTCACAGACAGATGCTAAGACCGACTCACATCCGGATGATGTAACCGACTTACAGACAGGAGCTGTTCAATCTGTTCGAAAACGACGACGAACTGAAACGTCAAAAATATCTACAGAGAAATACGATGGTGCAGACTACAGACCGACACAGGACGAAATCATGGCAGTTGATGATTTTATGATTCTGAATGACATTATAACTGACCCTCCTGAGGACAACAACTGTACCATAGCAATGGACGACGGACAAATGACTTCTCACGACAAAATACGAAAGATACTTGACAAAAATTATAAAAAATCTGTCGAAAATACAATGAGAAAATATAATAATAAAGTGGCAAAAACTAATGCAAAAATTGAAAAAAGGTATCTTGGTCCCTGTGCGAATACCAGTTGTTGATAGGTCATCAGGAGATCTTCCCAGATTATTATGTAGGGTTGATGATACATGTATCATCGGAAAAGATGCAAGTTTGTACAACCTATCATGCGAATTTGGTATATTGAACATGTGTTATGATATGGGTGATATTGAACTTTTGACAAGGAAATTTGAAACTGAACATTGGAGTACAAACGGAATTTCCTTGCATGCCGTCGCAAAACAAGCAAGTTTTTCTCTTGTAAGTAAAAGATACAAATGTAAAGGATCAGGCCTGACAAAGACATGCAAATTTAAGAAATCAGACGTTCTTTGTGGCAGCAATTGTCACCCGGGCCGAGAGTGCCAAAACAGGATTTCGATAGACAATTAATTACAGAACTACTCAATTCAATTAAATGTTCACTAGTTTACTTTATTTATCTAATTGTATTAAATAATTAAATGTTAATTTGTAAAACTCAGTAAAAGTTTGTTGATAAATGTTTGACTAAAATATACCCATACGGTCCAAATACCAGTATGGTCCAGCTCGTATTAGACCGTATGAGTATACTCGTAAGGTCCGACCGTACGCGTATGGTCGGACCGTACGAATATACGCATACGGTCCGGACCGTACGCGTACGGTCCAAATACTCATACGGTCTGGAACATATATATTCAGTCAAGGTAGTTAAACACTTCCATAATCGAAATATATTATCTCCCCCTAATGAAAGAATGATTTGGAAAAAACAATTTGGACAACCTTTTTTTTACGCCTTTGACGAAAGACAATCTATTTTTTTTCAACTTTAGCATTACATACAGTGGCCGCTGAGGGAGAAACGAAAATTGTTTTTTTCTCAGGGTCAAAAAACAATTATTTTTCTCTCTCCAAAAACTTTTTTTTTCAAAAAAAACCATCGCCCTCCCCCAGAAAATCAAATGGTTGCTGCCTTAATTCCAATATCAGGACTTCGTCAGCTAAATCTTCTATTTTTTTTAATTTTTTTTTAGATATTATGATTTTTTAAGACAATAGATAAACATGCTGCAACATAATATAACATGTTCACCTGACGATATAAGAATATTGGTATTTAGTCAAATCTTAACCGGAAATTGTGACGCAATTAGAATTTAAAAAAATAATAAATGTAAACAATATGTCGTAATGTTTAGGCTTTAAATAGATATCATTTTGGATAAGTAAATGCAAACAAACGAGTGTCGATTACAGCTTTGTAATGTTTAACGATCATATTATATCAGTGTGTTAACACGTTAATTACGAGCTTTGAAAGTCAAATAGTTCGCGCGCATTTGTTTGAGTAAGTGATAAAAAATTCCAAACATATATTCTTTATTGTGGGTTAGCATTCATTAGTTGTCAGTATCCTTCAGATTAACAATTTGTGGTTATATTGATAATTTAGAACCTTCATAGAAGGTGGTGCACAAACGCGCACTTAATTCGATTTGTATATAAAAGTTATATACCTGTGAAGTATGTTTAATTTCATAAAATCAATGTGTTGGTTGTCTACCTTGAACAGGGTTATAATTTTATCTTTTACTCATATTTTTTTTTGTAAATCTATGATTTCTTTTATTTGTTTTGAAATGTTTAAGACTAATTTATAGATATAGGAAGATGTGGTGTGAGTGCCAATGAGACAACTCTCCATCCAAATAACAATTTAAAAAGTAAACCATTATAGGTTAAAGTACGCCTTTCAACACGGAGCCTTGGCTCACACCGAACAACAAGCTATAAAGGGCCCCAAAATTACTAGTGTAAAACCATTCAAACGGGACAACCAACGGTCTAATATATACCATTATAAAGAATTATTTTATTATCTTATAACTACTGTATGTGTTTTGTTATATTTAAGTGTTCAGACAGGGATAAAAAATTATCAGGGTAAAATCTACCCATAATGATAAAAAAGAACGTCAAGTGTTAGTTCGATGAAAGAAACTGCTCTAAATCACACATTACAAGCACTTGTTCCAGACTGAAATATTCCGAAACAAGTGCCTATGTCACAGAAAAAGCATCTTCGTTAAAGTATTCATGAAATTGCTCTCTTTTAAAGCCATATCCTGGAAATTAATAAAAGCAAAAAACATTCTACTTTTGATTTGAGGTACAATATGCCGATGAAAAACATAGATTTAATTGTGCTGTCAAGAATACACTTTTTCAAGTTGTGGTATGCATAAAAAATGTCCAACAGCATTCGTACTTCTACTTGTGAAGGCATTTGCTTGTACGATCGATATGGTGTGTACAATTATGTCAGAACTCAAATAGAGAAGAAACGCTGATGTAACTTAAAGACAAATACATTAAGAAGTGTAATATTGCCTAACACAAACACACATGTGCACAGACACAAAACAGTACACATTAGCTTTATTCCAGTAGCTTCTATTTGATGCAGAATGTTATAGTGAAAATTTTTAATTGGAACCTACCCAAAGCAATTAGAACTTTTCTGAAAAAGACTATACATGAAAAAAGAAATATATCCTCTTCCCATAATGATTGAATGATAGGAAAATTGAGAAGAGTTATCTTACTCAAATCACAGAGAGGGGATAGCAAACACTTATCAATTTAAACCTAATTAACATTTAAACAATTGTCCACTTACAAATAATGTTACTTTATTAAAATATAAGGACCTAATTAGCTAAATCTACTAATTTTATTACATATTATGAATTTTGATGACAATAGATAAACAAGCTACATAAAAGATTGTCCTTTATATAATGTGTAATTGTATATTGACGGCATTTTGTTGACAGTGTTATTACTACAGAAAGCCTAGACGTGATAGACATTGTCATAAATAAGAACTTACTAAACATCAAACCTATAAATCATCATCACAATATATGACAATGACACACAGTAATTAATACCGGACAGAAAAACAAGCTTATAAGAAAAAATAGCAAAATCCCCAAATAAAATAAAAAATAAAAGGTAAAAAAATTAATTTGTAAGAAATCCACGGAACAGTGTCTCACTTACTTTGTGGAATTTTGGCCCCTCAATGCTCGTCATGCTTGTTTAGCTTTATAAATATCTTGTTATGAGCGTTACTGATGAGTGTTATGTAGACGAAACGCGCGTCTGGCGTACTAAATTATAGTCCTGGTACCTTTGATACCTTTAACGTTTGGTGTTGTCTATGTTTTAAGTGTAAATTGTCTCTCTTTTGTGAAAAGACTCCATGGGTAAACAAAATTTTGAGAAATTATTAAAAATTCCCTACAGATACTATCTTTTGATTGTTAAAAGCGTCTGTCCAAGTTTTGTAAAAATCCAGGATATTTTATGGATCCAATAAAATTTTAACTGCAGACTGAAAACTAAGTCCGTTTATGAGTATTATACGGAAAATCTCAAAAAAATGTTTTCAAATTTCTAAGAAGCTTTTGATCATACACAATTTTAAATAGTACAAACACAGGATAGTTTAAAAAAGTTAGAATGTTTTAAACTTTAACCCAAGAGTGACTGAAATGTTAACTGGCATACCAGCTAAGTCTATTTATAAGTTAAACACGGATAAACATGACTTTTCTTTTACAAAATTTACCTGTGAATAGTATCTCATGATTATAAAGAAGTTGGTTACAACATGTACAATCCAGGATAGTTTTAAGAAATTTATGAATATTTCAAAAACTTTAACCACAGTGTGAATATTTGTTGAAGATCGCGCCGCCGCCGATGACTGAATGTATGATTGATATGTCTTTCTATCCATATTTTGACTATTTTATTTATTGTATCTGTTTAGTTAACGCATCAATGTAAATATAAAGGAAAATGATGAGACTGTAATCTAAGTGAGAGGGTTATCGCTATAAAACCATTTTTAATCAACCATTTTCTACATTTGAAAATGCATGTACCAAGTCAGGAATATGACAGGTCTTGTCCATTCGTTTTTGAATTGTGTTGTCATTTTGATTTTGCCATGTGATTATGGACTTTCCGAATTAATTTTCCTCTAAGTTAACTGGCGACGCGTAGCGGAGACAATAAAACGGAAATCTGCGGCCGTCAAATCAATTTTGACGGTGGCAACTCTTCAACTACGATACTGTTATTCAGATCATAATGCATTACAAACAGATATAATACGTCAAAGCTTAAATGTATAAGTTTGACATAAAAATTTCTTCAAAACTTCATGAATGATTTTCTAACAAACTGGAGGTTATAACGTTACCTCTACGATTCAAATTTTGGTAAAATTACATTCAAACCTCGAATTCGAGGTAGGTGTTGTTTTATGTTAGAGATTTTTGTAGTATTCGAACATTTGTTGTCCAAATGTATCCAAAATGGTTGGTTCTGCCTTAGTTACGCCTAGTCAACTGTTGATTTGACGGTAATTGTTAGCCGATGAAAAAAGTTATGACGTACTAATTGCATTGAAATTCATTTTGTACGTTTCTGTGTGTGTTAAATTTTAGTATTGTGTCGTTGTTCTCCTCTTATATTTAATGCATATCCTCAGTTGTAGTTTTTTACCCCGATTTTGTTTTTTGTCCATGGATTTATGAGTTTTAAACAGCGGTATACTTCTGTTGCCTTTATTTATTTGTATTGATTACTCATCATTATTTGATTGACGGTTATTTGTTGTTAAAATGCAAAGTGTGGTTGTTGAATCAATCATTTTATGTCCATAAACGTTAATTATCAATTATGATTTAATTGTTATATGATTTGAATTATATTTTTTTTAATATAGACAGCAGATATATCATTTTCTGATTTCAACTGCCGCCCTCTCCATCTTACGACAAGACATTTTAGATTGATTGCGACCCCTTTCCGGTTATGGTTTCCGGGTGACTTGGCCATGTTCAGAAAACATACAACACTCTCAATTGTACAGATTGTATGGTTAATTTCTTTTCTTTCAGGTGGTCTTACTTGAATGGGTACCAGGATGTCTTACCACTAAAAAGGTCGGCCACCTGTCGAAAAAACCTAAACGTCGTGGTTACAAGTTCTTGATATGAAAATAACTTATTTTATATTTTTAAAAGTGTCAACTTTATTAGTACTATAAAATCGTAATGATTCTTGATGACCTGTAAATATTGTCTATTTTTTATAATTTGTCGAAGTGAAAATAAAATTCTATACTGAAGTTCATCGTTTGTATTCACTCTACCTGTCTGTGAGTTAGTTAAGTAGTGGGTTAATGTTCTATAGGCAGGGTAGCGGTCGTCGGTCATTGTCTTTCACATCTTCGCAAGTTTCAGCAACAAAACGTGGTGCCTTGTTTCAAACATTCCCGTAACAACATCGTTGTTACAATAATCAATTATTATTAAAATCTTGTATAATCAATTCAAACATGACGTTTTGAGTACATACCCGTGATAAAATATGATCGTACTCCCACGTCATATACTTTTTTATGAATGAGATGGCCGACCTCTTTGATTGATGACGTAAGAATATAAGCCTTTTTATTGCTCAGGGTAAAATATTTGTCATAAAGGGTCCACCCGTGGTAAAATCACGATATTTTTAAGCCCCCATGAATTATTTCTTAATTATAATTCGAATCACAAGAACTAAATTATTTTTAATCATGTAGAATAGTCCAATACACGAATCTCTAATACCTTCCATGTAAAGCCCATTCTGTGAGGTCAAGTTTCGGAAAGGTCATACAGGGTACCAGTGGTTCGCTGAAACAGACAAGAGAAGCCAATCAGCTCCATGCATTGTTTTGATTTAAGGAACGTTGGCGATTCGAGTGTGACAAATTTACTTTTGTCAATGTTTTATTGTTTTTAACGTAATTATGATGCATTGGTAAAACAAAATGAAGATTGTTGTTTAGAAGAATTATAAATGAAAGTAAATTAATTATCTTATGTAGATTTGTTACTGATCTATCTATTCTGTCAGTCTCTCATTCCGACTGATGAGTTATTGTTCTCTCTTTGATTACCTTCTAATTTTTTTTTTAATTATATCTAAAACAAAGTCTTTCAAACCAATTTGATATTTTAATTAACTATACAATTAATGAGACGTTTAACTTTAATTATGTTATTTGTGCTAGCTGTCAATGTGTCGTCACTAGCTTTGTTCTTTATTTATTTGTTTTGTTTTACAGTTTAATCCGTAAAATGAGTCATATGGGACCGACTTGTTATTTATACCTACTGTTGTAAATGTGTGTTTTGGTTATTTCCAAGTAAAAGAATATTGTTATCTATTGTAATAAGAGAGTTTATATAAGTTGACAGAAGTTATTTCTAGTGTTTAGTATATCGAATGAGTAATTAACTGTATCGATTACGTCGTATTTGGCGCATCTTTGTCATGTATTGTTCAGAACGTTACCGTTGTGTCAATATTTTAAGCGTGAACCAAAAAGTGTACATTTATGAGTTCTTAACTGGATGAATTAATATGTCTAGATTTGTTTATTCATAAGATTGCATTATTATAAGCATTTTGAGTCGAGGACTCCTATATTTTATGTAAGCGTTTTACGTTATGTTTTTCTTCCTGCTTAGAATATTTACTTCCGGTAATTTGAAATAAATACCAGTGCAACGTCACGTTCGTCTTTGCTGTGTTTACGTTTGGCTTGCAGCAAGGCTCATCCCGGGGGGTCCTAGAGGTAAGAAGCAGCGCATTAGCTGTATGCCTTGCATTTATTTATCGTATTTATCATTGTAATATTTAAGATAATCCCAGTTGACCCGTACGAAAATACACGAGAAAGATTATTATTTTAGTAGCTTCGCCCGTATGTTTATTATATATTATTGTTGGAATATTGTACTTGTATGGAAACAAATCGGCTGTTTAATAAAAGTATCATTTTTACTATTGATCATTTATTCACGCTACCAATGATGAGAGAGAACAGACAACAGTTTTGACGTCCGTATTTATTTATTACCCCGTGTATTTACTAGTTTTATGAGTATTCGTATTTGCTGGCTTTAAAACTATATCAAAACATAGCAAGAAGCAGAAATTACGACACCTACCCTGCTTTTGGAGATATGAAAGCATTCTGTGGAACAGCAGGTATGTTAACATGACGACACATCACTGATGATAAACTTTGCTTCTTAATTTCACCCAGTTGACCTGGAATGAAGAATTAAATTTCAATTTGGAGTAAATATATATTTCAATTATATCAAATCTACACAGTTTTCGAAGAACTGTCATGACTTGATTCACACTCAAAGAATATCTTTGTTTCAAATGACTACCAATATGTTATATAATATCGAGGCTTTAAACCTGTCTTTCTTTTCCTCACTCAAGACACTGTAGAATTGTAGAAGTCTAAGTACATCATATTCGTCTTTTTGTCATATTTAAGTTTTAATAACCTGTTTGTATATGTACCTGTTCTTGTTTGAATTTGTATATATTTTGTAATGTCTGTGCCTTTCAAAACGGTGGCAGAGTGGTCTAAGTAATTACCTGGGTCAAATCTTAATAGACTAGGATTGTCAGTTGTAAAATCGAAGGTCGATGGTTTTCTGTGGGCACTCCGGCTTCCTACACCAATAAAACTGACCGCCACGACATAACATAAATGCGGAGATTAAAAGTGGCGTCAAAACAACAAAAAATTAAATTAATTTAAAAGCAGACGTGACAGTTTGCGTTTGGTAAATTGTCGAAAGTAGAACGTTGGCCTATATTTACTCACACTTCTTTTGAAAGGGTGGATAATTATCTCATTGGCTATAATACTATATCTTATTCTCAAACTACGCTTAAAAAAAAGAGTTCTTTAATCAAACGTGTTCTATAAATACGGTGATCATTAAACAAATGACGTACAGATCCATGGTATATGTAAATTAACTCATCATAGATACCAGGACTAAATTAGAGATTCATGGAAGTAAAGGTATTGTGTGTTAAAACCGTAATATGTAACATTGCTGCATGAGGCATTGCCTTCTTACCAAGTGGTCTTCACCTGATCGACATTCCAGTATCTAAACTTATCTTTATATGCAATGGTCCTTAAAAAAGAGGAACGAAATGTCCCAAAGGGACAGTCAAACTCATAAATCTAAAATAAACTGACAACGCCATGGCTAAAAAATAAAAAAAAGACAAACAATAGTACACATGACACAACATAGAAAACTAAAGAATAACACGAACCCCACCAAAAACTAGGGGTGATCTCAGGTGCTCCGGAAGGGTAAGCAGATCCTGCTCCACATGTGGCACTCGTCGTGTTGCTTATGTGATAACAAAATTCGGTAAATAGTCTCATTCGGTAGGTCACATTCATGAAAGGGAAGGGGATTGTAGTAAACCTATCTTTATATGCAATGGTCCTTAACGTACACATATACCAATACCTTGTCTTTTCTGTAGACACAGTAATATTGTTTTCTCATTTTCGTGTTTATATGAAGTCTTTAATATTTGTTATATTATTGTTCGTTTATGTGTGTGTTGCATTTTAACGTTGAGCCGTTTTTTGTTTTCTCTTATTTTTGAGATATTGAGATAAGACGTGGCACGGTACTTGTCTATCCCAAATTCATGTATTTGCTTTTCATGTTATATTTGTTATTCTCGTGGTGTTTTGTCTGATGCTTGGTCCGTTTCTGTGTGTGTTGCGTTTCGGTGTTGTGTCGTTGTTCTCCTCTTGTTTTTATTGCGTTTCCCTCGGTTTTAGTTTGATACCCCGATTTTGTTTTTTGTCCATGGATTTATGAGTTTTGAACAGCGGTATACTACTGTTGCCTTTATTTATGTCATCTGTATTATTATTTAATGAGTGTTCATGTCAACGGAGAGACATGCAGCAAATGTTTCTCATCGGAAATTATGCTTCTTATTCTTATACATGTAGTGAGGAGGATTTCAGTTAAAAAGAGTTGTCTGAAAACATAAAATCTTTAATTTCCGTACACCAAAAACCCTTATAATAATACATTTAATGTTTTGTGTATCTATTCACTTATCAGAAGATAATTCAAATTATTTGTTTATTTGATTTTACACTATAGAAAATATAGGATAATTATTTAAAATTTACACATGGTTAAGATTTGTCTCATATGCACTCATACCTGGCATTGCGGTCATAAATTTTTCGAGTCAGTTTTTTGTACTGGTACTCGAAATTGAACCAATCAAAATGCTGGATTTCAGGTTTCGAGCATGATTTTTGTGCTCCGAGCACTGAGCAAAGTTTTATGAATTCAATCCCTGCTCAGTGCTTGGAGCACAAAAATCATGCTCGAAACATGAAATCCAGTATTTTGCTTGGTTGTTTCTTGAGTCTGAGTACAAAAATCGTGCTCGAAAGTTTTATGACCGCAAGGCAATATTTTCTTATATCTAACGACCTATATTTTTCTTTTTATTTCTGTGTAAATATTATCCTATTGTAATCTACTTATCGTTGTTTTCATTGGGTGATCCTCAACCTAGTACAAACCTTTTGTTTTGTTTTGTTCACATGTGCTTCAATATTTTATGTAATTGTTTATATATTCTCTGTAACTATGTAACTTGTAGTTTATGAGAAATAATATTCATTCATTCACAAACCTTTGGTAAATCCTGTTGGATAAAAATCGTTTTCATAAAAGAATCTATCTCCGGTTTTGAATAAGGCAAACTGCTGGCCGAGTAAGCAAGCAAATGTAGGTCCAACAATTCCCCCTGATACAGGCCTCTCTGCCATAGCACCGGACATGAGGTCTATATCTTCTGGGTGTCTGAAAAGAACAAAACACTAATCGATTTGTATGCAAACAAAAGGTAATTAAATGGACCCAGCTACATTTTTTTTTAATATTACCGGAAACTATATCTTTATCATCCAGATTTATTAAGTATGTTCTTTATCCTAAATACGTTAAGTGTCGATTTTGATTTGAAATCCAGAATTTTCAAGTCAACGTCCTACCATTTAATTATCTCCTATATTGCAAAGCCGATTTTTTTTATTTTTTTATGAATCAATTGCCCCGGTTGGCATTAGGTCATTTGTAGGAAACGATAATAAGGCAATAATAAATATTTGGTGTGACAGAAAATATTGCTGGCTTAATGCACAAATTGGAAAATCGTGAATTCTTTTCTCAAAAACTTTTGTACGATAAACTCATCATAGATACCAGGATGGAAATCTTACAAAAGACTCATCAGTGACGCCTAAATGAAAAAAAGTTAAATAGGCTATATAAAGTACGAAGTTAAAGAACACTGAGGACCAAAAACTTCTAAATGTTTTGCCAAATACAGCTTATGTTGTCTGTATATACCGGGTTTTCCTAAGGGAAACACGCTCTAGTATTTCAAAATTTCAAAGATTTGTTAACAATTAGTTGATATTGATGACCATTTCAATGATCACTGACATGCTGACTATTGGGCTTGTGATAGCATCGGGGGATAAAAACAACCAGCAGTGGCATCGAACAAGTGGTTGTAAATATCATCAATACCAGGATTGAAATTTTGTATTTGCGCCAGTTGCGCGTTTCGTCTACAAAAAATCAGTAGTGACGCTTGTATAAAAAAAATAAAAAGTATAAATAAAGTATAAAGTTGAAGAGCATTTAGGACCAAAATTCCTAAAAGTTTTACGTCTTACACAATTGCATCAGTATCAGAATCGCTGAACTATATATGAAATAAAGTGCTTTGGTATTTCTCGGAAATAATTGAAAGTAGTATTTCATATTATAGTGTTATTAACTGGCAATTTCTGTATTGGCACTGGTATAGATTCAAGGTTTGCTGTATTGGCCTCGAGACCCGTAGGGTCGAGGGCCAATACAGCTGACCGAGAATCTATACCAGTGCCAATACAGAAACAGCCAGTTCATAACACTTTTATTAAATGATTATAAGAGAATTAAAAACCGGAAGTGAACGTCCCGTATTAGCCCATGAGCCAATACATCTTTTTTCCCGCTTTTTTCTGTATTGGCCCTTTTTTTTTCCGTTTCAAAACTTCAAGACGTTACAAAACATTGCACACCATTTAACCTGTTTATTTTATGACTTTAATTTAAAAAATATTATACAAATGTTTTTATGCATAACGATACTTCCAAAGGTAAGTAATGGCGTAAGAAAATTGAAAGCCGGAAGTGAACGACTTGTTTTAGCCCTAGGGCTAATACGGCTTCCCCCCCCCCCCCCCCCCCGCTTTTTTCTGTATTGGCCCTGTTTTTTCCGTATTGGTCCTGTTTGAAGAGCAATACTAAATCTTGATTTATATCGACAGTGGAAAGTTTTTAGTATTGCACATGCTGATTTATCCGTATTAGGGCTTATTTGCTCATATCATTTAATAAATAATATTATACCTATATACAGATGAAAGAGCTTTGATAGCTCCTAAGGTATGATCAGCAAATCCCATAATGCCTTTTCCAAAATGGAGTATTGGTCTTAATCCGCAATACTCTCGCCATCTATTGTAGGACGGTAGACCATGATCTCTTCCTCTTTGGATATCAAATGACATTGTGTCAACACTGTTCTTAGGCTCAGATTCCCAAACTTTGTTTCTTATAAAATCAGTCATAAATCGATCAGTCTTGCTTTGAAATCGTGTAAAAAATGAATAGGATGAAGGAGAGTTAGTTACAATATTGCTGTAATTTTTAAAATTTTCAGGAGAAAATCCTTGGAATATGTCATTTTCAAATGTATCCAAATTAGAGTGAGCAAATCGTATAGCAGCAGTAGCAAAAACATTACTTGTTGAGGCATCATGTTTTGGATTGTACATAGTGTTATGTCCATACCGAGTGCTTTTTAAACCATATCTCAGCATAGCGTCCTGTCCTATAACTGCTGGTACATATTCTGTATATACAATATGTTGGTAGATTGCTGACATAATTTTCCGTGCCTCTTTGTAGAGACTATCTCCATTCCATCCAAGATGTTTTAAATCTCGTACGAGTTTATCGTTCTCTCGTAGAAAGATAACGTGAAAGATGCTTAGAATGGAATCAAAACTGTCTGGGTGACCTACAAATACATATATAGATATAGGAAGATGTGGTGTGAGTGCCAATGAGAAAAATCTCTATGCATATAACTATTTTTAAAGTAAACCATTATATATGAACGTATATTAGTTTAAACATATTTTATTATTCCAAAAAAGACAAATGGCTTAGACACAAGTTTTTCAACTAAGTAACTTCTTCTCCAGTATATACACAAATAAACACATGAATGAACATTACATAAATCTGACTTTAACCAGTTATTATTTTAGCATAAAGATATAAAAATAAATTACATATAAATTTTGAGAGCCGAAAATGGTGGACTAAACCTGGTTCTATAGCGCTAATCCTCTCACTTCAATGACAGTATCATCATACATATTTAAAGAAAATATTATAAAAATAAATTATCATCAACAAAATAGTTACGTGTGGAGGAATATACTATAAAAGACGGGTCTATCATGTATTATTCGGGTGAAAGAATTCAAATTCACGTTCATATAGAAATGATGAATTCGTTATCTAAAATGTTACACTCAGCAACATATACCGTATAGCGGGTGTAAATTTTCACTGATTTTCGCGGATAAAACAAAATTGCCAAAATAAATTCCGCCAATTTAAAACGGCATATTCAAAGGCATTCATAAGGTTTTTGTTAAGAAATACACAACGCAACGCAATAATCTACATTGGTGCCGTGACCAGGATTTAGTTCGTGGAAAGGATGGACTCATTCGATCAGCTGTTATTAAGACCGACACAGGAATAACAAACCATCCGATTGTGAAGCTATATCCGTTGTAAATACGCAGTACACATGATTACAGTGAATGAACTTTTCTGCCCTGGAAAACTTTTCTGTCCTGGAGAAATTAGTGGATGTATAGACTGTTCAATTAACTACGGTTATTAGATGGACTTGTAGTGTTAAGTTATTCAGACGTGAACCGTTAAAATATTGAGAGACTTTAACTATGATTTTATTTCATTTTATGTCACAATTTTCTAATTTTTCATATTGTATTTCAAATTTGAGTTAAATATCATTTTCTGCGGCCCCAGAATGTTAAGAATTGCGCTAATATTAACGTACCTTTTTGCGGTACGACCGCTATCTTTGTGACGTCGCAAAATTGTTATACTTTATGTTGTATTGAATAGAAACGTATAATGGCAGACGTAGTTCTATCTTTAACGCCTTAGATAACTTACGATAAAATACACAACGCAAGGCAATAATCTACAGTTTTGAATCTGCCAAAATAAAAACAAGCAAAATATTTCAATGAAAATCGCGAAATTTTACACCCGCGAAAATAAACCGCTATATAAAAGAGGGACGAAAGATACCAAAGGGACAGTCAAACTCATAAATCTAAAACAAACTGACAACGCCATGGCTAAAAATGAAAAAAGACAAACAGAAAAATAATAGTACACATGGCACAACATAGAAAACTTAAGAATAAACAACACGAACCCCACCAAAAACTAGGGGTGATCTCAGGTGCCCCGGAAGGGTAAGCAGATCCTGCTCCACATGTGGCACTCGTCGTGTTGCTTATGTGATAACAAAATTCGGTAAATAGTCTCATTCGGTAGGTCACATTCATGAAAGGGAAGGGGATTGTAGTAAACCTATCTTTATATGCAATGGTCCTTAACGTACACATATACCAATACCTTGTCTTTTCTGTAGACACAGTAATATTGTTTTCTCATTTTCGTGTTTATATGAAGTCTTTAATATTTGTTATATTATTGTTCGTTTATGTGTGTGTTGCATTTTAACGTTGAGCCGTTTTTTGTTTTCTCTTATTTTTGAGATATTGAGATAAGACGTGGCACGGTACTTGTCTATCCCAAATTCATGTATTTGCTTTTCATGTTATATTTGTTATTCTCGTGGTGTTTTGTCTGATGCTTGGTCCGTTTCTGTGTGTGTTGCGTTTCGGTGTTGTGTCGTCGTCTCCTCTTGTTTTTATTGCGTTTCCCTCGGTTGTAGTTTGATACCCCGATTTTGTTTTTTGTCCATGGATTTATGAGTTTTGAACAGCGGTATACTACTGTTGCCTTTATTTATGTCATCTGTATTATTATTTAATGAGTGTTCATGTCAACGGAGAGACATGCAGCAAATGTTTCTCATCGGAAATTATGCTTCTTATTCTTATACATGTAGTGAGGAGGATTTCAGTTAAAAAGAGTTGTCTGAAAACATAAAATCTTTAATTTCCGTACACCAAAAACCCTTATAATAATACATTTAATGTTTTGTGTATCTATTCACTTATCAGAAGATAATTCAAATTATTTGTTTATTTGATTTTACACTATAGAAAATATAGGATAATTATTTAAAATTTACACATGGTTAAGATTTGTCTCATATGCACTCATACCTGGCATTGCGGTCATAAATTTTTCGAGTCAGTTTTTTGTACTGGTACTCGAAATTGAACCAATCAAAATGCTGGATTTCAGGTTTCGAGCATGATTTTTGTGCTCCGAGCACTGAGCAAAGTTTTATGAATTCAATCCCTGCTCAGTGCTTGGAGCACAAAAATCATGCTCGAAACATGAAATCCAGTATTTTGCTTGGTTGTTTCTTGAGTCTGAGTACAAAAATCGTGCTCGAAAGTTTTATGACCGCAAGGCAATATTTTCTTATATCTAACGACCTATATTTTTCTTTTTATTTCTGTGTAAATATTATCCTATTGTAATCTACTTATCGTTGTTTTCATTGGGTGATCCTCAACCTAGTACAAACCTTTTGTTTTGTTTTGTTCACATGTGCTTCAATATTTTATGTAATTGTTTATATATTCTCTGTAACTATGTAACTTGTAGTTTATGAGAAATAATATTCATTCATTCACAAACCTTTGGTAAATCCTGTTGGATAAAAATCGTTTTCATAAAAGAATCTATCTCCGGTTTTGAATAAGGCAAACTGCTGGCCGAGTAAGCAAGCAAATGTAGGTCCAACAATTCCCCCTGATACAGGGTTACAAATGTCAAACGTCCCCCTGATTACAAATCCGGTAAATAGTCTAATTCGGTAGGTCAAATTCATAAAAGGGAAGGGGATTGTAGTTACGACGAAAGGAACATATCCGATATCATTTGTGAAATGGTTATTCCATAACGGTCAACCAACTCGTGATGGCGTCCGTAAAATTTACGAAGGGATGATTTCAACTTCAACATTTGGAACTCTTGATTTAATAGCTTCCTTGTAAGCAGTAACCCTCTATCAAGAAAATCATGATAGGAAATGCAAGCACGGGAATATCGTATCAATTGAGAGATATATACCCCGTATGCAGGTGCTGCTGGAATGTTGCTACTTAGAAATGGAAAGTTCACAATTGGAAAGCTGAAATCATCTCTTTTGTCGTAGAGTTTTGTCTTCGACCGACCCTCATTGTCAATTTCTAGATGTAAGTCAAGATATGAAGCTGACTTAACTGTATCTGTAGTATCCTTTATCTCCAATTCGGTGGGATAGATGCGTTCCACATAGTCACCAAATTTTGAATTGTTTAGTGAAAGAACGTCATCTATATAGCGGAAAGTAGAGTTAAAGGATATTGCTAACTTCTTATCTTTCTTCCTAAGAAGTTCCTGCATGAAGTCAGCCTCATAATAATAAAGAAACAAGTCAGGAAGTAGAGGGGCACAGTTTGTTCCCATTGGGATGCCGACAGTCTGTTGGAAAACACGTCCTCCGAACGTAACAAATATGTTGTCAATCAAGAAATCAAGCATCTTGACAATATCGGTTTAAGAGAATTTTTTGTTTGAATCAGAGTGATTCTTTACAAAGTAGGATTTATCCCTCCCTAAGACAAGATACTTGTATCTACGTTGGCCATTCTTTTTTATGAAGCAAAGTAATACCAACTCTTTTAATTTGTCTTTAAGTTTGAAATGTGGAATACTTGTGTAAAGAGAAGAGAAGTCAAATGTTTTAATACTGTTACAAGATGAAAGAGAGTTAGATTGTATGTACTCTAAAAGATCTTTGGAATTTTTAAGTATCCACATATGATTCACGCCACCTCTAGAATATGGCAGTTTCACAATAACTTTGAAGCCCGTCTTTGATTGCTGATAAAATGGATGTTAATAATTTAGAAAGAGGTTTTGTGGAGCACTTGGAAGACCCAGCAATATACCGCTGTTTGTAAGGACACTTATGTAGTTTAGGTATCCAATACAGTGATGGAAGATCCAGTTCTTCAACTTTGGTTGAAATACCAAAGGAACAAAGAACAGACCTATGATTATCCAGGATTTCCTCTTTGGTAAGTGTCGTGAGGGTATATGTTGAGTTTCCAAGTGAATTGTCTATACCTAATTCGTTTATCAAGCAATTAATGTAATGACTTTTACAGACAAAAACGATGTTATTTGGGGCTTTGTCTGCGGGGACAACAACATATTTATCATGGAGGTCGGATAGGTGTTTAGCAACATTTGGGTCTTTAAAGATTGACGTAGCATGGGCATTAATGATGGACCCATTCAGTTTGTTAATTCTGATTTGTTTTAAGTAGCAGTCCATGTAAGAACCTGACAAATTAACTAAAATGTGATATACCTTATCTTATCAAATGACCCAAAACTGCAATAAATACTTCAAAAAGGTCAAAATAATGCATCATTCACAATTTTTATATTCATCATTCAAACTGCTGCTTTTTACTAGAGGTTTCATTTTCAGGATTTTTGCCTATTTGTCCTATGTAAAATGACACATATTTTTCATTAATTTTTTCTTAAGGCTAGAAAAAATATATGATAAGTTATATATAGATAGAAAGACAATTGTTATATCTATCAAATAAAACAAAAAAAATCTTGGGATTTTTTGAATTGATAATAAAAAACCGTTTGAAAAAAAATTTAAAATTGCCATGTTATTATCTCCCCTGACGGAAATCTTCAGCAAAAGAAAATAGGTATACTACATTGGAGGGAAATGTAAACAATGGCAGACGCTCCATGGACAGAAAGAAACTGCAGCATATCAATTTTTTCTAACAGTAGATGTGGTTTTTCCAACTATTTTCCATCAGAACATAATCTTATTACAATAAGCAGCTGCAACATTAATATTAACAGCCATTTACAATCACTACAACTCTCAAAAACCTGCATTCCATCAGAAGGCCATTTAATTTTTTTCCGTCTTGGTATTTTCACTTTGTTTTGTGATTATACAATATGTCCACACCATCGGGCCACACTTGGAATAAGATGGAGAAGGAGTGTTGCATGCAGTCATCCCAACCATAAAGGGAAAACCAAGCCAGACAGAGGTGTCACCCCAATTGTCAGCCGACATCTGTTGATCTCAACAGGACAACTTGTGCCTGTTGGTTCAGGTAAGAACTTTATATACAATATAACCCCCTTGTTGTACCTGTTCAAACTTTTTCTATAATTATTATATAATCAATTTGTTCACATTTTTATAATCAATCAAGAAAAAATAAAAGAAAAAGTAGAATTTGCTTTTTTTCACTTCAGAAGTCTGGGAAAATTCATGTAAAAAATCATACCGGGGATTTTGATAATAAAAATATATTCAGATGGTGTTTCTCAGGTTTAAAGATGTTCAATGTAGAATTATGTTTGTTATTATTGAAATTTTTCAGAAATTTGCACCCCCTATTTATAACAAAAATATTGCCATTTCGAAAGATTATACTACATGTATATTGAATATGCCTTTTCAATGGTGGGTGGGTCAGTTACATGTATCATCCTTAATGTCAGCCTAAAGCTACAATTACCTCTTGATGTTGATAGGGGTAATAAGTGGTTGAACCATAATTTTTATAAGGGGGTCCAAATGACTACAAAAGAGGGGGGCCCGGCTCCAGTCATGTTTCAATGCTTCCCAATATAATCAACCAAATTTTTCCACAAATGCCCCCTACCTCTGGGATTTTAACATATATTGAAAAGACCTACACACATTAATATTAATCTAAAATTTACAATTGCATTTGATTTTTTTTTTCATTTAGGAATATGTCGGACATGTAGAGGAGGTATTCCAAACCTTGACTCAATGTCGTTTGAAGATAATGATGTACATGTAAGTTGTTCTGGAAGGTCTCCAAAAACTAGAAATAACTTTTATATATGCATAAGATGAGAACTTTAATCTTTTATGAAAATTTTATGTACGCATAATCATATATGTATATATTTAGCATATAAATTTGATAATGGAAATGGGGAATGTGTCAAAGAGACAACAACCCGACCAAAAAAAAAAAACAACAGCTGAAGGTCACCAACAGGTCTTCAATATATATGTTATGAAATTTCAATTATTTGTACAAAAATTAAGTGGTAAAAAATGGTATCACCCAGCATACCTATGCATTGCTTTTTTTAGTGTTCAGAGTTTAATTTATTGAATGAACAAAGTACTGTAACTTCTGTAAGTGTGGAAATACTTGCAATGTTTATTAGTGCGAGAAATATGATACAGTTGTAATCAGAATAATTTAAACTCACATATTGGATTTTTATATATGAATAATAGAGCATGATTTCTTTTCTCTCATTTTGGTGTAAAATAATGAAATCACAATAATAAATCCAAAACAATAACTTCTGAATTTACAGTGATATATTTATATATCAGAAATTTGTTTGTAGTACCTATTTACAAACAGTATTTGCATAAACACTGTTTTATGTTTTAATCTTATAGCACAAAGAACAACCATTTGGAGGCTTTGAACAGGTTTCAACTAGTGCATCATCTGCTAAAGAAGAGTTTGACCCTGAACAAAGTAAAACTGTAAATGTAAGTAGTATAACTAACTATTTATAATTTATGTTCCGTAATCTTTTCCGAAATTAAGACATTTTTTTTCCGAAATTGATCTGACTCTTATTTAGTTTGCTTATCTTCCTAAGTTATATTTAGAAACAAATAGATTGTTGAAACATATTGTACATTGTTGTATGACGTCCATAAATGTTTTGCAACATTAGGAAACAGTTTTTCATATTAAGAATAATGGATCCAGCTGTTCTGTAAATATTTGGTTTGATTTGAGAAGTTTCCTGCCAACTTGTTTCCTTTAGTTGTTAGAATCAACAGAAGTTTGTTTGTAAAAATTATTATGTGACATGTACATGTTTGTGAGTTATAATGATACCTGAAATAAATGTTTTCTTTCATGCACATACTGGCATTATCTGAAGTTAGCAATTATATAAGTATCTGGGACGAATGGACAGACGAATGAACGGACGAACAAACAGATTGATGGACTTCCCTATCACTATATACCCCGCTTTTTAGGGTATATTTAAACACAAATGGACACATACCTGTGTGGATAATATCTGGCATTCTAAGAGTTGCATAGAACTCACTTAAATGATATCCCAACTACCCATAAACTTCAATAAACTAAATTAGTTTCAATTATCTCTCTTGAAATATTTTTGACCAGGTTTTTTTCCCTTTATGCACATTCTTGGATTATGTACTGCAAGTGTGTAAAGTTTCATCAATATTGATCAAGCTGTTAATAAGAAGTTGCACTTACGAGACCTGTTACTGCATATTATTAAACTCAATAGTTCAATTATCTCCCTTGAAATAATTGGACCAAGACTAATTTGCCTCATGCATATTCTCAGGTTGTGTACGGTAAGAATATTCAGTTTCATCAAAATCAATATTTTTTTACCTGGTGAAATGATGGACTGAAGAAAAAATCTAAGGCATGGTCTAACTTGTCTTTATCCATCCTATGTCGAAAGACTGGGAGCTGTTTAGGTATTATAGCACCTGAATAAAAGCAAATATTTTTATAAATCACTAGTGGAAAGACTTAAGACATTTTATTTTCATAACATTTTAGTTTGCATATTACTGTTTCCTTACATTCCATAAGGCAAAGAAACAAATCTGGTAGTTAACACATTCAAAACAATTTATTCTGCTAAAAGGTATTCATATGCTTACTTAGCACATTTTGCAATTTCTTTTTTTTTTATGATAATAACATTTGTATCAATGAATCAATAAACAAAGAATGATGATAATAATCAAAAGGAGTAAGTACTTGGACTAAATATGATTAAAATCATTCTCTAAATGTGACTTTGACCTAAATGATATGACCTTTGGGGGTCAAATTCTGGAATAAAACAATGCAGTAATGCCTAGAAACAATTGTTATTATAGTTTTCTTACTGTGACCTTAACTCTCAACATCAGACCTTTGGTCAAGATCAAGATACAGTTTTTGAGTTATGGGAAAAAGCTGTGTCTGACTGAAATTAACTTAGCTGTTGTTGTTTTTAACTGTGACCATAATCTTTGAGAAATGCTCTATAATAGAGTAAGTAAATCTTTTTGTGCAAAAAATATTATTCTATTTTTTATTAATGAATTGAAAATCTCAATAATTTTCCAACTTCAAGTTATGGTAAATATATAATATGTGGATATTAAAATTACCATGGCCATTAGTTTTAGCATGTTTCCTGGCTTCATTTATTGCGTACACTGTCAGCCCAGGTATAAGCTGTTGAAGATCTTTCTTAGTATGTGACAAGGCAATCAATGACAAAAGTTGCTGTTTTGTGTTTCTGTCTGTACTCTCCTGATGAATCTTTACAATGATCTCTTGAAGTTCAGATGAGTTGGCAGATTCTGGGTCTTTATCTTGAATCATCTTAAAAAGTGCCTGACTTTGACCTGGAGCTATACCTGAAGAGAAACCAATTCAGTGATTTTTATGTTATGAATATTATTATACAATTATGACCCTCAGCATGCTCAGGCAAAGTAAATATTCCAAATGTTTAACCCTTCAAAGTTTTTTTACTGAGGGCACAGTAAAAATGAAATGACTGTATAACGACCTGTAGTTTTTAATTTCTGTGTCATATTGTCTCTTGTGAAGAGTCGTGTCATTGGCATTTACACCACATCTTCTTTTTTTATATTTTAAGGTTACAATTTTAAAATATTCACCACTTATTAGGGGCACAATTACACAGAACAACAGTCTCCTCATTAATTTGTTATGTACATCTGGCAATTGGATTGTATCTTTTGAATTATTTTACACTGGTCATTCTGGGTCCTTTTATATTTTACCTTGCAATGTGAGTCAAGGCTCCAGGTTGAAGGCCAATACTGTGATCTATAATTGATCATATATGACATTTGGTATTGGATGGCAACATATCTCATTGGTAATTTTACCACATATTCTTATTTTTAAATTTATAGATTAATTTAATAGTCTATAGTTTTCAAACCATAGTGCTGTTAATGGCTTGCCATTTTTGCTAAAATGGTCATTTACTAAGGGAGATAACTCATTCTCAAAAGTTTTTTGAACAGTGAATGACTGTAAATTGTTATTGTCCTTCCTTGCAATTGCATTTAAAAGAAAATTTAATAAGTTATATCATGTCATGTGTTTATGTATAATTTGTTTATAATATATAAGTAAAATATAATATATGAGAATGGCTGTCATATCAAGTTAAAAAGGGACATAACTCTATATTATTTTTATCAGTGAGAGTCAGCTTCATAATAATTTATTTAATAAAAATAAATGAGCTTACCATTAAGGACAGTGTCAATGGCTGAAACTACTTTACGTTTCACAGTTCTTTTCGTGGAAGGTTTTAGGCTACTTATATCACTTCTCACTTGAAATTTGACAGGACTTGAATGGCCTCTACTTATGATGTCAATTCCTTTATTTAGGTCAGATAAAGATGTTTCCATATTTTCCTGACTCCAAGAAGAAATTTGTGACAAACTTTGTGACTGTGAGTCTAGGAACTGAAAGTTAATAAAAGAATGTTCAAGTTTTAATCTATACACATTTAGAAATTATTAATCAATTCATATATTGTCATCACCATCTATTCATTTTAAGGAGTAGCAGAACTGGTGCCACTAGTGGAGCAGTAACTGCTTACTCTTCATGAGCATTCTAGCCCACTACAGTTTTTGGGTGGGTTTGTTTTGCTCATTTTCAGCTTTTATTGTTTGTTCCTGTTTTAAATTATTTTAAAGTATTTTTCCATTCTATATTAAAATTCTTAACATAACTAAACAGAAGACTTTTCCAACTAACATGTTTAACCCTGCCACATTATATATGTATGTGCCTGTCCCAAGTCAAGAGCCTGTAATTCAGTGGTTGTTGTTTGTTGCTGTGTTATATATTTATTTTTTGTTCATTTATTATAGGATTAAACGCCTTTTTAAAGGATTTTTTTGGTGTATAAAGGGGACCAATTCACTAACTAATAAAGTCCGAAAGGACTTGGACTTTATGATATGTTTGTGAGTGACTTGGTCCAGTTTATACACCAATAAATTCCTTTTTAAAGCCATTTAATCCTTAAAATTCTTCAACAACACGGATAAGTGAAAATAAGTATTTTTTTAACGTCGAGCCTGACAGTGTTATTTTAGCCGCCATTGGTTACAAAAAAAAGTAGTTCTGTCAATGTCGTCTATTGAAAAAATAAACAACTTCAAGAGTGACGACCGGAAGTCTTCTCGACCAATCATATGAATGTATTCCCTAATATGCAAATAATATCAGAATTATTTGTACATTAATTTGGCCGTTAGTTTTCTCGTTTGAATTGTTTAACATTTGTCATTTTGAACTAGCTACCAGTAAGTGTGAGTACTCTCACATCTGTACTAATGGTCTTTTTGTTGTTGGGATGTATAAGTGCCAAGCTATGTTCACTCTGTTTTTGTTAGATGTATTTCTATTTGTATATATCTGATGAGTTAAGCCTTTTCAACTGATTTTTATAGTTCAATCCTATGTTGTTCTGTTACACCACTGTCCAAGTTTAGGGGAGGATGGGATCCCGCTAGCATGTTTAGCAACCCCCCCCCCCCCCCCTTCCCAATCCTACCCCAAATTATGTTTGTATGTGCCTGTCCCAAGTCAGGAGCCTGTAATTCAGTGGTTGTTGTTTGTTGCTGTGTTACATATTTGTTTTTTGTTAATTTATTTGTACATAATTAGGCTGTTAGTTTTCTTGTTTGAATTGTTAACATTTGTCATTTAGGGGCCCTTTATAGCTGACGTATGTCGTATGGGCTTTGCTTATTGGTGACCTATAGTTGTTATTTCCTGTATCATTTGGTCTTTTCCGAAGAGTTATCTCATTGGCAATTACACCACATCTTCTTTTTTTATTT